>NW_022589704.1:70494176-70806737 GCF_004348235.1 Phoca vitulina | reverse complement strand
ATGAAGGGGGGGAAATCAGAGGGGGAGATGAACCATGAGAGACTAGGACTCTGAGAAACAAACTGAGGGTTCTAGAGGGGAGGGAGGTGGAGGGATGGGTTAGCCTGGTGATGGGTATTAAAGAGGCCACGTATTGAATGGAGCACTGAGTGTTATACGCAAACAATGAATCATGGAACATTACATCAAAAACTAATGATGTATGTATGGTGATTAACATAACATAATAAAATAAAAACAAATTCAAATGAGTAATTTTAAAATATTTTCTATATTCAGAAATTCAAAAATTACATGAAATTTAATTTAAATATGATTTGTATTTCAACATTTCTATTACTCTTCATAAATGGTACTCTAAAGTATAGTTGAACATCTCATGAGCAATTGGCCTGTTTTCACTTTATCTTACAGACATTGAATTGTCTACCTAGGATCCTACATTTTACTGACAGCTAAGTCCATATGTGATTTGCCAGCAACATATTCAGGTTTTAATGAAATGTATTCTCAGTCTCATTCTTCCTTTAATTTGATATCATAGCTTGTCTTTATTTTTCTTTTGTTGATTCCATTTTGTTTGATTTTATATACTTGTAGGCTGATTTATTTTGGGATTTAGTAAAGGGTATATAAGTAAAAGAAGTAAACCAGTCCACCAAAAGTCAATTCATTGAGTAATCTATTTGCCAAATTACTGAGTTTTTGTTTTTGTTTTTTAAGTTGAGTATCACCAAGACTGTGCTGCAGCCATTTCAGCATGGATTTGCAGTCCTGGGCCATTAAGTGTCAATTCCCATGTTAAGACTTGAGATGTCTAATACTTTTCCAATGCTCAATGTTATGTAAGTGAATGGAGGAACTTTACTCATATTTTCCCAGATTGGGACCTGTTTCTCTATCCCAGTCCTTGCCTCTGGTAGTAAAACAGCTGAGGTGAATTATTCTAAAACTGGATTAAGATATTTGGTCTGACAATTTTAGATCTGTTAGTCATTTGGTGAATTGATCATTTACCCAATTGATTTCTAGCTAAATAATTTTCAGTAAATTTAACCACAGTTCAAGTAAACAAAACTGATTTTTTTCACCACCTTTTCTTTATAAGTATACTTTCATAATCCTTTACTTCCTAAAAATTAATTAAAAAGCTTTTCGAATGTTATAACTAAGAGGGAATTGATCTTAAAGACCTCCTATGATATATAATCTTCACATTAGAGATGAGGAAATTAAGGCCTAGAAAAGTAGGCCTCAGCTTTTCAAAGTAACATAGGATGCTGAGTTACCCCGCCAGGAATCTAAGAAAAATTTTAGGGCACAAGCAACATGAGGGTATCAAATATTTTTGACAGAACTTCCCGTTTTAAGAAAAACATTAAAGTTAATATCATGAGAAAAATCAAAATTTTGTTGAATTTCCTTATGCCTATTTCATATTTTAGCATTATATCTATCTTTAGTTACTTTACAGTGCAGAGATAGGTAGTGAGAGCTTTATGTACCACGAACTTTACAGCATTAGGGATTCTTAATCTACTGTAATCATATAGTTTATTATCATATACTGAATAGCATTTCAAATATGTGAAAGAGTAAGATTATCTATGCCGGGGAGATGGGCGTCACCTACTAAAAAGCATTGAGAAAGATGTGGTTTGATACAATTATTCCACAATGCTGGCCATGCTTTCTAGCTACTCACAGTAGGTTACCCTCTAAGAGCCATGACCTTCAAATACCTCTTTAGCTCCACGCTTGGATTCATACAGTTGGCCTCCTAGTAGAGGCCCTTGCCTAGCCATCAAAAATCCTACCTGGTAGATTAGTGACATAAATTTTCAGTAGTTTAGATTTCTGGTACTGATCTTTCATGTTCTCAGTGTCCATATACACCCACAGGTATGTTGCATTAGGTGCGACAGTTAACAGCAGAGTTGAATTAGAACCCTGGTTGCTGACTCCCAATCTTTTGTTCTTTACTGATATGAAATAATTAGCAGCATTACAATCTTGCCAGAGACTGTGTGTTGTCTGCTTTATTGTGAAGTTTCCGATATTCCTTACTAACAAAATCCTGATTTTCGCTGGACAGCATTGTGCTCAGTGTTTTATCTTCTCTAAGCCAGTGATCCTAACTCTTACGTCTTTCGTACTCTTCAGTTTCTCTACAAACACTAGTTTTGTTTTTTCAAAGCTAGGCTTTCAAGTTCATTTCTGTAGTTTTGAAATGTGTTCAGTTTTCTTTATGGAAAATGCCTTTAGGGAAAAGGCCATGAGAATGGCCTTACACCATTAAAAAGAAAAAAAATCTTTTTAAAAAACATACATCTCAAATAGAAAAGGCAGCATTTTCTAAGTCACTTCTAACTTGGTCCTTCTTTGCATCCTTCCTTTTCTTTGTTTTTCTATCCTGAATACAGTAAACATTCATTAGTCTATGCTTATGAACGTACTGGTTGAAAAAATAAACATAATTATTACATTTATGATTAAATGTTTTCTTCTCTACAATTCACAAAAATACTTTTCAAAGTAGACGATCATATATTTCAAAATAATTTTGTCATTAATAATTTATCTTGAAGCCTTTATATATTCCTAATAAAAATGTGGAAACCTTTTTACCTAAATATCTTATTTGGGTAAATAAAAATAACCTTATTTTATATTTACCAAAATATGTCGAGCTCATCCTTACTATTATTCTGACACCCAAAACCAAAATAAAATGAAAACGATAAACATTAGGTTTAACAAGTCCTTTATAATGTGATGAAGCAGAAGTCTGTAAGGAATCTATTTACCTTAAACTCTTTTCAAAGGAGTTTCACTGGCTAAAATAGTTAACAGAATTTCATTACAAGGTAGCCAGCCCGTAAAGCATGGCCTTGTAAGAGGGTTCATTTTGTTCCATGAAGCCTATTATCCCTAAAGTCATGGTTTTTATAGAAGCCTGTAGGAGGTGATTGGCATGGAAGTATCAGAAGACACTGACAAATAGCTGAGTCTACAAATCTCTTACCACATTTGGGACGGAAATAAATAACACTGATAATGAAGAGATTAAAGCGCCCCCCCCCCCCATTTCTTGTGTCAACTCTATTTACTTTAATTAAGGACTTTTCTTTCTTACATTTTGAAAGCAATCATTAGATTTTTGTCTATTTACTTAAATTTCAATAAATATAAGCTCTCATACCTCTCCTCTTATTGTATTATATGCACAGTGAGTCAATATTTTCAAATGTTTGCTCTTAATAAATATATGTATAATCTATCTTAAGCTCAGAAATACCTTGAGTGAAAAATAACTTAAACAAAATAACCATGGTTCTCTATTACAGACTAGAATTATCTTCTAATAGAAATTATCATTTCCTAAATTTTATTTGTAAAACATAGAGCTTTGCAGTACCACTGCTGAAATTTTTGAAATGCCTTGAATAAAATGAGAACTTACAGAACTAATATTGGTTATTTTTGATAACTTTATGAGAAAAAAGAAAAATATGATGGAGAAATTATATTTTCCAATGCAAATAGTTTATTAGGAAAGTGACTAAGAATAGTAACAAATCTGCAAATACAGCATTTCATTTGCTATCAAACATCCAAAAAAGATAAATGAAGCTTGGAAAACTGTAGCAGTAATATTCCAAGTCATTAGGTACAACCCTCCATGCATTTGGAAAACTGAATGCTTACCTTTTTTAGAAGGGTTCGTAGAAGTATTTATTTTTTAATATAAAATTGTTTTTCACTTTGTATGTAATACAAGCAAATTTTAGAAAATGTGAAACTTGCAAAAAGTAGAAAGAAAAAAAAAATGATCCACTGTACCACCAACCATTACATCTATCATTAAAATCTTGACACATTTTCTCCCAATCCTTCAATATGCAGTTTTGTTTTTCAGTATCTATATAGTCATCATTCCCATTCTGCAACTTGTATAAAGGCAGACATACTGTAAACGCACACAGATCGTTTCTGCATAGTACCAGTGGCTTGGCCAAACTATATTTTACATCTTCTACAAAATTTAGGCCAATCAAATTATCACACATCATAGTTACTCTAACAAAAATATATAATCTTTGTTCATTTTCATAGAAAATTATTACATAATTATATACATTTCTAATTAACTATATGCTTATACATATTCATCATATAACATATGGAAATGTATATGGTTCTACAATTATATGTACTATATGCATTTCTAATTCACTGAACTTTTTTTGGATTACTTACCTTTAATTGTTGTTCTCTCAAAGTATCCTGAAACAAATCCAACTTACTAATTTTTTTAACTGACAGAAGTGCTCTCAAAATTGCTAATATTTTCCCTTAGCAGTCGGCTGAAATGTTGGCAGCTTCACATATTCTGAATTTAGTAATTCATCATATTTCCTTGATGAATTGATCTCTCAACAAAGCAATACACATTTGGAAACACTGATTATGTTTAATAAAAAGTGAATGGATGTCAAAGAACATCTTATTCTGCCTAATGAGGCTTTATAGATTAAGTCTAATTGTCACTGATACAAAACTAAAAATCTTTTATGTATTGAACAGCAATTAGCTTTCCTCTCAGAACAAAAATCTATTCAACTTAAACACATAAGGATATCTTTGTCATAAATAAGACAAGTAAGGATTTGATACCATGAGCCAAAAGATTAAAAAATGATTAGGATTTTTAAATAAGATTATTACTGTTTTCTACTATTTTTTGTGATAAGAAACTGATCCAGTATATATGGAAGTGGGTATAATAACAATAAAATTCTGAGGATCTGTTTGGTAACAGATTTAGTCTAAGTTTAAACTTTTTTTTTTAAATAAATCTTTATTTAAAAAAAATTTTTTTTAAAGATTTTATCTATTTATTGAGAGACAGAGAGTGAGAGCAAGAGAGCATGAGCGGGGAGAGAGGCAAATGGAGAGGGAGAAGCAGACTCCCTACTGAGCAGGGAGCCCAACAGGCGCCTCAATCCCAGGACCCTGGGATCATGACCTGAGCCAAAGGCAGACGCTTAACCAACTGAGCCACCCAGGCGCCCCTAAACATTTTTTAAGTTTAAAAAATAAAAAGAGAAAAATCCTAGAATATATATTTTAAAGATTTTATTTATTTATTTGACAGAGAGAGACACAGCAAGAGAGGGAACACAAGCAGGGGGAGCGGGAGAGGGAGAAGCAGGCTCCCGCGGAGCAGAGAGCCCGATGCGGGGCTCGATCCCAGGACCCTGGGATCGTGACCCGAGCGAAGGCAGACGCTTAACGACTGAGCCACCCAGGCGCCCTCTAGAATGTATTTCAATCAAGAAGCTAAGCCTCAGAGAAATATATTTTGGCATTTTAGAATTACCAGGAAAGAAACAAGCGGAACTGGATGCAACGTGTTCCTTAAAAAGTCATAGACAATAATGAAAATGGGTTATATGATTAATGTAAAAGACCACTGTTAGAAACCCTAAGTTTTAGTTATGTCTCTGCCTGGTTGAGACTGTGTGATCTTGGAAAATTCCCTTAATGTTTGAGGTCTCAAAAAAAACCCTGCAGAATTAGGAAGGCCTTTTTTTATTTCTTTAATTATAATATTAGAGGGTAAGATAGGATGGAAGAACCTGCCTATTCACACTAGAAAATATTTATTACTGGAAAAAATTTCTTTCTGCGCCAAAAGGAAGAAAGAGTCAAGAAACAAAATATCAACTTCAGTTGGCTGAGCAATTTAACCTTTTGAAACATTTTCATGCATATGATCTCATCTTAACCTCACCATAATCCTATGAGGCAGAAGTAAAATTATTATTGTCTTTATTTTGCAGACAAGGAAATTGAGGGAAAAGGTAGCATTATTTTGATGCTTGAAATCACAAAGTCTATTTCACAGGTTAACAAGAATCTAGGTCTCCTCACTCCTTAACTAGGTCCTCTTTCAATGGAGCTGATAAAGTTAAAGGGAATAATAAGCATATTTGCTGAATCCAAGTTAGAAACAAAAGCAAAACCCTAAAGGAAACATATAGGAAATGAAGTCTCTGTGGTGGGTTCTTTGTGCTGATTGGTAAGGTTGTGTACTTAACCCATAGGCAAAAAGGGAGTTGTGGTGATATTTTCAGAAATGTATATAATTAAGTGAAATATTCAATTTCTGTAAAAAGCAGAAATTTCACTCACCTAATAGTAAGGAAACGTCTCCAAACCCCAAATTATCAAACTTGTGAAAATGGCTCATGTAGCATGGCATAATCAGATGGACAAGATCCTTCCCAAAAACTAAGGCATATTTATTCCCCTTTGGACTGACTTCTAACAACATATTTTTCCTACTCCAATTAATTTACCTTTAAATTAGTTTACCTTTCAGGGAACTAATGTTTTTCTATATTTCACGGGAACATGCAGATAATTTTATACCTGTATAAACTGTAAAATTGTTGACAAAATAAACAAACAGGACAATGCTGACTTAAATTTGAAAAAGACATCTATTATGTCAAAGCTCCTTGTTACTAGAATATGGTAAATTGAGGCCTTGGTGAGTGTTAACCACAGAGTTATATGTATGGCTTATACGAATTAACTGACAAAAGGCAATGCTTCGGAGTGTAGTGAAATTTACTTCATTTAGGTTATGGTACTACTTTTTGGTTTAAAGACTATACTTTTTAAAAAGTGGATACCTGCGGTCCATCTCTGGCTTCATAGAAGTCACCCACTCTTATTTTTGCACTGAAGCTGAAATTGTCCCTTGAGATATCCATTATTCCATTTCTGCTGAGATACTGAAAAAATCACATATTTTTCCACTTCAGGTTTTTAATAATTACAACCCAGCTTTGATGTAGCGCTTTCTTCAGGACACTAACGTTTTGCATATTCTATCAAGGGGCTATGGATTTAGAGAAGATCAATTTAAGTTAAGTACATTTAGACCCATACAAGAGAATTATGTTGTATCAAGGAACTTTATCCGAGAAAGGAGAGCACCTTTTTTCCATAAACATGCTTAACAGGCACCAAATGTATGTTATTTGGTGAAAAGTATGTACCTTTATTACTTCAGGGTATTGCCTAAGTTTCTTTCCACATGGAGCATAATATGCTACTTCTCCTTGAAGGCGCCCTCCAAAGTTTCTTATTCTGGTCTCTCTTTGCCAGCTACAGGCAACAGAAATGAGAGTTATAACATATTTAGTTTTAAGAAAGCTTTTTTTAAAAAAACTTAAGAACACATGCTTTTTAGACAACATGAAAAATACAAATAAAACAAAAAGAAATCCCTAATCATACAACTCAGATACATTTATCATTAAAGTTACTTAGATTTTTAGCTAAGTAATTCCACTAAAAATTAATCAGACTCAAGTTACAAATATTAAACTCCGTTAAATTTCTTAGAAATCGTAACTGGTATTACTTTGGGTATTCGGACAAATTCAGTAACATGTGTCAGTGTGTACTGATTTTTTATATCTGAGAAGCTTTAGGTGAAAACAGGACCATAAACCTGGCTCTCTGCTCCTTGAGGATCATGTACTTCGAGTGTAAAACTTCTCAGTTCCAATTAAACCATTTTAACCACACTCTGCTCACGTCCCCCAGTTTTGCCCACAGTGGCTTTTACTGTTCTTTAATTCCATCTTTGCAAAAACCTCTCATACTCTTAACTGTGTCTCCGCCCTGCCCTCTGCCAAATGATTTTCTCTTGCTTGCTCTTTTTTCAGTCGGTAGTCCCATTACCGCGTGACCCCATCCCAGTGTTGCCATACCTAAACACTGCAGTTGGCCTTCATTTCAGTTTTCTGATATATCAACTTCTTTGCCCTTTGCTCTAGCTCTTCTGCTCTAATAAATACTATGCAATATATTCAATTCTTTTATGAATAGCAGAGAGTGAGATATAGTGAGAAATCAAACATGCATAAATATGTGGAGGCAAAGCAAAAAGAGAATCTTATTTTGCATACCCATATTCCAAAGGAATACGCAGTTCACGCTCATCTGTTACTCTTCTTCTTTTGGAAGTGCCTTCAAGAAAATTCAGCCAGTTAACATAAAAGATTAGTTTATATAGATGACAATTTTTTGATAGTTCTGAAACTTTTCTTTAAATAATATATCTTAATGACTTGAATTACTGAAGGTATTTCTGCAACTTGTAGGTTACTTTTAGATGATGTGCAACAAAACACACTATACAGAGGATTTTTTTGTCTCCTTTGGTCTGCATGATAGAATAACTGGTCTTTCTACAGAAAATACAATGGAAGATAAAAATACATAGCTTTCCTCTCATTTTGTATTTAAAGAAATAGCTAAAGAAGGAGGAGGAAAATCGTAGATAGAGGTTTCAGAAAACCAGGTACAGTTGTTTTCATTGAGAATATGAGTTTTAAGATGCTGAAAATTTCAACAGCTGGCTCATACACTTAAAAATAATATAACTTCTATGTTCATATAAATCCATAGTCAAAACCACTACTAGATCTTTTAACCTAAAGTACAAAGGAAGAGGATTATGATTATATGTAAAATTCTTCATAGACAATGGCCAAGTTTCACAAATGCAAATATGTGCATCTTAAATTAGCAGAATATCATACTGGTCTGTGGCAAATGAAAGCAAAACTAGACATTTCTAAGAAAAGAGTGAAATCAGTAAAGCAACATGATACTGTACTATACACTTCCATATTTTCTTAGCTATTGAAATAGAAATAAGTCCTTTTGGAATATTAATGTAAAACTTTTAATGAAGACCTCTAGACGTTTATAAAAGGTCAAATAGAAAAAAAAAGATGTGGCATGTTAATGAAATAATAATGCTACTCGCTAACTCAAATGACCTTTGGCTATGTGTTGGGCAGATATGCAATTGTATCTCAAGTAACCTAGTGAGCTCACTTTTATAAAGTACAAAAAAGTCCAACTGTTAGTCAAATTCTAAATTCTAGGAGCATAAACTGAACACAAAAGCAGGAAGATAATTGAAATCAAGAGCTGTCTGTCATCAATCAGGTTCTTAAGTGGGAAGCACAGAATAAAAATGGTAATTGGTCATATCCTTTGAAAATACATGCTGACCTTTCTTAGCCAACCTCGAATCTAGCTGTAACACTTGATTCCAATGAGGTCATCCCCAGAACACTGGATAAATAAGAATTCTTGCTATGGTTTGACTTCTACTTTACAATAATAAAAATAAAGTGTAGGTACCAGAGTGTGGACTTGAAGTAAGTGTGGAAGAAGGTGTGCCAAGAAAAGCAGGTGACTGGGACTCAGAACATAAGGCAGCAGGAGCAGAGCCTGGGGCTTTTGTTATGTGGAGGTTACGAGGTGTTGAGTGAGCTGTGAGACTGATGGAAGGGCTTTTGACAGAGGAAGTTGTTTTATTCAGTTTCCTTGAAGTTTTCTCTCCTTCAGTATCACTATCTGATTCATCTTGGTCTTTATCATCATCATCATCTTCTTCTGATCCTTCTGTATCTGATTCTGAATTACTATCTGATTCTGGGAAGTAAAAGAAGCATTTGTATATTATAACTAGATCATCACCAACATTTGCAGTTCGTATCTAAATGGAATAGTTTAGGAATCAGCATCTGTGATTGAATTCAACTGAGCGACTTTCCTGAAGAGTTCATGTAAAATTTACTATCTTACAAGCTATTTGAGTACAATGTATGCAGAATTACAAATTCTCAAAATTCTTTGTTCAAAGTATCGGTTTTACTCAACACCTTAATCATAAAACAGTTCTTCTCACATGACACTATTCACATGATGAGTTCTGCTTAGTGGTTTCAAAATCATTTTTAATTTAATAGAGAAACTAAGGTATAGAGGGAATAAAATTGATTCTTTAAATTAATAGATTCCAATAGCTTAAGAAGTATACTAGGTTCAGTATGAGGAAGAAAAGTCTGGAACTACCATCATTCTTTCATCTGGGCTTTGAGGTAAAAGAAAACCATTTTCTGAAAGATTCTTGGCTTTTCTGGTTGTAGTTATTTTATTTAGATGCAAGACCTCATCAGGCTTCTCAGGCTTCACAAAAGACCAGGTTACATAAATAATTATGTGGGAACATTTAATGGTTTAATAATTTAAGTTTGGTCTAGGAATGTCGTCCTATAAATGCATCTCTTCTTACAAACAGGTATTTTTTATTCCTGGATTAAACTCGATAAACACAGGCCTGATACTTGGAATGTATTTTAAAGGTTCCCAGAATAGGGGCGCCTGGGTGGCTCAGTCGTTAAGCGTTTGCCTTCGGCTCAGGTCATGATCCCACGGTCCTGGGATCGAGCCCCGCATCGGGCTCCCTGCTCCGCGGGAGGCCTGCTTCTCCCTCTTCCACTCCCCCTGCTTGTGTTCCCTCTCTTATTATGTCTCTCTCTGTCAAATAAATAAAATCTTTAAAAAAAAAAAGGTTCCCAGAATAACAATTTTTGTGGAATCACGTTTTGTGTAGTACCATCTGCCTATGTTGAAATTTGTTATAAAAATTGCCTTTGAAAGTTATTCATAACGATATTCATACTCGATCATGCAAAGTTGTATTTATGGGAATACCAGGAAAAAATATTATCAGGAAAAGTTGTTCTTACCCTGAGCAAGTAGGTTGTTTCTACCTTAGACGCTTTAAGATGTATAACTGACTATATTTTCCTATTCATATTGGCAGCTAGAAAATTTACCATTGGACTTGTGGCTGACCAGTAACAAATCCAAATATTTTTATAATATGTATTTCACCTTTGTATATAAAATTTAAATTATCTTATATTTTATGCTTTCAATCTTCTGTGGAACAATGAGGAGAGTTAAGGGGAAGAAAAATGGAAAGAAGTCTAAAAAAAAAAAGCAAAACTAGAAAGCAAATCAAAATAAAATCAAGGAGCACTCTACTTGATTAAGTAAGTTCTGTGTTGCTAATGGACATTCATAGGGATTTAGGTTTCTGGTGCTTTCTAAATGACTGACTACAATTTTACCTCCTTCATTCAAAATATCTACTGACACATTTAAATAAGTAGCAGAAGAAATGAAAAAGAAAGGACAAATGAACGGTCATGAATTAAATGAAAATTAAGCAAATTTGTGAAGTTATTTCTTAATTTATGCATCATCTATTTTCACTTAAAGTTTTTATTTGTTTAATGTTAAATGAATAATAAAGCTGAGAATTTAACTTAGGATTTCTAATTTCAATCACTCCAATATTTTACCAGCTCACTATGGACAGGCACATAGCTGCGTGAAACACAGTGAATGACAAAGACTCTAAGTCTGCGAACTAAGAACCTCCTTTAACTGTTTTGGTCCACATTCAAAAGCATTTAGATAAATACTTCAAATTTAAAAATAGAAAATAACCTGATTGGCTGTCATCAGATTCATCATCTTCATCATCCTCCTCATCTTCTTCCTCGTCATCTTCTTCTTCATCCTCGTTTGAATCTTCAGAATCTTTACTACTGGGAATGTCTGAATCTGTTCCCCTAAACTGTTCCACTAGAGATTTTGCAGGGTGAGGGTGGTGCTGTGTTTTTACTGTGTTTACATTATTGCTAACCGCTTTTTCCTTCCCTTGAGGATGCACTGTGGGAGAGGCAGAGGGCATCACAGTCGCCTGATTGCCAGTGGTCCTTCTCCCACTTGTACTCAAATGTGCAGGTGAGGAAAAAGGGGTGCTACTTGCAGTAGCAATGTTTTCATTAATCTTACTCTGCATTTTAGTTTTGGTAGTAAGTGCCAGAGGAGCTTCTTGAATGACACTCTGAATAACTCCATTTGGTTGGTGATTACCTAAAAGTGCATTTGTCAAGAATGGATTAGGGTGGTTGTTCTCTGCTGTTTGTTTTGGATGTGCTGGTGAACTAGAGGTTGCTTTTGGATTTGACAAAGCTGCAATAACCTTCTTCAAGCTCTTGGAGGACTCTTGTTTCTTTAACTGCGCTGGGAATGTCTGTTTATATTGTTCCTGTTGAAACATAAGTTAAAAAACAAAACAACAATGTACCATAAAAACAAAGATTACTTCTATTTGCCTCCCATATCTGACAACAGCTGCTCATATACAAATTTAAATCATGATATACAAGTGCTGAAAATTAGTGGCAGTGATGACTAGTTGGTTGCTGAATCTTGGCTAGACATAATATGTTTAAAATTCAATTAGTCTTTCTCCCCTCAAAATATAGGTTTCCTGACTGCCCCTCTCTCATTATTATTGCTCCCACTGTCTTGATAATCTAAATCTGAAACTCTAAAAACATCTTTTACTTTTCTCTCTTCTAAGTCAGCCGTATCCCTATGTCTTTTGGATTCTTTCCTTAAAATACTGCTCAAATTTAAGCCATACCACCCTTTCTTCCCACACAGCTCCCAATATATGCTATATGCCAATGCCGATTTTACCTTAATTTACAGCCTTTACTACTTAAACTACAGCCTAATACCTTGTATTAGCTCCTTGGTTAAAAGCTTTAGTGTCTCCTTTGTCATTGGCAACTTTATAAAGCCTAAACACTTAATTTTGATCCTCAAATGACTTTTCAAGTAGGCACTAACAGAACTTTCTAGTCAAACTGGACTATTCGCCATGCCCTGTGCATATCATACTTTCACTAACTCCACATTTTGCTATAAACATTTTCTCTGTGTGAAACGTCCTCCTCTTATAAATCTCAAGCTGATGAAATCTTGTTCCTTCTTCACAATCCCACCCAAGAAGTTTTCCAGGTGTGTTCCAGCCAGAAGCACTCGTTGTCTCTATCCTTTGAACTCCTTTCCCTCCTATCTGTTACCTTGTGCTACCTGCGGCAGACATGATATGAAGCTGTTGGCATTTCCGGCTCAACAGCCTGTGGGATCCACCTTAGAGTGCCTTTAGCACATGAGCATTAGAAAGCGTGTAATACAACAGTTTAGAAAAATTATACTTTTGGAAAAAACTGATTTGTAAACCACTAAGCCGTAAAACTTACATCTGTAAATAGAAACAAAAAATTATTTGGCTCTCAGAATCTTCTTAAAAAGAATAAAATCGTATAAACTTTATTAAATATATATAATTAATACATGAAATACTTAAGTAGAATGATTAAAATATTTTAAGTTACTAGAAATACAGTTAAATTTCAGAAGGTAAAATCTGTAATGAAAATGGTTGCCTTAAAATTAAAATCAGCAGTGCTGTCAGCTTGGATCTGGGCTCTTAACACTCTAGTCCGGCAAAAATTCGCGGTGGGCATTTCGGAAGTATAAATGCAGATGGAATGCAATATAGAATGACGTATTAAATCTTTTAAAGGAGCAGTACTAATAAGCACTACGCAATTCCTAATAAACTGCTTTATCTTATTTAACATCTTTACTATAACACTTCACTTTGTAAACAAAGACTGTCACATAATACTCATACCTAAGGCAATGCTTCACAAAAAGAAAGTACCTAATTAGTATTTATTCAGTGAATAAAATATGGAAAATTATACTAAATAATTGCATTTACCTTTTAAAAAGAATTTTAAGGCAAAATTCTTATATAAAATACATTAACATACTTAATTTTACTTAATATTTATATAATATAGAAATATTATGTATTACATGTAAGTATATATATATAATGTACTTACCTTCATATTTAATATATACTGATTTAAGTTTTCAGCAGAAAAATTTAGTGTATTTTCACTTCTTAGAACAAAATTATGTCATATAATCATTTTGTACTCTTTTTTTTACAGGTAGTAAATTTTCCTTCTAAATACATAGGATCAAAACAGTCATGAAAACAAAACCTCGCCCTTTAGTTTTATGTTTTAATTTCTGAAATTGCTTCTCACTCCATAATTCTAAAGACCCACTTCCCCTATATTGACACCTGAAGGTTTTCAAAAATAACCAAAGATCACTGTATTTTATCTAAGAGTAGTAGCTGTTACTCTTTTAAGGCAAATATGTTGTGCTTTTTGATATCTGGGGGTGGTACATAAAAAGGAAGAGGGGAGAAAATTGAGAACTGCACAGAAGCAAATGTCTTGCTGTTCTAAGATAGACACTTGGATGACAAGAGTATGGAAAGACAGGTTTGAAACTCCGTCCTACCTCCAAGTTCTTGTTCCCAGCCCTTACTGAGTCTCTCAGTCTACACAAAAAATCCTCTAGGCAAAATTTGATAAAGAAAATTCACTACTGTTATATAGATCCAATTAATGTGTATTGATTTGAATTAAATGTCTATACTATACGTGTATGGAAAGAACCAATGATTAAATAATACTAAAAAAAAAAAATCACAGACTAGTGGAGGAAACAGATACATGGCAGGTAACATGAAATAGAGACTTTCACAAGAATAAAGCAAAATTCTGTATGTTAGACTATCATATAAAGAAAGAGAGCTGATGTAAGAAAAATATTTATAAAATACCCTTTAACTCAATACTAGGTACCAATGAAAAGTAGATAAAGTCATTTGGAGTTGAGTCTAATGTGAAGATCCACTCACATAAAATATTTCCCATGAACTACCATTATCATTTTAGAAACACCAAATTATTTCATCTTAATCATGGGCTTTGATGTAAGAATGACCTTGGTTTAAAATCCTTCTACTCTTTACTTGTTCTATGATGTTAGCAAGTGACTTAATCTCTCTAAGCCTTAGTTTCTTTACCTCACATAATTTTGTAAGAATCACATAAGATCAAATGTATAGGAAGTCTAGGTTGGTTACATTTATTAAGCAAGTGTTTAATAAGTGACTTTCGAATAGGCAGTCATATAAAATTCTTTTAATAAGAAATATTTAAGAAACTGAAAAATCAAGAAACCTTTCAAAATGCAAATAACTCTTGATAGGCTCTATAATCTATCTTAAAGTGGAATATACATTAATGAAAAATTAAAATAACTCAAACAATGTAATTTTTAGTTTGCTTAATTTACTCATGGAGAGTCAATAATGTGATGCCAATAATAATACCTCCTTATGACTGAGCAGTGCATTACAAGTTATCGTATGCATGGTATAATACCATTGGTCACTCCATGTAGATCAGGGATTCTCAAATCTGGCTACCCATTTGGAAGCTTTTTTTTTTCTTTTTTTAAGATTTTATTTATTTATTTGACAGAGAGAGAGACAGCAAGAGAGGGAACACAAGCAGGGGGAGCGGGAGAGGGAGAAGCAGGCTTCCCGCGGAGCAGGGAACCCAATGTGGGGCTCGATGCGGGGCTCAATGCGGGGCTCGATCCCAGGACCCTGGGATCATGACCTGAGCCAAAGGCAGATGCTTAACGACTGAGCCACCCAGGCGCCCCTGGAAGTTTTGATATATGCAATACCTTGGTCTCAGCACAAGAGATCCTGATTTCATTGTTCTGAGGTGTTATTCTTTTTTTTTTTTTTAAGTTTTCCAAGTGATTCTAATGTATACGTAGGCTTGTGAACTACTCATTTAGATTCTCAAAAAAGCCTGATTTATCCAAGTCTTTTTTACTTTGACCCTGTTCTTAAATTCTTCACAGTAAAATAAGATTTAATGGACAAGGACACTGTAACTTTTTTAAGAAAGAAAGGCAGCATATCACAGTGTTTAAGAACAAGGATTCTAGTGCTACACTGCCCAGATATGAATTCTAACTCTATTACTAACTAGCAGTGTGATCTTGGGGAAATTATTTAAGTTTCATGAATCTCAATTTGATTGTCTGTAAATGGGCATTATAATATTTGTAGCACTTACAGATGTTAGTGTTCAATGAGTAAATGCATTTTCAGCACTTAAAACAATAGCTGGCAAACAGCAGGAGCTGTACAAGAATTATCTAATGATTAGGAGGCCTAATGATAATTTTTGTAATCAAAAGACAGGATATTGTGTTCAAACATAATATATTTTCTCTACTCTAGATTGGTTCTAGAATAAAAGGCATTGGTCAGGGACGCCTGGGTGGCTCAGTCAGTTAAGCGTCTGCCTTGGGCTCAGGTCATGATCCCTGGGTCCTGGGATCGAGTCCCACATCGGGCTCCCTGCTCGGCGGGGAGTCTGCCTCTGCCTCTCCCCCTGCTCATGCTCTCCCTCTGCTCATGCCCCACCTCTCTCTCTCTCTCTCTCTCAAATAAGCAAGTAAAATCTTTAGAAAAAAAAAAAGGCATTGGTCAATTATTAGAATTCTACTAGACATATGAATGTAGACTATGTAGTAATATAAAATCAATAGCAAGAAAATAAAGAAGAAAAAATTCTCTGATTAGTGGTTCTGGTATTTGTATAAATAAAATTATTCAAAATATTTTGTATTGCATATAATTTGTTAAAAATGGCAAAGGAACTCTCTCTCTAAAACAAACAAATAAATCTTAAAAAAAATTCTTCAAAAAAGTGGGGGGGGCACCTGGGTGACTGGGTGACTCAAGTTGGTTGAATGTCTGACTCCTGGTTTCAGCTTAGGTCATGATCTCATGGGTTGTGAGACTGAGCCTGGAGTCGGGCTCCATGCTCCCCACTCAGCGGGAAGTCTGCTGGAGATTCTCTCCCTTTGCCTCTACCCCCACACATTCTCTCTAAAATAAATAAAAACATCTTAAAAAAATTCTTTTAAAAAAATGGCAAAGGAAAATGATTCTTCATAAAGGATTTTTATGCTTGTAATTGATAGGATTACAGAAGTAAACTATTAAAGTTTATTTCTTTAAAAAAGAATATATTGATATTAGAAAAAAAAGGACATTGATCTTAAACAAAATAATTGTGGAGTATATCTTATTCAAACATATGTCTCCCCTTACTACTAAATCATTATACCTCAGGAAAAAAAAAATGACATGATTGTGTTGCCAAAAATATATTAAGCAGATGTATATGTAACTATAAAATCAGAGAAATCTAGCTTTCTCATGTGCATATTCTCTTCCTGGTAACTAATAAAGTATGGAAATAAGAGTAGAATTTAATTTAAACTTGTATATTATAAGACAATATAAAAGCTCTTTCTCTAATAATGAAATTCTTCTATAAGTAATTTTTCACTTACCCGTTTGGATCGCATTTCACTGGTCAAAGGACTAGATTCTTCAGAGGTATTTTTATTCCCTGCTTTAAGTACATCAGGAGAAGGAACTATGAGTTTCATGTAAGTTTCCTTTTTGGCTTGATTTACCAAAGATAAAGGTTTCACATTGGACACCAATCCCGTAGACTGTATTACACTTGTGTGTTTGTTCACAGATTCCTCCTTTGCCTGAGAGCTTTGGAAAATAAATGGAAGCTGCTGTGACAAAACCTGAGGCTGCTTCTGCTGGGATTGGAATGATGAGTGAGTCTGGGATTCAGACACAAGAGGTAATGGCTGGTGTATTCTTTTTTCCTGGGCTTTTTCAGTTGCTTTCTGTCCATCTGCTTTTGGGTCTGAAATACCATGTAATAGCACCTGTAAATAAAAATAAAAAGATGACTTCTCAGTATCTATTAAAACAAAGAATGTCATGCAGTAAAACTGGGAGAAAAAAGGGTACTTTAAAAAGTGCTAATTAGTTATGATAGTTACATAAAGCTCACTAGAAAATATACCAAATGTCCCTTTAAAAATGTTTCTCCATCTCCTTTCTTGGGCAAATGTTAAGAACTAAAGACATGATTAACTTTAAACTTTATAGACTTTGAGAGTCAAGATAAACCAGTTAATTCCTAAATAGGAAGAATGTGTGGATACTGCCAATAAACTATTTATACCTGGTTGTTACTCTTATGTTGTGCTTCTCTCTCTGAATCAGAATCATCATCTTCACTTTCTTCAATACTTTGATCTTCTTCTTCTTCATCTTCCTCTAGATCATCTGAATCACTACTACTAATGCCTTCACTTGAGGTGTCTGATGATGTGCCCGAATCACTATCACTGTTGCTAGAACTTTCCATAGCTTTCTTCCTTGGTTTCTGGATAAAGACAAGTTTTTAGCAAGACTTTATTTTTGGAAAAATTCAAAGTTCAGTAAGAGGTATGCTCTTTTAATTTTCAAGTGATATTTCCATCTCAAAATGTCATTTTAGAAAAAAGAGAAAAGTCACATGTTGTAAGGGTAGTTATTCAACAATCAGATCCAATTAATTTATATGATAGGAATTCTCCAATGAAAAGTACAGGCTGTGTCATGTACAGAACATTAGAAACATTGACATAGTATATATGTAGATCTATTCATATGACTGCCATGCTTCAAAACGTATGGCAGATTAAAAAGAGCAATTTACAAAATGATAATTCCAATTACAATAAGGGCTACAGACATTTAAGTTCTATATTTAGCTGTAGTCTTCTTTTTTATGTGGATAGTGAGTCAATAACCAATTATTTATATATAACATGCCAAACACACCTTCTAGATGCTGGACAACAAGATATCTAAGATAGAGTCCTTGCCTTCAAGAAACTTACATTCTAGTGCAGGTGGTGGTAGAGTAGACAAATGACTAATATGAAAGCAAATAATTCCATATGTAATAAGTACTGGAGAGAAGATAAAATAAGTAGCAAAAGACTTAAGGGCTGCTTTAGCAATGAATTTAATTTTTATATTTCACTTCAGAAAAGATAGAAAATACGATAAAGAGAGATATTAATTGGAACATTAAAGGCTCTACAGGAAAAAGAAAACCCCAAATTGGTAGAAAGTGACATTAGGTCACATTAAAAAAAAACTTTTGTGTTTAAATAACAGACAATAGTAGAGGTGCCTGGGTGGCTCAGTCGGTTTAGCCTCCGAATCTTGTTTTCAGCTCAGGTCATGATCTCAGGGTCGTGAGATAGAGGCCCAAGAGGGGCTCCGCACTCAGTGGAAAGTCTGCTGGAGAGTCTCTCTCTCCCTCTGCCCCTCCCCCACTCTTACATAAATAAATAAATCTTTTTTTTTTTTTTTTTAAGATTTTATTTATTTGACAGAGGGAGACACAGTGAGAGAGGGAACACAAGCAGGGGGAGAAGCAGGCTTCCCGCTGAGCAGGGAGCCCGATGTGGGGTTCCATCCCAGGATCCCGGGATCATGACCTGAGCCGAAGGCAGACGCTTAACGACTGAGCCACCCAGGCGCCCCTAAATAAATAAATCTTAAAAAAAAAAAAGAATAGACAATAGTAGTGGATACAAAGGAGGAAAAATCATTAGATGAATTCTGACTAAATAACTATATAACAATGGAAAAGTTAAAACTCGCCAATAGGAAAACTAAAAAGGAGAAATACTGACATGATAGAGCAAGACTGAGTATAATCCAAAGTTACATAGGAACATTTCAACAGGATTCACTGACAGATAAAATAAAGAACAAAATATAGAAAAAGCAGCAATAAATTACAAAAGCAATGAATTACAAAAGTTATGGTCTTAACAGCAATACAGTCGGTCATGACTAGTGAGTTGGGGCATGAAAGACAATAATACACTTCTACAGAAAGAAGCCAAGTTGAAGCAATAGTTATAGATTACACATTAGTACTCTTTCCCCTGTGCTTTCTGAAATTTGATTTAAGTGAAATGAAATACATATGAGTGAAGAGAGTCAGTCCTGTTGTTATACTCTCCTTGCAATGGTAACCTGTGTTAACTGTTCCAAACTAGCAACCATAATGCTTCCTCCAGAGATACACCCTTCAATAAGCTGACTAATAGTAACCATCATTCCTGGAGCTATGTCTTTCCCTCACAATAAAGCAGAGTGATGAGACACTGACTTGGAATAGTGTGGGTATCACAGAATGAAAAAGACCAAAGTAGAGATTAAAGAGAAACAATAGTAACAATACACTATTACTATTATAACAAAATACTAACAATATAGTAACATTAAGCCTACCATTTATTTGGCAGAGAAAATTCTCCTTCATTGTAACCAAAATCTGTTGTGGGTTTCTAAGCATGTATAGCAAGATTATGAAAATCATAAAGAGTCTAAGTAGAAGTTACCACTTTGGTCTTTAATAGAGGCTAAGAAAGGAAAAGAATAAGGGAGATATAGTAATTTACTAGAGAAAAATAAACTCCTATTTTAATGCCCAAGTAATATGTGTAGTTTTTAATTTAAAGGTGGCATGAGAAATGGAGTCTACATGCCTCGAGAGTGGGTCTAGAAGTGTGGATTCTAAAGTTTTAGAGTGCAAAATATTTACTTGCTGAACTTGCTACAACCAGCAGATTCCTGAGTCCCAGTTCCAAACAGGGCACAGGGATCTGCATTAACATGCACTTTAATGTGAGTCTGCTGCAGACAGTCCTTGTAGACCATACATGACAGCATACAAAGAGTCTGTGCCTTTAGAAGGTAACAAATTTAGTCCCCATTTTAGAAAAAATGTAGAAGTGAATATACAAGTCCAGGTATTAGAGAAAAAGAGAAAATTAGTTTCAGTATTACCAATTTTGTCTCCTTAGTCTCTATTAGTTATGTGTGTGTGTGTGTGTAGTTATTTTATATTCATACACAATTCAGTAGTGTGCCTCTTTCCTGTCATTTAAACATTTTAAAAATGAGTCTTCTTAGGTTATCAAAAAATGACCAGAGAAGAGCTTATTAACCAGCCCCCCAACCCCATTCCAATCTGGGAAAGCTTTTCAGAACCCTCTCCTTGAACTTTTTCATTTCACTGTATACTTATTTCTTTCAGTAACAAAATACATACAACTTCAAGGCTATTATGTACCAGGCATAGTTGCTCTCCTCTCCAGAGATACAAAGGTATGATGGCAACTCTGCCCCAGTGGTAATGGAGAAGAGAATCAACAAACAATGTAAATAAGTGTTTTTAGTGATACATACCATGACTAAAACAGGATACTTGGATAGACAGTGTGGGCTGGGGGGGGGGGGGGGGGGAGGGCGGCGGGGTGTGTGTGTGTGAAGATTTAGATGCAGTTATCAGGTAAGATCTTTCCGAGCTGAGATCTAAATGGAGAGTGAGAGACACCCACATAAAGATAAAAGAGTAGAGCCTTCAAGAACAGGGGAAAGACCAAAGGCAAAAGCCATGAAATAAGTCTGATATGTTAAAAAAAAATGGTGAGGCCAGCTAAATCAGCTCCAGCACAGGGAACCAGGGAGAGAGAGCCACAGAAAATAAGGCTGGATGGACTGGCAGGGGTTAGATCATACAGGGTCTTGTAGGCTGAGTGAGATAGGAAACTACTGGAGGGAATGATAACATAGGATAGCTTAAAACCATAAGAACTCACTTATGTTTTAAAAAGACTGGCTGTTGTGGTCACAACATGTTACTGGCTTGTAATAATAGCAGGAGTGGAACTTACTCAAAGTTGAACAGTTTGTTTGCTTTTTCTCAACAGGCTGTATGTGTATTTTAGTCTGTGATGTACATTGTTTAATTTAAAATATCTACATTTATTCTAAATATGCATGCATTGTATATGAGGGAATTGGACTTAATCAATGATTTTCAATAGGTACTACTAAGATAGCAACCCCCAGGACGGATCATCAAAATTAGCTAAAGAACATTTTTTCAAACTACATATGAAAAAGGTTACCCAAGCAATGTCCATACTACCCAAAGCAATCTATAGATTTAATGCAATCTCTATCAAAATACCAACAATATTTCTCACAGAACCAGAACAAATAATACTAGAATTTGCATGGAACCACAAGAGACTCCGAATAGCCTAATCACTCTCGAAAAAGAGGAACAAAGCTGGAGGCATCACAATCCGAGATTTCAAGATATACTACAAAGCTGTAGTAATCAAAACAGTGTGGTACTGGCACAAAAAACAGACACATAGATCAATAGAAAAGGAAAGAAAGATCAGAAATACTCACACTTTTAGGGTCAATTCTTATCTACAACAAAGGAGGCAAGAAAAGACAATGGGGAAGAGACAGTCCCCTTGGTATTATAGCTGAGATGGTGAAGAAAGTGATGTGTGGCCCAATCACAAACTGCTGACTCTGTTCCCCTAGAAAACCAGGCCTTCAATTTGGTTTTTATAGAATTTAGAGATGAGAAGATGCTGCCCTAGTTATTATCTTTGTTTCCAAAATGTTTGCAGTTGATGCTAAGACTTTAATTCAAAAATAAACCAAGACCCCTCGCTCAAGAAGAAATTACAAATGAGAGCGGACCAAATTCACTAATATGGGTACACTTACTAGAAATTCTGGATATAATGTGTTAGTTCATATAGCTGGAAGTATCTCAGCTTACTTGCTTGGATGCATGAAACCTGGACTCAGTGGTGGCCTACATTTAACAAAGTGGAAATGGCACAGCTTCCCTGGCATGATGTGGAAGAGAAAATATAAAGGCTCAGAGTGACCAGAATATTAGAGTGAATTTATCACATGCAATTTGCATATCCACCCTACTCCTGATAATACCTTTTCTACGGCAGACAAGGTCTAGTCAGAAGGCAGAAACCCCATCAGCAATTTGAACAGAGAGATTTTATCATATGGAATTATTAATTAGTAGCAGAATATGAACTACTAAGAGAGATAAAGAGACCTCTAAAGAATACTGAAATAGTGGGGCGCCTGGGTGGCTCAGTCATTAAGTGTCTGCCTTCGGCTCAGGTCATGATCCTGGGATCCTGGGATCGAGCCCCGCATCTGGCTCCCTGCTTGGCAGGAAGCCTGCTTCTCCCTCTCCCGCTCCCCCTGCTTGTGTTCCTGCTCTCACTATCTTTCTCTCTGTCAAATAAATAAATAAAATCTTAAAAAAAAAAAAAAAAGAATCCTGAAATAGCAGATGTAGGGAATAGCCACTTACTGTAGGGCAGAGGTAGAGTAGTAAAATAAAGGTAAACTTGGAAGAGGGCCTCTATCTTCCAACCTCGTTCACCCGAGGCTGAACTTCAGACTTTGGAGAGGATGTGGCTGTTGCCCACTGGATGGCAGAAAAGCTCACTGAGGCATCACAGGTCAAGGCTGGCAAATAGGAAACATGCCAGCTGGCATGCCAGGAAAAGTTTCTGGAAACCTCCTCGCTGGGGTGCCAGTAAAATTAGCTGGAAAGCCACCCACTGGCATCCCAGCAAAACTTACTACTAAGATGCCGCTGGGAGACCCGCTACACGGTGTGTACTACAATGTCTCTTAAACAGAGCCCGCAGAGAAGCTGCCGGCTGGTGAGAAAGCTACCCTCTGGCAGCCACAGCATAAGAGCAAGAAGAAAACACTGGAACCAGAAACTGAAGCCCTTTCTTCTTCCAGGGTTTCTCCAAGACCCTCTGCTGACAAGGTCTAACATTGCGCCAACTGGTAAAGGAGAGGAGAGTGAATTTAGAGCTGAGAGGCATAAATTGATAACGTGCACAGCTGGGGATCTAATGAAATAAAACTGGCCATGAGCTGGTAACTGTTGAAAATGAATAATGGGTACACAGGATTATTATGCTATTCTGTCTATTCTATATATTTCAAATTTCCCATAATAAAATGTTTTCTTATCTTTGTTTTCCTAAAAACATAGGCTCTGGGGTCAACCCACTTGACCTCAAATCCTGGCCAATTACTAGCCAACTATTGTGAGGCTCTGTTTCTCCATTTGTGATAATAATACCTAGCTAATTAGGGGTATAGAGAGGATTAAAATAGGTATTATATGCAAAACAATTAGAGTAGAGCTGTTATGTGTTAAGTTCTCCATAAATCTTAGCTATTATTACTATTTGTATTATTTATACTGGTGCTGACAGTTGTAATTTTTAAGAGCCCTAATGTTAGTACCAAACCATAAAAATAAACATGTGTAAAACAGGAGTGGTAATTCATAAGAAATTGTTCCATAGATTCAGTTGGTTTGAACCTTAGAATGCTTATATAAAGATCTGTTACATATTTGTCCTTGAAGGAATAACTTACCTTATCTTTTATTTTGTCAGCTCTAGCATCCAAAGGCTGGTTTTTGCTTTGTTCCTGATTACATTTTCGATTTCCTCCACCTGAGCTTATACTTTTAGTTTGTCCCACAGAACTTGAAGCAGTAGTGGATAATACAGGTGTGTTGACACCAGATACAGATGATGTACTGTTTCCATTTATTGACCCATTTACACCTTAAAAATAAAAACAAACATGTTTATCCAAGAGAATATTGTTCAGTTAAAGGAGGAATGAAGGAATGATACATGCTATGTATAATGTGAATGACTCTTTAAAACATCATGCTAAGTGAAAGAAGTCAGACACAAAGTCACATATTGTATGATTCCATCTGTATGAAATATGCACAATAAATCCATAGAGACAGCAGACAAGCTAGGGATTGCCAGAGACTGAGGGAAGGAAAAATGGGGAGAAACTGCTTAAGGGGTATGGAGTTTCCTTTTGGAGTGATGAAATGTTTTGAAACTACACAGAGGTGGTGGTTGTTCAACACTGTGAATGCATTAAATGCCACTGAATTGTTCACTTTAAAATGGTAATTTTATATTTATCTGAATTTCACTTCAATTAAAATAATGTTTATAAATATAATTAAATGCAAATATTTCCCTTTTCAGAGCAAACTCACCAAAAACTCTTACCCAAGTGAAAAACGATAATAATAATAAATCATCCAAAATCCTATTATAATTTGCAAATGCTATTCTAACAACAGTTATCAACTGCAGAAATATTAATGATCACTTAAAAGAAAAAAAGGAGTACTTGGATATTAGTTTTGATGAATTTAATGCTTAATTACAGAAGTAAATCTTATACTGAAATAAAGGAAAAAGCAGTGGGAGTTGAGAGTTAGAAGTCCTGGGTTCAAATCCTGCCTCTGCCACACTGACATGTAAGCAGTCCTCAAATCACTTATTTATTCTTGGATGCGAAATGAGGATACTTCCAATCTCTCCGAGTTATTGTAAGGAGTAAGCAAGACATTGTGAAAAAGTGTCTAGTACAATGTTATATAAATGTTATTAAACCTAAACTCTACTGAAAATAGGTATTGGAATGGAGAGTTTGTAATACATCACTTAAGTTAACAGGAGTACCTTTTTCAGGACCATTTCTATTACTTTTTCCTGAAGTCCTTGAATGGAATGAAGAAGAATCATGATTCTGGGCTGGAGGAGCAAACAGTGGTGGAATTCCCAGTAATGGTGGAAAGAAGGTTGCCCCTGTACGACTATGAACATCTGTTGTTCGCCACCATTCTGCACCTCAAAACCAAACATCAAACAAACAAGCAAACAATACTTGAATTAACTTCCTAGTTAATGTAACAATGCTTTTTATATTTTATTCCTGGAAAAAATATCAAGTTTCATCTTGGAACAGAACAGCTGAATCATACACAGTTCTGATCATCTAACTATAAGACAGCTGATTAGATGTTATGTTATACACTCATCACTCCTCTCATTAAGATAGTATCCAAGGATCTTCACTTGGCAACTTCTTTGAACTCAAGTTTATGAAGAAAAAAGGTAGTCTATGGTTTTAAAAATAAAATGGAAAATTTGGAAGGGCAAAGAACTGTTTGACGTCTTGATCACTTATACCATAATTTTTCTAAATTAGTAAAGAAATAATATTTAAGAATATACAAATGTATTTCAAAACCTTAGAATTTAAGGTTATCATTTATAACCTATGTAAGAATTTCCTCAAATTACATACAATTTAAATCTTGGTCTGATAAATCATAAATAATAATACAAAGACTGCTACTATAAACCAATATACCTCAAGTGCATTTATGAAAGAAGATATTCTATACTTAAATAAAAACATAAAGATAGCAAAAGCAGTGGGTTTTTTTTTTTTTTGTCTCAGAAATGAAAAGTATTCAAAAATTTCCAAAACAAATTATTAAAATATAAAAGGTTTATAACATTCCTCCCCATAAAGTTAATAAGGAAAGCTTGGATTTTGTTTATATTTTCTCTCATAAATTACAGATAACAATGATTGTTTTATCAATGTAAAATGAATCAATGGTAGAAAATCATCACATGCAATTTAGATGTTCAAACAGTGGCTCTTAGTTAAAACTTTTAGAAAAGGAGAGAAGCCAAATTTTATAGAACACAGTTTTCAAAAAGGGTGAAGATTAAGAAGAGATTTGAAAATAATCCAAAAGAAAGTCTTGTATTGCCCCATTTAAAATCTCAGAAATAATCTTTCCACTTGGCTAACCTGCCAGATCCCCAAATCAGTTATGACCTTTCAGGTTAATCTTCCAAGAGATATGCTATATTTTTCACTGATTGTAACCACCACGAGGAAATTAGAGAAAAGAAACCCAATAATATAGTATGGGAAAAATTCAATATTGTCAGTTTACTGTATTGTATGATCTTTAAATCTTTTCTAGGAATATCTCTTCATTAAAAATAGGATGTAATGCAATGTGCACCTTCATTATCTAATGGCAAAATGTGTTTTCTTTAAAAAGTGAAATGTTCATGGTAGCTGCTATTCTAAAAGGTCTAAAAACAGTATAAGCAAAAAACTGCAAAAGCTATTCTTCTGCACTGCAGGAAGGCATTGCTAGTGAAATGGCATGAATGCATATTTAGCAGTGCCTGAATGATGGGAACTGAACCAAGAATAACTATACAAAAGCATTAATCATTTATCCACTGTTTAGATGAAAGAAGTATATTTAGGTGGGAAGAAAAACTGTGTATTTTGGACTTGTATCAGCACAGCTGGAATCTATTATTATGTATAGGTTTGAAACCTAGGTTCCAAATAGCTAATAAAAAGGGACTGAGGTTTCCTAAAGATATTTATATTATTTAATATAGAGTCTATAATTAAAGTGTTACAGCTGAATGTATAGACTTCATAAACAACCCACAAATCAGTAAGGTAATCAAAGTATAATAAGATTCAAATATTTTAGATATAACCTCAGGAAAAAAAAATAACCATAACACTGTACTTTAGAACGTCACTATAAATAACTACATGATGGGGATTAGAAAAAAAAAGTTGGAAAATGTGTATGTTATAAACAAGCTGACACCACAGGTAAAAAAAAAACAAAAACAAGTAAATAAAATCAATAAAATAAAAATACGAAAATGGTAGAGCTTCTGACTACAAACTTTATAAATGTCTAATATTTCATAAGAAATAATGTAATTTTTGTTAAATGACAAGCTTATTTATCTTCCAAGTTTAAGAAAAGAGAAAACAAATTTAGTCACTCACAAAATAGTTTGTTGATAAAACAAAATATACAAAATAAGGTTTACTTAAACCTGCCTATGATGAGTTTCTAAATGTATTCAAAGGAGGTAACAGCATATTGGCAACATTAATCATATTCAACTGAAAGAGTCTAATATTTCAGATGATACTGAGCCTAGAAGATCTAGCAGAATTTTTAAATCTTTCAT
This sequence comes from Phoca vitulina, assembly GCF_004348235.1. Taxonomy (NCBI): domain Eukaryota; kingdom Metazoa; phylum Chordata; class Mammalia; order Carnivora; family Phocidae; genus Phoca; species Phoca vitulina. The sequence goes on along the minus strand of NW_022589704.1, from coordinate 70,779,344 downwards.
ACTTGATAGAGCCAGATGCTTCACAGAAATTCATGGTAATATAATATAAAAATATAATGACCAAAAATTATGAAAATTTTTAAAGAAATTACTGTGAAATACTATTTCAATATAAAATGGAAATAATATACTAATATCCATTAAATAATTTTGCATCTGTTGATTTAATCATCTGAAATGCAGAAAAGTACATAAAATTTTAAAGTAAGTTATTCTTTATTTAAAATTTCTAGTAATTTCTTCCTTGTGTGTCTTCTATTTTTAGGTGATTTCAAAAATTTGGCAATTAGATTACCCTTTTGAATAAAGGCAATTATAGAGAATTTAAATTTAAATTATTATACCCAATCTACAACTTAAACAAATGAGTCGTCTAGATCTAGGCATAGTGTCCATTTGGCGAAAAAAAGTATGCTTATATAGACATACTTTCACCATTAAAGATTGCCTTGAAATTGTCTGTTTATCCATCTCCTAAAAACTGTAAACAACACATACTATGTCAAGGTATTCCTCAGTGCACAGAACATAGTAGATGCTCAAAGAATTTTGTACAATAAATGAATGAGTGAATAATTCAGGGAGAAGTTCAAAAATTAGAGAAGTTATTAACTTTCTTTTTATATAGTGGAAGTATCAACATTATTGAAGTCCAGATAAGTAACTCTTTACACTTGTTAACTAACATTCCAGTACAGATAGTATTTGATTTTAATAATGTAGCAATTATATTGTGGTTTAGAAAAGCTCAAAAGCAATGGTATAATAAACTATGACAAAATGATAAAAAAATTTTAAGACATCAGTAACTATATTACTACTATCTATTTTGATTTTTAATCAGAAATCCTATATTTCAGCAAATGTCTATTGGATTGATCACCTTGCCAAGCGATCATGTTAGAAACTGGCCAAAATAAATTCCTATTAGTATTTTTTTTTAAGACTTAGTTTAAGACTTTATTTTAACTTTCTAGTCATATTACCTCTCCCCACCAGCTCCTCTCTCCCAGACAGCTGAATTAAAAAAATAATATGACTCAAGAAACAGTGCTTGAAATATACAACCATCTTTCCATTCTGTATATAGTTAAAATGAGATACTTGTTTCCTTTTGAAGAAGCACTTGACAGTTTATTACCCATTAAAGTGGGCAAGAGGAAATAATAATGATAATTACTAATTATGTACTTATCATGTATGCTAAACATTGCAATCAGTACTGATATGGCTTATCTCCTTCAATCTTCACAAAGGCCCTAAGAGGCAGGTACTATTATTTATCCTCATTTTTCAGATGAGAAAATTGAGGCAGAGTGGTCATATTACTTGTTCATGATCACACAGCTAAAATGTAACATAGCCAGATTTAAATTCAGGTCTATTTGTCTCTAGAATTTTGCTCTAATTTTTAAACTATTTTAGGTAACACCAAACCATGCATCCCTTACTAAAATTTATTATAGAAAATCAATCACTGGAAACACATGAAAGTTTAGACTTTCAAAATAATAAAACAAGAAAAATTATAGCATGCTTGTCCAATTTAAGCTTTAATTGGTGCCTTCCTGAGCTCCCGAATTTTTCAGAACTTGTAGAATTGGGGATAATTCTGGTCTTGCTGTAATGCAAGTGGTGCAAATCTATAGTTGTTCTGATCAAATATGGAAAAATATAGAAATTTAAGAGCCAAGTTCATCATCCTTGGAAAGTGCAGAGAAGTGAGAACTCAAAATAAAAATACAGAGATATTCATTATAAGAACTGTAATTTACTTTCCACTGTAAGTTAAATAATTTTTTAAAAATCAAATAAAGCTGAAAAAGTTCATCAAGCTCTACACTCACAATATGTACACTTTCCTGCATGTTATATTTCAATAAAAAGCATGAGAAAAACTTGGCCTAATTATTCACTTTTGTGGCAGATGCCCCTTTCTCTAGCTAAACACTTGAATACAATTGTGCTGCCATCTAGCACACATAGTGGGGGGGTTCTTTTGCACATGATAAATAGGATTGCGTCAATTCTTGTACAAGAGTTTTAATATACCAGGCATTAGACTATTCTTTTTGTTCAATTTAATAAACAAATTACTGCTTGAACATTTTCAAGCTTTCCTCCTTTCCTTGAACACTGTTTGTAACAGATGTTTACCTGGAAAAGATGCTAGTTGGGGATGTGCGGCTAAGGCTGTGGGTGTACCAAGTGTCCCCAAACCACCAAATTCTGAATGCCCTGAGCTGGCTGAATGTAGACCAAAGACTGGGTGGCTGACCATTGGGAAGGCACTCGACACTGTGGACAGGTTAAACGGTTGATCCCCAGTTGCTCTGAATAAATGTCCTGGGAGGGAAAAAAACACACTTAAAGTTGTACTATAAAAACAGATGAGATTTACCTGATTTCAGTGTTCATAATTAAAATTTATAATAATTTCTTATCAATTAAATTTTTATCTTACATTTTTCCTTTTTCTATTTCTGCTCTCCAAACCCTACAGAATATTTCTAGAAATATGAAAGTACTCTAAATATAATGAAAATGAGTGGTATAACCTTTTTACTTCGAATTTGAGATTTGGAAAATAATGTTTTAGGTACGTAATTGTCACTAATTATAATAGTTTGACCTGCTGACGTGAGTTGAACTTTCTGTTAATACATGTACATTATTATCAATTTTTTTTTACTCATAACAAGGAAAATAAAAGCGTTCTATTAACATAAGGTTGAAAACCAATGAAGTTAGTCCAGAATTCGTCACCAAGCCATTACTCAAATTATCACACACTCTGGGCAAAGCATTCCCAGTTCCAAGTGCCAGAAGTGAAGCTATGGTCTCCAACAGCTCTCAGGTGAGGAGAGTTCATACCAAAAAGGGATATATTCTAGCCTAATAAAGCAATACAAAAGATAGCATAAAGATTAAATGAACAAAGTTACTAAGATATTTCTAAATGCATTTAAGGGTGGTTATCAATATAAAAGTCATTTTTAACTTTGTGATAGAAGGATCACATTCAATTCAAATGTGTGACTTTTCAATCTCCACTCTAAAGAGAATCTAGTTCTAAGTGTCATAAACTCCAGGTTGAAATGTTATACAACTAAAAACACAACTTATTTTTCATACTTTATAAGAGATTTGACAGAAATTTGTTAATACTTGGAAATCCTCCTTTTACTTCCAGGAAATAATTAAGTTTCCCTAGCCTGATACTATGAAAATAGAGTATCAAACCTCACACTCCAGGCTATTTTAAGAATTTATTGTGTGAAAGGTATTATGCTCTGTGTTAAAATAAGGATAGGTCTTCTTTATTATCTTCTGTTTATATCATACCTAACTGTGCACTGCAGTTTAATTACTTTTAACATAATACATTTGAGAAATGTAAAAATAAAAGCTAAAAATAGGTATACTTTTTGTTATCATTTATCAGTTATCAAGGAGATCTCTGCACTGCTTTTTTATTCCCTGAGAGCCAAGAGGAATCATCAAAAAGGTTAGAGTGTACCCTCAGAGACTAATATAAACCCTATATTATTTACTGAAATAACATTACATTTTTTTATTGAGGTAGTAAGATTTAAATAAATTACACCAAGTATATCTTATATCAACTTATAAGATAAAAACTTCTGATTGAGGATCAAGGTCCCATTATAACAACACAATAGCTGGGTCTCACAGGGAAGATGCTCAAAGTGTCTTTGCAAGGACGGCCCACAAAGAAACTGTAAAGGAGCACAAGGGAGTCGGCCAATCTTTGTTTCTGTTCATCACAGCCTAAACAGAAAATTTTTGAATTCAGTAGTTTTGTGTTATCAGAATTCTAGATTACATTAGCACTGAAGTTGAGTCAAACAAAAATAGGGCATACTACTAGAAAAGGTCATTCAGACATCATTAAGACTAGCAACAGGCCACCAGAAAGACTGTGTAATTTTTTTTTTTTTTGCAAATTCTCAAAAAGCCAGCTAGTTTCTCTAAAAAAAAATGAACCTGTAACATTAAGAACCAGTATTTATATATTTATTTTTACACGTAAAATCCCTGGTTCTCACCCATCAATTCAACTTCATGAATCAGATGTCCTTAATCAAATGTTTCATTTATAAAACATACTATAATCAGTTACATTTCCTTTTACATCAGTTTTCTGGATAAGCAAGTTGAAGTGAACATTCTAGTTTGAGGATTTTAGAATCATTTTTCATTTATATTTTACAAAATAATAATTCTTAAATTATATTTGTCAACTCTATGTAACAGTTATTTAATATGAAAAAAATCTGTGGGGTAAACTCAAAACTATACAAATATAAAAATTCAGAACAGATTAAAATTATAAAGGGTCAGAAGCTGATAGAAATACTTCTATATTAGCTAATGAACTGGTAGTAAGCATTCTTAGATGCATAGTTAAAACATCAATTTTATTTTTGTGAAGAAGTAAATGAGCTAAACCTTGGAGTCTCATGAACAGAAAACACGAATAATATCTAAATGAAGTTGTCACTCTTGCAGCAGTAATTAAGAACCAATCATACACAATTTGATGACAAAAAAGTTTTTTAACTCTAAAAAGAATGATACCTAGAAGGAAGTGAGTCTAGAATTTCAACAAAATATGAGCTTTACTCACCACAGATTCAAATGGAAAAAAAAAAAAGTATAGTCCTGTACACAGAGTTACATTGTGTCTGGCAACATTACAAAGAAGCCATCTTATTCTATTTTCTTATTTCTCCTTGTAAAATTCTTGGTGAAGGTAATTAAAACATAGAAAACACCCAAGTGACAACAGAATCTATAGGGTTTATTCCCTGTTGGTCTATTCGCTTCTGCATTTAGTAAAAAAGACTAGGACCACATTATAATGATTATAGTGATACCATATATTATCACAATAACACTAATCAGAGACTTTCTCTGCTATACATGGATATAGTTGTACACAGAAGGGAAATAATTCCATAACACATTTCATATTTTTCACTATATTTTGCCCTTATAGCAAGAACCTAGAAGTCGATGATATAAAAATTACAGCTTTCTCATTAAAAAGCTCTTAACACTATAATTTTAATATTGTTTTCCTACCACCTTAAAAAAAACACAGATACTAATTCCACATAAAAAAATCTTCCAGAATTACTCTGTTCTTTATTCAAAAGTTTCTGTAATTCAGGCATTTCATGAACATACCTATTAAGTGTCAGGTGCTATGTTTGGAACTTGGCATACAAGGATGAATGAGACAATCCATGACCTCAAGAAACTCATGGTTGAAGATAATTTAAATAGTACTGAACTATTTTTTATACCACAATGTATAAAACAAGTTATTTAATATTTCAATATTATTTAAACTGGTACTGCTCTATGTAGGAGTCAATAATAGATCCCAAATACCTAAAACAGTGTCTCAAAGTAGATATACAATAAATATATGTTGAACAAATTAATTCACCATCCATAAGAGCAGAAGAGGCACATCCATGGGACTGATCCAAAGACCTTCAATTAGAAGTTGTTTTGATCTTCATTCAAACTTGCAAATATACTTCCTAGCTTCCTTTTGCCTTACTTCACCAACCCCTGGTCCTTTATTATTATTTTTTTTTAAATTACCACTTGGCCTTTCTTCCTCCTTGATTCCATTTAAGTCACATATTGGATTTGATCACTCTTAAAATTCTACCACCTCCAAGCTCTTAAACTCTTAAGTTGCACCCTAACCACAATTTCCCCATTTCCATTTCCTTATTTCTTAGCATGACGTCTAGTCACCCCCAGTCTTCTACCACTCCCCTGACCCTATCTATTCTTCCTTCTCAATTTCATCATCATTACTCCGGTGTTAACCTTGAAGGGAAAGTCTCACCTTTATGTCTACTCCCTCCCCACTTCTCAGAATCTTTAACATCTGTGCCAAACCTCAAACCTCAAGTTACTGAAGTTTTCTTAATTACCAGGTCCCACTAATCTTTACTTGTCTTATTTTTCACCTCTCTGTATAAATCTGACATTGCTGAGTGCCTCTTCCTTATTAAAAACCACATTCAGCAAGATGGCGGAGGAGTAAGAGACCTGGATTTCGTTTGGTCCCAGGAATTCAACTGGATAGCGATCAAACCATTCTGAACACCTACGAATTCAACAGGAGATCGAAGAGAAAAGAATAGCAACAACTCTCTGAACAGAAAAGCAACCACTTTCTGGAAGGTAGGATGTGCGGAGAAGTGAATCCGAGGCAATATTCGGGAGGATAGAGGGTGGGGGAGGGGACCTCCATCAGCCGCTACTACCGGCAAGTGATAGAGCCACAGAGCACAAAATCGGAACTTTTAGAAGTCTGCTCCACTGTGGGACATCGCTCCAGTGGCTAAGCTGTGGGTGGAACTCTCGCGGGACAGTGTGGTCTCAGGACCCTCAGGGTCACAGGAAGACCAGGGGTGCCTGAGTACAGCAGAGCTCCCAGGTATCGGAGCGGGGAAGCCGGCTGCAGAGACGGAGCCGAGGAGCGGGCTCGCAGCTCAGGGTTGCCATAAACTGTGATCCGAGGCACAGTCAGGGCCACTGCTCCTCCAGCAGGGGCCCAACAAGTGGCAGATTCGGGGAGACTCCCCTTTGTCCCCCGGAGGAGCAGCACGGGAGTGCACCGCAGGGATCTGCTGGGTTTGGAGACTCCACACGGGGTCGTGAGCCAGAGATAGAAATGCTCGGTGACAGGCCGGGTGAGCACGGAGTGCGGCCGGAGACCAGGGAGACGGGAGTGATTGACTGCTTTTCTCTGGGGGTGCACTGAAGAGCGGGGCCCCGAGTTCTCGGCTCCTCCAGGGTGGAGATCGGGAGGCCACCATCTTCACTCGTCCTCCAAAGCTGTACAGAAAGCTTGCAGGGAACAAAAGCTCCCGAGAGCAAACCCGAGCAGATTACTTAGCCTGGACCCAGCAGGGGCGGGGCAATTCCGCCTCCAGCAAAGACATTTGGGAACCACGGCAACAGGCCCTTCCCCCGGAAGATCACCAAGAACAGCCAGCCAAGACCAAGTTTACCGATCAATGAGAACGGCAGAACTCCAGCGCTAGGGGAATACTGCACATAGAATTCATGGCTCTTTTCCCATGATTCTTTAGTCTTTCAAAGTTAATTTTTTTTTTAACTGTCTTTTCTTTTTTTTTTTTAATTTTTCCTTATCCCTTTTTCAACCAACATCTTATCAACCCCTTTTTAAAAAAATCATTTTTATTTTTCATTTTTAGAGTCATATTCTATCGCTTCATAGTAGTTACCCTTATTTTTGGTATATATATATATAAGTTGTTCTCTCTTTAAAATTTTGAGATATATAGTTTCTTCTAACAGATCAAAATATACCCTAAATCTCTAGTGTATGGCTTTGTTCTAGTCTCCTGCCTGATCACATTCTCTCCCTTTTTTTTTTTTAAATCCTCTTCTTTCTTTTTTTAATCAACTTCTTATCAATTCCTTTTATAAAATCTTTTATAATTTTCATCTTTACAGTCATATTCCATCCCTTGATCGTGGTAACCCTTATTTTTGTACATATATAAGTTTTTCTTTCTTTAAAATTTTGGGAGGCACTTTCTTCTAACAGACCAAAATACGCCCAAAATCTAGTGTGTGGCACTGATCTATGCACTAGCCTGTTCATATTTGATCATATTCTGGTTTTTTGTTTTGTTTGGTTTTTGTTTGTTTTTACCCTTTTCTTTTCCTTTTTTCTTTTTCTTTTTTCTTTCTTTCCCTTTCTTTTCCCCCAGTTTCAGGTCTTCTCTGATTTGTTTAGTGTATATTTTCTGGGGACGTTGTTACCCTGTTAGCTTTTTGTTCTCTCATTCATCTATTCTCCTCTGGACAAAAGGACAAGATGGAAAAAATCACCTCAACAAAAAGAACAAGAGGCAGTACCGACTGCCAGGGACCTAATCAATACGGACATTAGTACGATGTCGGAACTAGAGTTCAGAATGATGATTTTAAAGATATTAGCTGGGCTTGAAAAAAGCATGGAAGTTATTAGAGAAACGCTTTCTGGAGAAATAAAAGAACTAAAATCTAACCAAGTCGAAATCAAAAAGGCTATTAATGAGGTGCAATCAAAAATGGAGGCTCTAACTGCTAGGATAAATGAGCAGAAGAGAGAATTAGTGATATAAAAGACCAAATGATGGAAAATAAAGAAGCTGAGAAAAAGAGAGAGAAACAACTAATGGATCATGAGGGCAGAATTCGAGAGATAAGCGATACCATAAGACGAAACAACATTAGAATAATTGGGATCCCAGAAGAAGAAGAAAGAGAGAAAGGGCAGAAGGTATATTAGAGCAAATTATAGCAGAGAACTTCCCTAATTTGGGGAAGGAAATAGGCATCAAAATCCAGGAGGCACAGAGAACCCCCCTCAAAATCAATAAAAATAGGTCAACACCCTGATATCTAATAGTAAAACTTACAAGTCTCAGAGACAAAGAGAAAATCCTGAAAGCAGCTCGGGAGAAGAGATGTGTAAACTACAATGGTAGAAACATTAGATTGGCAACAGACCTATGCAAAGAGACCTGGCAGGCCAGAAAGGACTGGCATGATATATTCAGAGCACATGATATATATTGAGAAAAATATGCAGCCAAGAATACTAAATCCAGCTAGGCTGTCATTGAAAATAGAAGGAGATAAAAAGCTTCCAGGACAAACAAAAACTAAAGGAATTTGCAAACACAAAACCAGCCCTACAAGAAATATTGAAAGGGGTCCTCTAAGCAAAGAGAGAGCCTAAGAACAACATAGACTAGAAAGGAACACAGACAATATACAGTAACAGTCATCTTACAGGCAATACAACGGCACTAAATTCATAACTTTCAATAGTTACCCTGAATGTAAATGGGCTAAATGCCCCAATCAAAAGACACAGGCTATCAGATTGGATAAAAAAACAAGACCCATCGATATGCTGTCTGCAAGAGACTCATTTTAGACCCAAAGACACCTCCATATTGAAAGTGAAGGGGTGGAAAACCATTTACCATGCTAATGGACACCAAAAGAAAGCTGGGGTAGCAATCCTTATATCAAAATTCAATTTTAAACCAAAGACTGTAATAAGAGATGAGGAAGGACACTATATCATACTTAAAGGGTCTATCCAACAAGAAGATCTAACAATTGTAAATATCTATACCCCTAAATTGAGAGAAGCCAATTATATAAGGCAGTTAATAACAAAAGCAAAGAAACACATCAACAACAATACAGTAATAGTGGGGGACTTTAACACCCCCCTCACTGAAATGGACAGATCATCTAAGCAAAAGATCAACAAGGAAATAAAGACTTTAAATGACACACTGGACCAAATGGACTTCACAGATATATTCAGAACATTCCCAAAGCAACAGAATACACATTCTTCTCTACTGCCCATGGAACATTCTCCAGAATAGATCACGTCCTGGGTCACAAATCAGGTCTCAACTGGTACCAAAAGATTGGGACCATTCCCTGCATATTTTCAGACCACAATGCTTTGAAACTAGAACTCAATCACAAGAGGAAAGTTGGAAAGAGCTCACATACATTGAGGCTAAAGAGCATCCTACTAAAGAATGAATGGGTCAACCAGGAAATTAAAGAAGAATTAAAAAAATTCATGGAAACAAATGAAAATGAAAACACAACTGTTCAAAATCTTTGGGAGGCAGCAAAGGTGGTCCTAAGAGGAAAGTATATAGCAATACAAGCCTTTCTCAAGAAACAAGAAAGGTCTCAAATACACAACCTAACCCTACACCTGAAGGAGCTGGAGAAAGAACAGCAAATAAAGCCTAAACCCAGCAGGAGAAGAGAAATAATTAAGATCAGAGCAGAAACCAATGAAATAGAAACCAAAAGAACAGTAGAACAGATCAACGAAACTAGGAGCTGGTTCTTTGAAAGAATTAACAAGATTGATAAACCCCTAACCAGACTTATCAAAAAGAAAAGAGAAATGACCCAAATAAACAAAATCATGAATGAAAGAGGAGAGATCACAACCAACACCAAAGAAATACAAACAATTATAAGAACATATTATGAGCAACTATATGCCAGCAAATTAGATAATCCGGAAGAAATGGATGCATTCCTAGAGATGTATAAACTACCAAAACGGAACCAGGAAGAAATAGAAAACCTGAACAGACCTATAACCACTAAGGAAATTGAAGCAGTCATCAAAAATCTCCCAACAAACAAGAGCCCAGGGCCAGATGGCTTCCCAGGGGAATTCTACCAAACATTTAAAGAAGAATTAATACCTATTCTTCTGAAACTGTTCCAAAACATAGAAATGGACGGGAAACTTCCAAACTCGTTTTATGAGGCCACCATTACCTTGATCCCAAAACCAGACAAAGACCTCATCAAAAAGGAGAATTACAGACCAATATCCTTGATGAACATGGATGCAAAAATTCTCATCAAAATACTAGCCAGTAGGATCCAACAGTACATTAAAAGGATTATTCACCACGACCAAGTGGGATTTATCCCTGGGCTGCAAGTTTGGTTCAACATCCGCAAATCAATCAATGTGATACAATACATTAATAAAAGAAAACAAGAACCGTATGATCCTCTCAAAAGATGCAGAAAAAGCATTTGACAAGTAGAGCATCCTTTCTTGATCAAAACTCTTCAGAGTATAGGGATAGAGGGTACATACCTCAATATCATAAAAGCCATCTATGAAAAACCCACAGCGAATATCATTCTCAATGGGGAAAAACTGAGAGCTTTCCCCCTAAGGTCAGGAACACGGCAGGGATGTCCACTAGCACCACTGCTATTCAACATATACTAGAAATCCTAGCCACAGCAATCAGACAACAAAAAGAATTAAAGGCATCCAAATTGGCAAAGAAGAAGTCAAACTCTCACTCTTTGCAGATGATATGATACTTTATGTGGAAAACCCAAAAGACTCCACCCCAAAACTGCTAGAACTCATACAGGAATTCAGTAAAGTGGCAGGATATAAAATCAATGCACAGAAATCAGTGGCATTCCTATACACCAACAACAAGACAGAAGAAAGAGAAATTAAGGAGTCAATCCCATTTACAATTGCACCTAAAACCATAAGATACCTAGGAATAAATCTAACCAAAGAGGCAAAGAATCTGTACTCAGAAAACTATAAAATACTCATGAAAGAAATTGAGGAAGACACAAAGAAATGGAAAAATGTTCCATGCTCATGGATTGGAAGAACAAATATTGTGAAGATGTCAATGTTACCTACAGCAATCTACACATTCAGGGCAATACCCATCAAAATACCATCCACTTTTTTCAAAGAAATGGAACAAATAATCCTAAAATTTGTATGGGACCAGAAAAGACCCCGAACAGCCAGAGGAATGTTGAAAAAGAAAAGCAAAGCTGGCGGTATCACAATTCCGGACTTCAAGCTCTATTACAAAGCTGTCATCATCAAGACAGTATGGTACTGGCACAAAAACAGACACATCAATCAATGGAACAGAATAGAGAGCCCAGAAATGGACCCTCAACTCTATGGTCAACTAATCTTCGACAAAGCAGGAAAGAATGTCCAGTGGAAAAAAGACAGTCCCTTCAACAAATGGTGTTGGGAAAATTGGACAGCCACATGCAGAAGAATGAAACTGGACCATTTCCTTACACCACACACAAAAACAGACTCAAAATGGTTGAAAGACCTAAACGTGAGACAGGAGTCCATCAAAATCCTAGAGGAGAACACAGGCAGCAACCTCTTCGACCTCAGCCACAGCAACTTCTTCCTAGAAACATCACCAAAGGCAAGGGAAGCAAGGGCAAAAATGAACTATTGGGGCCTCCTCAAGATAAAAAGCTTCCGCAGAGCAAAGGAAACAGTCAACAAAACCAAAAGACAACTGACAGAATGGGAGAAGATATTTGCAAATGACATATCAGATAAAGGGCTAGTATCCAAAATCTATAAAGAACTTCTTAAACTCAACACCCAGAGAACAAATGATCCATTCAAGAAATAGGCAGAAGACAAGAACAGACATTTTTCCAAAGAAGACATCCAAATGGCCAACAGACACATGAAAAAGTGCTCAACATCGCTTGGCATCAGGGAAATCCAAATCAAAACCTCAATGAGGTATCACCTCACACCAGTCAGAATGGCTAAAATTAACAAGTCAGGAAATGACAGATGTTGGCGGGGATGCGGAGAAAGGGGAACCCTCCTACACTGTTGGTGGGAATGCAAGCTGTTGCAACCACTCTGGAAAACAGTACAGAGGTTCTTCAAAAAGTTGAAAATAGAGCTACTCTACGACCCAGCAACTGCATTACTGGGTATTTACCCCAAAGATACAAATGTAGGGATCCGAAGGGGTACATGCACCCCAATGTTTATAGCAGCAATGTCCACAATAGCCAAACTGTGGAAAGAGCCAAGATGTCCATCGACAGATGAATGGATAAAGGTGTGGTATATATATACCATGGAATATTATGCAGCCATCAAAAGGAATGAAATCTTGCCATTTGCAATAATGTGGATGGAACTGAAGAGTGTTATGCTGAGCTAAATAAGTCAATCAGAGAAAGACATGTATCATATGACCTCACCGATATGAGGAATTCTTAATCTCAGGAAACAAACTGAGGGTTGCTGGAATGGTGGGGGGTGGGAGGGATGGGGCGGCTGGGTGACAGACATTGGGGAGGGTATGTGCTATGGTGAGCGCTGTGAATTGTGCAAGACTGTTGAATCACAGACCTGTACCTCTGAAACAAATAATACATTATATGTTTAAAAAAAAAGAAGAAGAAGAAGAAGAAGATAGCAGGAGGGGAAGAATGAAGGGGGGGAAATCAGAGGGGGAGATGAACCATGAGAGACGATGGACTCTGAAAAACAAACTGAAACTGAGGGTTCTAGAGGGGAGGGGGGTGGGAGGATGGGTTAGCCTAGTGATGGGTATTAAAGAGGGCACTTTCTGCATGGAGCACTGGGTGTTATACACAAAGAATCATGGAACACTACATCAAAAACTAATGATTTAATGTATGGTGATTAACATAACACAATAAAAAAAAATAAAATAAATAAAACCCACATTCAGGGGAATGGGAGGGGGGAGGGGGACCAAAAAAACCACAAACAAACACACACACAAAACCCATGTTCACCCTTAAGCTCCAGGTCTTGAACTGTCTTGATCTTCTTCTCAATTGTATCTTTTAATAATATTTCTGGTCTACTTTATTGGATTTTCTTTTCTAAAAGTAAGCATTCTTAAGGATTTTGTCTAGCTATATTTATTTCTTTCTGTATGCTTTCTTTCTCAGTTATTTCATGTGCTTCCACTGTTTTTTAACTATCAGTTCTATGCAAATAATTGGTAAACTAGGATTTTAGTTCTTTGAGAACAAAAGCTGAATCTCATTTATCTCAGTATCCCCAATACTTGTAAAGTGTGAAACATAATTGGTGTTTAACAAATGTTTCCCAATGTTGTATTTTTGGTCACGTTATTTCTTCTACTTCACAACTCCCCTATCCCCCCACCTGTGTAACATGCTTTTTCATTTCTTTTGCCTCATATAATCCTATCTATCCTAACCATCTCAAAAACATATTGTGTAAGAAGTATCTCTGAATTTCCCAGACATGCTTTGGGGTTTCTTTGAACTTTCATGATTACTTGCTATCTTTTACCATACCGTTACTAGAATATAAAGTTACAAAGGAAAAGGCCATCTCTTAATCATTTTTACTCTCTACAAAACACTGCATAAAACAAACCTATGGCTGCAAGGGCAACACTTCCTAATACCTGCTACAGACAACTAAAATGATACTTTTGTTTCTTTCTTCTTTTAAAAGGCTAGAAAAACCAGGAATTATTCTTTAAATGGTTAAGAATACAGTTGATCCTTACACAACATAGAAGTAAGGGGCACCAACCCTCCCTCCACCCCCTCTGCAGTTGAAAATCCACCTATAACTTTTGACTCCTCCCAAAACTTAACTACTAATAGCCTATTGTTGACTGGAAGCCTTACTGACAACATCAACAGTCAATTAACACATATTTTGTATGTTATCTATATTTTATACCATATTCTTACAAAAAGTAAGCTAGAGAAAAGGTTAAGAAAATCATAATGAAGAGAAAGTACATTTATAGTACTATACTGCATTTTTTTATTATGTTATATTAATCACCATACATTACATCATTAGTTTTTGATGTAGTGTTCCATGATTCATTGTTTGCATATAACACCCAGTGCTCCATGCAGAAAGTGCCCTCTTTAATACCCATCACCAGGCTAACCCATCCCCCCACCCCCCTCCCCTCTAGAACCCTCAGTTTGTTTTTCAGAGTCCATCGTCTCTCATGGTTCGTCTCCCCCTCCAATTTCCCCCCCTTCATTCTTCCCCTCCTGCTCTCTTATTGAAAAGAAAAGTGTGTATAAGGGGACCACACAGTTCAAACCTGTGTTGTTCAAAGGTCAACTGTAGATCTCACTTTTTCTCTGCTCCAATTATAAAAAGCATTCACAATGTTACTCAAAGGTCTTTGGGAAATTAGAAGCTGATTTAATTCTATGTTGCGGCTTTAATCTTTTATACAGCAGGGGGTGCTGTTTAGATTACACCCTTGGTTCTATCACCAGAACAATGTCCTTAGCCTTTAGCTGTCTTGAAATTTTAAGCTACTGTTCACCTTGATTTTTGATTATGGACTGGTGGTGGCTCAGTGAATGCTATAACTACATTTAAAACAGAGCACTGATACTGTCTTACATGAAACAAAATACAACATGAATCAAACAGGCTCTATTAATATTACAACTACAAAATAAGATTATTTGGATATTAGAATGTTCCACTTCTGGAGAAGTAATTTTTTTCTACATTAATATATCTAATATCAGAAGATGCTCCCAAATAATAACTTGTTATGATTAAAACTCTTAAATTTTGCTCAGAGAAAACATTGGCAACCTGATAAATTGTATCGTAAAATGAAAATAATTTTAGAAGATTACACTTATTCTTTTCAACAGATATTAACATTCAAACATAATTTCTATATTATGAATGAACTTTTTAGTTTCTATTTTAATGGGTAGGTAACAATGCACATTTTGCATAATAAAAATTAATATACATCCATAATACCTAAGTTCTGACTTATAAGAAGCTGAACACTTTTGAGCAGAGCTTTTCAAATTCTGCTAGTCAACATATGTATAGGTGATTTAAAGCAGTTACATGTCAGTGTCTCAGTAACAACGCATGGTAACTGCAAGTATCTTTATTAATGATAGTGCATTTCATGCCACAACACAATAAGGGTTTTCCTCCCACAAGAACAAAATAGTATAAATACTGTACTAATGCCTTGAACCTGAACTACCAGTGAACAAAATCTCCTGTCAGGAAAAGTCCAGATAGCCAATTAAAACAAAATAATTACAAGAAGTATGCTAAAGCACCTAATCTTTTTAAAAATCAAGGAGACGGATTACTATGATAGAACTCCACAAATGTTGCTTTTTGTATGCTAGAAATAAAAATGTCTTTAATCTTTCATTGCTTCACAAACTTGTTGCAACATGTCTTCAAACTCGTCTCTAGTTCTTTAAAATTATAAGCATAATTTTACAGCATTGCAAAATCAGCTTCTAGTATACAACCTGCAAAGTAGGCTAATCATCAAAGATGGCAGTGCATTCAAATAAAAGTTACATGTGTACTTTAACACTAGTAATGAATAAGTGTAATAACCAAATTGAACATCATCAAAATTACTGTAAATTAAAGAAATGCTCAAATTACTGGCTCACATTAAAATTCTTAAATATATTAATCTTCAAATATTCTGGAACTCAAAATGTACAAACTATAACCTTGAACTTTGATTAGAGAACAGAAAGAATTCTATAGTTAATGGTGACATTTCCTGCAAATAATCTTCATTCTATTCCTGCAGTCTCAAAACTTTCTCAGTAAGTTAACCCCTACATTTTAATATTTAAAAAGATGCATGGCATGGAAATAAAGCCTTTATTTTTAAGCATTTATTTTGAGATTATTTTAGGACTCACAAGAGTTGCAAAATTAGTAGAGTCCCAACCTCCCTATGTTAACATCTTATATGACAAAATATAATTTTCAAAACCAGGAAGTTAATCTTAATTAACTAAAATTAAAAATTTATTCAGATCTTATCAGTTTTAGTTGCTGTATCTCCTTAATTTTCTCTTATTTGTGACAGTTCCTCAGTCTTCGCTCATGATCTTGATCCACTGAAGAGTACTGGTAGAACACCTCTCAGTGTGAGTTTGTCTGATGCCTTCTCGTGTTTAGAAGAGGTTAGGCAACATTGGGAAGGAGAAGCAATACACTCTTCTCAGTGCAGCATATCTGGGGTCCAAGATGTTGCTATGTGTACTGGTGATACTAACTTTGAACACTTGATTAAGTTGTGATCTGCCTGGATTCTATGTCAAGTTACTATTTTCCTTCCAGTTTTTTTTTTTTTTTAATTAGAAAATAAATCATTAATAGCCTAGGTAACCTTGGGAACTAAAGCTGCCACTCTCTAACACTGAACATGGTAAACCGTTTTCGTTTCAGTTCAGCAAATGACTGTTGTTAAAGACAGGAGCAGTTCCTCTTTTGTAAAAAGCATTTTTGTTAGACCGATGAAAGGATTTAGAGTTCATGGATTAAGATGCTAAAAATATATAATATTTTATATATACTTTTATCTTCAAATCCAGCTATACTTTAATAATGAAATAGAAAAAAAGATCACTAAAAATAATCAAATTCCAAAATCTTATTTTACCTATGTTTCAATAAATAAAAAATTATTATAATGAGCAAAAATTATTAAAATCAGCTTTGAGAAACATACTGGGTATATTAATTTGCTGGGGATGCCATAACGAAGTACCACAAACTGAGTGCCTTAGAACACAGGGTATCCTCTCACAGTTCCAGAGGTTAGAAGTCTGAAATCAAAGAGCTGACAGGGCCATGCTCCCTCTGAAGGCACTAAGGAAGGATCTGTTCCATGCTTCTCTCTTAGCTTTTGGGAACCTCAGGTGTTCTTCATATGTCCTCACATGGGCTTCTCTGTGCATGTCTCTGTGTCCAAATTTCCCCCTTTTATAAGGAAACGAGTTGTACTGGACCCTATTTCCAAATGGGTCACATTCTGAGATACTGGGGGTTAGGACTCCAGTATATCTTTTTTTGGGAGGAGGTAAAATTTAATCTATAACACTGGGTTTATTTTTATGAGTACTTAACTGATTCAAAGGCATTACCTTCTATAGTAATTTACTGTTAAAATTCTAAATTAAAACTACAAATAAAAGTTAAAGTAAAATAATATTTCAAAAACAAACCCACTGAGGAAGGCTATACAGCTGAACATTTGAGAGCCTTTATTTATGAAATTTATAGATATCTACACTATAGACAGATCAACTAAAAATGTTATAATAGTTATTTATACCATAACATAAATACTAAAAGAAACTGGAATGAAACCTTGGCTTTATACTCAAACCCACAAGAATAGGCCTATCTCATTTTTTTGATGATTCTCTAGCGACTGTAAACTTAACTCTTAGTTATCTTTTAAATGAGAAGTTCTAATAAAATAATAACTTTGGACTTGCAGGGTTTTATTTATTCATTCCCTGTCCAGTAAGGTCAACTGATGCTTTTTTTTTTTTTTAAAGATTTTATTTATTTATTTGACAGAGAGAGACACAGCGAGAGAGGGGAACACAAGCAGGAGGAGTGGGAGAGGGGGAAGCGGACTCCGCGATGAGCAGGGAGCCTGATGCAGGGCTCGATCCCAGGACCCTGGATCATGACCTGAGCCGAAGGCAGTCGCTTAACCGACTGAGCCACCCAGGCACCCAAGGTCAACTGATGCTTTAAGATTCCTCACCACATGGCTTATAATGCCCATCCCCAACTAAAATCTGCATAGCCATTTGGTACTACCAGAACAAAATATAGCATGGCCTAGGAAACTTATTAATTAAAGTTAATTTATCATCTAATTTTCAAGTCCAAGTCCTGCAAGGTCATCTCCTTCCTTTCTTCAAAAATTGCTTCTTGAGCATATATTTTGTGCCAGGCACTGACTAGAACATGCTGATAAAAGAAAGCAGATATAGTTCCTGTCCTTTAAATGTAGGAAAAGGGGCAAACAAGTAAAATAACACCAAATGTATAATTATATATTGTGAAGAGTATGATGGAGGAAATTATTAGGGACAAAAATATGTAACAGTGGAACAATTACCTAGACACTGTGAAAAGAGGAGAATTCTCCAATTAATGTCTCAGGACATTTAACCTGAGAAAAAGCATAAGAATCAGCCACATGAAAATTTTCCAGACAGAGGGAGAACATGTTTGACATCCTGGTTTGGGAAAGAATGCTTTGTATCTGAAGAAGTAAAAGGCCAGGGACTCTGAAAGATATGGGAACAGAATGAGAACAGTACCAGATAAGTTGTTTTTTTTTTTTTTTTTTTTTTTTTTAAGATTTTATTTATTTGACAGAGAGAGACACAGCGAGAGAGGGAACACAAGCAGGGGGAGTGGGAGAGGGAGAAGCAGGCTCCCCGTGGAGCAGGGAGCCCAATGCAGGGCTCAATCCCAGGACCCTGGGATCATGACCTGAGCCAAACGCAGATGCTTAACAACTGAGCCACCCAGGCGCCCCCAGTACCAGATAAGTTTTAAGCAGGCAGAGATTAGATCATGAAGAGTATATCGGTTAGGTCAAAAAGTACCAAACACCCAATTCAAAATGGCTAACTGAAAAGGTGAATGTATTAACTCATATTGTGTAAAAACTTTTGGGAACAGCTCCCTTTAGATAAGGAAGACTGATTGAAAGTTTACCAGTACCTAATTTCTCTTTCTTCTCTTGGCTCTATGTCCTCAAATGGGCCCTTTCTCCTAAGTTTGTGAGACAAAAGGGTATCCTTTCTCACTAATAAAAATCCCAGAATGGAGTCTCTTTGTCTTTGATTAGTCTGACTTACATTATGTGCCCATTATTCCTTAACCAATCACTACTGCCTGGGAAAAAAGATATTTGGATTGACTAGACTGGGTCACATATCACCCCTGGGGTCTTAAGTGAAAATTTTTTTTAAAGTGATTTATTTTGACGGGGACAATTTCAGGTAATATTGTAGTGGTGGTGTAGAGGTCACATGAACCATCCACAGAAAATAATAATAAAACCTTGATTTAAAACAACATCAGGAAGTTTAAAGGGGAAACTCCGGCAGTGAGCAAACCACAGAAACAATGAGGCTCAAATTCAGAGCCTGAACTATCCAAATGCCTAGCTACAAGTACACTGCATGAATGGGGTTGGACCCAAGGGGGACAGCAAAATGGCTAGCAGAGAACATAGAGAAATCTACTCTTGAAAGACAGAGCTACCCATGGCAGATCAGTTGAGTTTGATGTATTTCTTAACTGAGTCCATTCCTTCACCATGATTAGGTTAGACAGCAGAAAGCCTGAAGCATCAGAGTACAGAGTCCAAAGCTGGCAGAACAGCTGGAAAGTAGTACAGGATAATCTTAGAAGCAAGGGAACCAGAGAGAAAGAGACTCATCTCTGCCTAAGTACTTGGCTGACCCGACAATTTTCACAGGCACAAAGGAGACCCACAAGGTGCCAGTCTAAAAAAGCAACCATGGAAAGCCAAAAAAACAGGGCACAGATCATCATCCGTATGTTTTTGACCACAATGACATTAAAATGGACATCAATAAAAAAAAAAATCAAAATGTCAAATTGTACTTAACAGGGAAATTTATAGCATTAAATGCATATATAAGAAAAAGAAAGGTCTTAAATAAATGATCTAAGCTTTCCCTTTAAGAAGTTACAAAAAAAAAAAAAGGAAATCACACTCACAGAAAAACAGAAGGAGATAATAAAGGACAGAAATCAATAAAACAGAAAACTGAGAAAAATCAATGAAACCAAAAGCTAGTTTGTCAAAAAGATGAATAATATTGATAAACCTCAAAAAATATTGATAAACCTCCAGTCAGAAAGAAAAAAGGGCACAAATTATTAATATCAATAATGAAAGAGAAGACATTCAAAGGATGAGGTATTATTTGGATCAACAATGTGCCCATAAATTCAATGATTTAGATGAAATGGACAAACTCCTTGAAAGACATCAACAACCAAGGCTCACTAAAGAAGAAAAAGATAACCTGAATAGTTTTATGTTGATATTTAAAAAGTTGAACTCATGTTTTAATATCTTCCAACAACAACGACAAGAAAACCTTGAAAACCCAGATGACTTCACTGGTGGATTCTACCAAAAATTTAAGGAAGAAATAATACTAATTTGATACAAACTT
The DNA here is from genome assembly GCF_004348235.1 of Phoca vitulina. Taxonomy (NCBI): domain Eukaryota; kingdom Metazoa; phylum Chordata; class Mammalia; order Carnivora; family Phocidae; genus Phoca; species Phoca vitulina. Next base: position 70,758,848 of record NW_022589704.1, on the reverse strand, counting down.
TTCCCCAAAACAGGTTTTCAAGAAGGAGGCAGAGGTCAACTATATCATTTCTGACAAATCTCAAAAGAGATTTCTTTTGCTTTTTTAAAGATTTTATTTATTTGAGAGAGAGAGAGACAGCACGCAGGCATGAGTAGTAGGGGGAGGGGCCGTGGGAGAGGGAGGAGCAGACTCCCCACTGAGTGCAGAGCCTGTCGTGGGGCTTGATCTCAGGACCCTGAGATCATGACCTGAGTGAAGTCAGACGCTTAACCAACTGAGCCACCCAGGCGCCCCTCAAAAGAGATTTGTGCTAAGTATACATGAGCTATGAAATGTTCTGAAGAAAAAAACTGCTGAAACTGGAATAAAGCTCATCTATATGTATCAGGAGTTGTTTTTTTTTTTTTTTTTTAAAGATTTTATTTATTTATTTGAGACAGAGAGAATGAGAGAGAGAGAGCACGTGAGGGGGGAGGGTCAGAGGGAGAAGCAGGCTCCCTGCCGAGCAGGGAGCCCGATGCGGGACTCGATCCAGGGACTCCAGGATCATGACCTGAGCCGAAGGCAGTCGCTTAACCAACTGAGCCACCCAGGCGCCCCTGTATCAGGAGTTTATTACACTTCACAGGTTGGGAGATATGGCAGGGGGCCTATCACTAGATGAGCTCAAGTGGATAGGTAATTGGCTCATTTAACATTTGTTCTAAACTTCTTTCAGTGTATCTTCCTGTGATGCAGAAGCTGGGCAGCTAAAAATTACATTTACCAGTCTCTTTTGCAGCCAGGATTCTGGATATTATTTAGATTCTGCCAATCAGATGTATTTGGAACGAATTAAAAACTGAGTTAAGCTGGCAGATTAGCAGCCCACGAGGCATCCTTTTAGCTGTATAGATCTAGCAGGTAACACAGATCAACCTTGGAGGCAGTTACGTCAGTGGTTCCTGATTACTGGATTGCAGCTAAGGTGGTATGATCCATGGAGTCTTCAGTTGGAAAAGTGGTGTCCTGATTCAACCAAAGGTAGTTTCCTTAAGCAGGCCAATTCAACAGTAATGCCCTGAAATCATTTGTGGGGATGAGGGAACCAGCTCCTCAATAATTTCATAAGTATCCAACTCCCTGTATTAAATCTCTTTCTGCTTAAACAGCCTTAGTGGTTTGTGTTATCATGGGCTGAACTGACAGATATATTAACCAACAGCCCCAAATGGCCACAGTTGCAAAACCAAAAGGCCAATTCAGTCTATCATAACTGGCCTGATATCTGATAACCACAGACTTTTCAAAGTAATACTAAAAGAGAGGTAAGTGAAATCTTTAAAAAATATATATGTATGACCTCGAAGGTAAAAGAGTAGTTCTTAAACAAGACAAAAAGGATAAGCATAAATAAAAATACTGATAAATCTGACTACATTAAAATTGGAAGTTCTATTAAACAAAAGACAATTTAGAATAAAAAAAGACACACCACAGACTGGGAAAAGATATCTCCCACAAATATAACTGACAAAAGGACCAGCATCCAAAATGTAATACACTCATAAATCTATAAGAAAAAGATACATAATCCAATAGAAACATGTATCAAAGCCCTAAATAATCACTTCAAAAAGAAGAAATCCAAAAGGCTAAAAACATAAAAATGTACCTTAATGAGACACTATTTAGTATTCAGCATTGACAAAAATCAAAAAGCCTGTCAATGAGAAGTGTTAGCATGGATGACAAGCATCAGGAATTCTAATATACAGCTGGTGGAAAAATAAATTAGTACTACTGGTAAAGTTGAAGACATTTTCAGAAATGTACGCTTATATGCATTGGAATCCATGTTTAATGGTCATAACATTGTAATTGGTAAAAACAACTCAAATATCCACCAGCAGTTGTGTGGATATATAAATGGATGTACATTTCATTAAATGCAACATGCAAAAAGATACCTAAGCCTTTTATCCTTTAAAACTTATTCCTCCTCCACGTTTCTCATTACATCACTCCTGACCCAGTTATTCAAGTCATGTCAGGGCTTCTCTCTCTCTCTAAACATTGCCTTGCCAAATTTGAATAGTCATTATGTCCTATAAGAATCTACTCCCTAAATATCTCTGCAACCTTCTTTCTTCATCTCCAATAACTCCTTAATATGGGCCGATATCATTTCTCACCCAAATAAATACAAGTAATTCCTAAAAGTCTTCTTTGCCTCTGGTGTCATTCCCATTGCAAACTGATGTTCAACATGATGCTAAAGCTTTCATTTTCAAAGCAGTGTGATCATATAAAACCCTTCCACTTGGATGAAGTATGAATAAAAATAATGGTTATAATTTACTAAGCCCCTACTGTACAACAGGCATTATCTCATTTATCCTTATAATGCTGCAAAATGGGTGGTCATATCCATTTTATGCATGAGGCAACTAAAGCTCAGAGAGGAATACGTAATTTACCCAAATTCACATAGCTAAATGTGAATAAGCCAAGATTCCATTTCAAGATATTTCAATTGCAAAATCTTTGCTTTTAATCAATACATTATTCTGCCTAAATTCCTAAGCATCACACATGGAGTTCTAAATGATCTGACATGAGCCCATTCCCCAGCTTGAACTCCTGTCCCTCTGGTTCCACTTAGCCATAGTAGGTATTGCTGATCCATTCTCTCCTTCCTTACTAATAACCTCTATTTTCTTCAGGACGGCAGTATGCTCAGCTAAAAACTAGTTTTCCTGACCTTCCTTGAAGCTGAGATTACCATTCTGATGAAAGAGAAATAAGTGGAAATCTCTGGATGGGGTTTCTGGGAAAGCTCTTTAATAAGGGTCAAAGTAAGCTGGCAAGCAACTTTTGCCCCACTCCCACCCCACCTTCTTTTCTGGAAAATAGTGCTCTATGTGGATCAGCTCTCTTACAGCCATGGGATACACATGTGAGCATGAAAGTCCCATACTCTAGAAGACACAATATAAAATTAGGAGCCCAGGTCTGTGATGGCATTACCCACTTTGGGACTGCCTTTCAATGGGCTTGTGTGCTTAAATGCCATGCTTTCCTACTCATAGTTAAGCATTGTCAGAACTGACACATACCCTAAGTTGAGGCTTTTACTGGTCAACTTGCAATTTCCTCAATATACTATGATTTGGCACACATCTATAGAGGGAATTAAGATACATATGTAAATCAGTCTCTTTAATTTTTCAAAGAAAAGTAGGCATACTCAGGCTTTAGCCAGAGAAGTTTTAAATGGCTTATTTGTTTTGTATATTCAGCATTTTTATAAGCTTTTGTTTGAAGGTTCTACCCTTAAAAATGGGTTGAAAACCACTGGTCTATGACACAATTTAAACTATCACTGAAATTTATCAAAGTTCTATCTTTGGATTAGGTCAATGACCACAAATCTCAAACAAATTTGATAAAGTGTAATTGTGAAACTATTATTCTCTTAGCCTTCACTCAGAGCCAGTATGTGGAATCGTCTGAGTATCTGTGAAATTGGCCCATGGGATACTGTGCATTATTTGGCTTGTTATACAAAGATTCTGGTGACATATTTCCTACACCATTCAGGGCCAGAAAAAAGTTCGGTTTTCATCTGAGGAATTGATATGCTTACTAGCAATGGTGTGTGAGTCATGTAAGCCATTATGTTTTCCTTTTATTCTTAGCAGCTAATTCAGTAAGTTTTTTGTTCGGTAAGAGTGGCTTTCTTCAGCTAACACCTTTTCAGTTTTTAGAGCCTATGTTTTGATATTTTAGTTATTTTTTTGTTTTTTTATTGTGCCAATACATTTACTGAAAGCTGTCCCAAATTATTTTTTAGAAATAGGCAGTTATTTTTAAAAACTCATACCTTAAAGGGAAAAGAAATATTACTCTTCTGATAAGATCAACAAAATCCATATGCAGATAGACTTATATCAATCAATCATTATTGCAATGTTGTTTTCTAACCTAGTTACTACAATAAAATTAAAGTGTGTTGTGTTGTGAGATGCAACCCTCCCAGGTCCCTGCATGTTGTCACTGGGTATGCTAAGAATGCAAAGCCTAGACCATTCTTTAAGCAGGCCATTTCTCAAGATTGCATTTGCAAGGAACAACCCTGAAAGATAAAGCAACATCTTTAAGACAAAGAGTGGGTTTGCTTTCATTTTTATGAAAGCAATGGATTCCCCAAGTTCAGTATTCTTCAGCTGTGATACAAACCCACTGCATTTATAAGGTTCAATTGGGCCATCATGTAACCTCTGTGGGACTTGGGAGGCATGGGGAACCAATGCCAACATGATATTCATGTTAACTGCTGTGACAATAAGTAATAAAATTTCTGACCCAGGAGTTTCATGTCTTCTGCCAGCATCCATAATAGTGACAGACTAACTTGTAGGTAGGTTTAATCCCAAATCCTGACAAGGTATTCACTCAAAAAAATTAGTTGATGATTCAAAATTTGAAAGCAGGTTTGAATTACATCCTTTGTAACTCAGAAGAATTCCTATAGACATACCATTAATGAAGATGACAGAGAATGGCCAGTTAAAATAACTGTTTAAAACAACAGAATGTCCTCAAAGGAGCCATTAAAGAACTGCTGAGGTTTTGACATTTTAAAGATGAAAATTGTTTTCTTGTCTCTATAAATCAAACAAATTGAGGAGATTTAAGTTGTTTATTAAGACAGAGTCCAGGCCCATTAACACTCTACGATCTTGTTTTAAAATGAAGAGAATTATCAGAATGAATGGGCCAAAAAGAATGAATCAAATAAGAGAAGACAGGAAAATGATAAATAGAGCTATGTAGGACAACTGCACATTCTCTTAAGCAACCTTTGGGTTGGAAGTTAATATAAGGCTTTACTTTAAACATAAACCATAACACTGTTAAAGCTAAAAACAAAAAAAAAGCATTTTCTTAGAAAGTGAAAAAACTCATGCTGTACATACTGAAAGTATAATGTGTTAATAACTGATCTATTTCTGAATAAACATAGAAATAAAATATGTTTCCATTCAAAATAAGCAACTCAACCTAAAAAGTCTACAATCTTTTAAGTTGGTAAATAAATGATAAAAAATGAATTCCTTTCCAGACAAGGAAATTTCTGATGCTACCCAGCAACTCAGCATACCCCACACCCCTTTTGCAACTCCCAACTACTGCCAACAAAAAATAGTGCTCAACATTGACTAATTCAGAAAACTGAGAAATTGGTAACAGCAAAGTGTCCAGAAAACTCATGGCTCTGTACTCAAGAATGCTATTAAATCTTCAACATTAAAAAAAAAAATTCTCCAGAAACCTTATATAAAGACTAATTCAGAAGTAAATACAAAGTTAGACGGCAGATTGGAAGATACACTGAAATGAGTTGACAACTAAGGAGAGAAGAATTATAAAAAGCAGGGAAGAATAATTACAAAGATACAATTGTGTGCAATCATTTAGACAAACTAACTTAAGATAAACCTGCATCACTATTTTTGAATACAGCATATCATCGAAGGCATTCATCATTTCATATATAAGGGAAGTGTGCATGAAGTTGTGAAAGGACTTAACCAAGACTGCACAGGACGCAAGAGAACAGGGATTTTATTTATTTATTTTTTTAATAAAAGAGTGTTTTATCTTAGTTATTTTATAATCACTAAGAAAATTCTACAAAAAATTGTTCTGATACATCAATGACAAAATGACATCCTTCCTGTCATTCCATTGATTAAAAAAATAATTGAACAAATATGTATTTGGCAATTTACCAAGGTATTTTGTTAGCAAACATTCCATATTTATGCACTGCATTTATCCAAAATTATAAATCTAATTTTAAAAAGTGAGATATCATTTAGTTCTTCTGCTTATAAACATACGAAATAATCTTTAAGATAAAAAATATTTGAAGTTAAAAAGCTTCCTAGTGATAAAGGAATGAGTTAATCACACTTAACATGTTTTCTTTTTTTAAAAAAAGGATGTATTCTACCAAACCTGTGTTTGAACAAAGAGTGATTTGGGGCAGTAATTAAAAAAACTTTCTACATAATTAATCAAAATTTATGGTATTTTAATTTCTGAAATAAAGCTCTTATTATTGTCTTTTTAGCAATCTAAACTTTGTTCATGTTTAAAGAGAAACTTGTCATGCTGTTAATTTTTAAAATATTTTCCATCGAGTAAATGATCTATCTCTCTTAGTACACATCTGTGAACAGGGGTAGCTGGAGTTTGGTGAAGGATTATTTCAAATACCAGAAGCAAATTTAGAATAAAAGGTCCATAGCATTAGTACCTAATCTTATCACCAAGGACTCCTTTGTATTTCTTCACTCCCTCATGGGCCTATTGTTTCAAAACATTTTGCGTGTACTCATTTATTAATTGAAATGGTCAAATTAAGAAATTATGATGAAACTCTCAAAGAGAGCTTCTACTAAGCATGAAAAGTGCAATCTCAGTGTGCTGGTAAAATACAGAAAAAGCACAAACTAGATGTTTAACCTAGTTATTGTTCAACAGGTCAAAAGAGGTAATGAAATCATTTTATTCAGTTCAATAAAATACTACGAATGCAAATTAGTAAATGGATGGCATTCTAAAACTGAGTTAATAAAGGGTATTCACCACATGGGTTGATTGTAGAGCTAAGTGAAGCAGCTCCCGTGGAAAGGCCGCCTTTTGAAACTGATGAAGCCACAGAAGGTAGAGAAGATGAAGGTGTAGTAGTGGAGGCTGTTGAGGATGGTAACCGTTCTCCAGACTCCATATCTATGAGAGGGAGAAAAATGTTAATTCTCAGTACTAGATAGTGGAATTATTCAAAGAATTAAACATACCTTAGTATCAAAATAAGTCAAACATTTAGGCATACTTTTATAAAATGTGAAATAATTTCAAAATACATGTTCTTCAGAAAGATAAAATATGGAATAAAAACATAAGTATAATTTAAAATACCAATTTATGAAATAAGTTTAATGTTAAGTGTACCAAAACTTCTCTTAATAGACTTGCATATAACATATTAACTTCTTATTCTTCTTAAATCACCTCATCATCTATTCATTTACAACAGAATACCCATATTATCTTAACTCAAGAAAGTAACACCACATTTGAATGGACTGTCTTCTAAATTCAAGTCTTGAAAATCTTAAGCATCCAAGGATCTGACCTGGTAACCTCTATCAGAGCAAGCACTCCTCCCCCACCAAAAAGACAAATATATTTTAGAGTTGTTACTAATGTCAGGTTTGAACTATAGTTAAAATGGCCTTAGTACAACCCATTTATAATGACCAATTCACTTACATGTAACTTTTTTTTTTTGCTTAGCTATTTAGCAAACTTACATTGGTCTTGTTGTAAATTTATGTTGATATTAAAAATGTAGAGTAGAAATGGGTGAAGGGGGATCAAAACGTATAAACTTCTAGTTTTAAAATAAGTAAGTCATGGGATATAATGTACAACATGGTGACTACTGTTAGTATTACTATAGTGTATATTTGAAAGTTCTAAGAAAGTAGATCTTAAAAGTTCTCATCACAAGAAAAGAAATTGTAACTGTGTGGTGATGAATGTTAAGTAGGCTTATTGCGATGATCATTTTGCAATATATACAAATATCCATCATTATGTTTCTCTTCATATTCTGTCACTGCTCTCAATCACCTCTACAGATGATGATACTGCTATAATGAGTATGTCCATATTCTTAAAGAACTTTCCTTTCTCTTTATTAGCATTCATCATGGAAAAGAGTAGTTGGTATTGATGGTTACATGAAACTAATGTTTAAAAGGCAGGTTTTGGGCCATCAAACAGTCACAAATGAGCTTGGAGACAGGTGGCTGGTCTGATGGCAGGGCCCGTACTGACATTTTCTCCACAAATTATTTTCACCAACAAATCTCATTTCACTACATACAAAAATTATGTATCCTTTACCTAGTTAAGAGTTTACAGAAAAGGGCTATTTTTAAAAATGTATAGCTGGTAACCTCATTGTCTTAAAAAAATTCTAAAATGTACTATTTAAACATGTTATTTTTAAAAAATAATGTAAAGGTTTTTTTTAAAATTTGCCTTTGTACTCCACAGCAAAAATAATTTGGTGATATAAATAAGTACTTTAGCTGAGTACTTGGCATAAAACTATTCAATAAATAATAGTCATTACTTTTTTTAGGATAATAAATTATGAACCCTACGTATATTTCTTTCTGTTGCTGTAATTCTTTCTGTTGCTATAACTTGATTCAGGACTAAAGCAAGTAAAACCCAGAAAGCAAAATGAGCAGTCTCTACATATTGCTTATTGGAGATCTTTTCTTGGAAATGGTCATTAAAATTAAAAATATACATATACTTGGATCTTACAATCTACTTTTGAGAATCTATTCTGTAGAAATAAAATACTAGTAGGTTCTTTATTATAACATTGTTTAAAAATAAAATTTAAACCTGGCAATAAGAAAGAGTAGAACTACAGCTAGTAGTATGATGTTAAGGGCCTTTTTTAGTTTCAGTGAAAGTGGAATTTTCTCTTTTATTCTTGGTTCCTTTTGTTCATTTAAGTGGAAAAGGGCTTAACTTAAAAAAAAAAATGCTTATGTAGAGCATAAGCTTTTCCTTAGAAGTTCTATTATCTACATTATTCATGTATTATTTTATTTCAACTATTTTGATCTTAGTACTGCAGCGATAGAGTCCAGGGATGCTGCTAAACTCCTACAATGCACAGGACATCCTGCACACAGAAAATTACCCGGCCCAAAATGTTAGTAGTGCCAAGGTTGAGAGATCCTGATCTAAAGTATCAAAAATTATATTACTTAGAATTCAACTAACTAAAACTTTCTATTAAGTAGTAGTTCTATATAATTGTTATAATAAGATGATTCAAACTGATTTATTGACATTGTGACAAATTATAACATGATCATTATATTCAACATATCATTTGTGTCAGTCTAACTCTAGTCTCTTATTTTACATTTTGTCCTAATTGTTTGAAATTGATAAAGTACGATATGTCATTAACACATATCAGAATATCTGCTCATGCTGGATAATATGAATTTACTATATTTTACTAGGATGATATTTGCCAATAACAATTCTGAGAATAGACAAAAATCAGAATTACCACAAACAACTTTCCTGCATGATGATTTTCTATACTCACTCCAGAAAGACTCAATGATCAGTTGTTAACGATAACACTGTTCAAATTCAGGCATATCAAACTTCCCTTTTGTGTAATCACAGTGTTTATGAATGCTGACAGCTGCTGGGCATAAACCTGAGCAGGTGCTATTAGGGAAGGACAAGACATGTTGACTAAGAAATACAAATGTGATCAGCTGCCCTTTGTTTTAGTTGCACGATTCTTTAGTGCTAAAAGCACAGCTACAGAATAGACTGAATATTCAGAAAGTAAACATAAAAAGAGACTTAGATGTTTCTTCTAGAAGGTGTTCTGTCTTTATCTTTGCCAACAATACCAAAAGTTCTCTGTGGGAATTCAAAGCACAAAAGTAGATTTGATGAAACCTGGCTTTTCCTTGCAATGTAAACTCAAGTGAAAAACAATAATCAAGAACAATAAAGATCATGAGGTAGTCACTATGCTGCTGCTTTTGGTTTAGTAGTACCACTAACAGATTTACAATTCCAGTATTTTCTAAAAGTTCTGACAAAGGCTTTTATAAAACTGTTTCTTTAGATAACTTCCAGGCAACTGAACACTTGGACAAATAATATTTCAAGATTTTAAGTAGCAAAACAAAAACAAAAGCCAAGAAGACACAAACACTTTTCTGGTAAGGGATTTTGTGAAACAGGAGATAAGGCAGAAACACCTTATTAGACAACAAACAAAATTATATATTTGAAGGGAAATCATTCTAATTACAAAACTTTTATTTTACCTACATTTTCAAAAATAGTTACTTTGAGTCATTAAGTATAGTATATTGTGGTTTAAAGCATGACTATATAAAATGAACCAATTTCCTTTGAAGCTTCACACATTTTACTACCACTGTAAAGAGTAACAATTACATCCCCAAACAAAAGTGGGCTGGCAATCAGGTGCTCTGTGTTGCAGCCTGTGATCTGGAGCAAGTCTCAGACACCCTAAATACCAGTTTCCCTGTCTGAAAAATGATAGGGTTGAACTAAACTAACCCTCTGATAGTGCCTACTATCAGAATTTTATCAACTTGATGGTAAACAAAACAAAACAAAACAAAACAAAACAAAACCTTCACATTGCATTAAAATATTTAACAATTTCGGGTGGCTGAGTGGCTCGGTTGGTTAAGCGTCCAACTCTCGATTTCAGCTCAGGTCATAATCTTAGGGTCATGAGATGGAGCCCTGGCACTCAGTGGGGAGTCTGTTTGAGATTCTCTCTCTCCCTCTCCCTTTACCCTTCCCCCCCTAAAATGAATAAATAATTCTTTAAAATATTTAACAATTTAATTCCACTTTTTCCTTATCCTCCCTTTCATTGGCCTGGTTCTATCTCCTAATGTGTATCATGCTAAATTACAAATTTCTGCTAAATCTTTTAAAGATTTACTCATCTTATTTATACCTCAAGAGACTTGATAAGAAAATTATCCAAGAGTAAAGCACTGATTTTCATACTGTTCAGTAAATATCTATTCAAAAGGATTAAATATTCCTTTGCAATGAGATATCTGTGAGAAAGAGGTTATCCTAAGATATAAAAGAATATTATAGAAGATCTGAGCAAAATTTAACATGTATGGATCATCTAAACTGCAGGTAGAGTATATGAATTTATTGACTAGGATTAGAGATTTCTAACAAGGATACAAAAGTCAGAAGAATAAAAAGAGAGACAATGTCTAGTTAATTGTTCCTTTCATCTACAAAGTCCCAAAGTACACGCAAAAAGACCTAAAGCTTTGCTTAACTAGGAAATACAACTAAAATTAACTGGAATTTCTGAGATATTTCTGGAGAGTAATTGAGGCTGATGAATAAGAGATTGAGAAAAACGAAGCAGGCTAACAAATAGAAGTCATGTTACTTTATGCAAGATATCCACATACACTCAGAAGTTGAATAAAGAAAGACTCCAAGTACTACAGTCTGATGAAATAGAATTAAAACTCCCTTTCAGCGGGAAAGAAGCAGAGCTAAACTAACAGGAAAAACACACTTCTTAAAGAATAAAATGCTATAAAACCCCACTCCTGGCACGGAGACCCACAACCAGGAAGGAACTCAAAACCCAGAAGTTCTCCCTGGGGAGCAAAGAGTTCGAGCCCCACATTGGGCACCCCAACTTTTATGACACATACTTGAGAGATGAGCCCCCAAAACAACTAACTTTGAGAACCCAACAAGGCTTGCATTCCAAGACCTACAAGACCATGTGATCTGAGAAACTGCTCTTAGAGGACTCACACTCAGATTCACCCACCCCAGGACCCAGCTCAGAGGCAGCCAATCACACCCAGACCTGAAGTGAAGAAGGTTCACCTACTTATGTTAAAGCATCGGCATGAGGGAGCAGCATCTAATTTAACACACACATCCAGGAGCTTGCTGGAACACTCGCCAAGGATGGAGACTGGCAGATGTCATCTTCACACTTTCCTCTCTGTTGTACTCCAGAACACCAGTATCTTCCAGAAGGAAGCTTTTACATGCAACTAGTGCCCCAATTTTGATGGCTACTACCTAGGAAACACCTCTTGACTGCCTACTTGTAGAGGCCAGGGGAGATTGTTTTCCTGGTCCCACACACTGTAATAATCATACCCCTATCTAGAACACTGATTTTTTGACTGCTTCCAAGGGATAGCTCTACATCACCTGGCTCTGGTGGGCAGTGGGGCTCACACTCACGGATCCACACGACTGCACCAAGCAGAGAAAGGGTTCTTAAACAGCTACCATGTCCAGCAAAGGGAAGATGCAACAAACGCACAGCTTGATCTTTCTGTGAGGGAGCTTTATTAGCTAATCACCATGAATTTGACCTGAGGGGTCAGCTTCTAATTAAACATACATCGAAGGGCTGACTGTAATCTTTTCCAGAGAACTTGGAGGCTGGGTACTATCTTGGAGCTCACCATTTGTCACATTCCAGGGTCCTAGTGTCTCCTAGAGAGTTTTATACACATCTGGTATCCTAGTTTTTATGTCTGGAGCCCTGGTTTTTCTAGCTGTCATGCAGGGAACATCCCTTCATCACCTAGCTCTGGGGGTACATGGAAAGATGTTCATATCACTAATCATCAGGGTGATGCAAATTCAAACCACAATGAGATAACACCTCACACCCGTTAGAATGGCTATTATCTGAAAGACAAGAAATAACAAGTATTAGCAAGGGAATGGAGAAAAGGGAACCCTTGTGCACAGCTGGTGGGGATGTAAATTGGTGCAGCTACTAAGGAAAACAGTATGGAGGTTCCTCAAAAAAATTAAAAATATAATGATCCGATAATTCCATTTCTGGCTATTTATCAAAATGAAAACACTAATTCGAAAAGATAATAGGCACCCCCATGTTCACAGCAGCATTATTTACAATACCCAAGGTATGGAAACAACTTCAGTATCCATCAATGGATGAATGGATAAAGAAATTGTGGTATAAATATAATGGAATATTCCTCAGCCATAAAAAGAATGAAATCTTGCTCTTTGTGACAACATGAATGGACCTCGATGGCATTGTGCAAAGTGAAGTAGGTCAGAGAAAAATAAACACCATATGATCTCTCTTATGTGTGTATATCTTTAAAAAATTTAGAAATAAAAATAAGAAAAAACCAAGCACATAGATACAGAGAACAGACTGGTGGTTGCCAGAGGTTGGGGTGTGGAGGGCTGAAAAAAAAGGGTGAACTGTTTTTGTCTTCTTTTGAATTTAAAAATGTTCTGCAGAGTCTTAGGTATTTTTAAGTGTGTTGGAAAAAAGCAAGGAAAAAAAGAAGTAGAGGGTATGGCTCTAGCCCATATGCTACTAGCTTCCATCAAAGATCCTCTTTTATCTGTTTTGTATAGTGAGATTCCATGTGAGATTTTGTTTGAAAAAAGGGTCCCATTGCATTAAAAAAAAAGTTTTCAAACCACTGATCTAAAGGATCTCTTTCTCATATCACTTCTTAATAACATGACCATCTGTCCAATCCTATTTGCTGTGACTTCAAAATCTGAGTTCCCAACTGGAAGTAGGAGGCACTTTCATTCTTGCTTGGTCTTCAAATCCTAATTTCAAGCCACTGTACAATGTGTCTTCAAATTAGATCTTACTCCCCTATGAAGAACATCCTCCTAACTCTGTACCCCAAATACCCTGACCCTGGTAGACTGAGTCAATCACCTACTTGGGGAAGTTGTAAGTGACACATCTTACTACCTACTAACTCTTTTTCAGTATCCCCCTGGATACTCAGTTCTCTCTTCTCTGTTTTCGATCTTCATTTGTTTTAAAGAGGAAAGCAAAAAGAATAAGAATAAAATAAGGTAATTGTTGAATAGAATGCTTGGCTCTATTGACATTAATTAGTAACCTCCCCATTGGAGGTTGGGGGGGAACTAAGTGATGGATTTACAATATTATAGTAAAACAATTTCTTCCTCTTAGAAAATTTAAAATCTAATGACTCATCCTTTCCTTCCCGTCTGTTAAAATGGAGAAGGTAGACTTCCTTCATTCTCTTAAACTAATTATCACCTTTTTGCAGCTTGTCAGGAAATTTACCTCACTGATCATTCTCTCCCTTTTCTCTATCTCTACTGGACTCTTCTCAGTTATCTTCCATCTTTAAAAACAACAGGAACTCTCCTTTGACCACTCATCCCTATTTTGCCACCCATATTTTTTACCCTCATTTTCAACTAAGATTATTAAAATGAAATTGTCTACTTTTATGGTTTCCTTTTTTTTTTTTTTTTTTAACTTGCCCCTCATAACATCACTTACTCAGGTCTGGCCCATCATTAGTATGACTTCAGTGTTGGGATCCCGCTGCCAAAACAACGCATGAAAGTTAAGCAAAATCTAATCAGGCGAGTCTATAGCTCAGCAGAAAGACAGACTATAAAAATAATACAGAAATTAACCAGGAGGTAAAGAGAATTTTAGAATAAAAGTTGGCAGCAATCTGACTGGGGGAATGCAAACAAATCAGATGGAAAAATTTAAACAATGGTATCTTTAATGCAGGAGGCAAACACTGTATGCAAAGCATGGAATTCATATCCCATAAAGGGGGTTGAGCATGTACCTGTCTATCCTCCTGACCCCCAATCCAGTCCATTGCCAAGTCTTCTCAACTTTACTATCATAATTTTATTTTATTTTTTACTTCTACCATAATTTTAAATTGATCTACATTTTTCCATCTCCATAGTACCACCCTGATCCATGTCACTAACAGTTTTCCTCTAGAAACTGTTTTCTTTTGTCCCAGTACCCTAATCCTTGCTGCTAAAATCCATTCTTCATAGAGTAAACTTTGTTAAAAATATAAATTAGATAATGGCACTTCTTCAACTTTTCAATAAACATTGCAGTTATATTTAAGATAAACTATAAAATCATTGAAAGGCTCTACAAAGTTCCTCCATCTACATTCTTTAGCCTCATACATAATATGTGCTCAATATTTTTTGGTTGAATGAGCTAAATATAAAACATAAGGGGAAATTATAGAGATATTTTTCATAGTCATGACTGTTTTCCTTGACACTCTTATCATTAAACTCTAAAAAAAAATTAAGTGAAAAACTGAAGTGAAAAAAATAGGATGAAGGAGATATTTAAATGTTGATCCTATTATTTACCCTTTTGAATTTTTGTTTATACATTTAATAATCTGAAATAATTAAATACATTCACCAAATTTTCAGGGAAACAATTTTAGTGAAGTTGTTTAATTCTATGGCAGGCAAAATAAAATTGATAATAGATACATTGGAAAACACACAGTTCAAATGGAATATGTTCAAAGTTGTATAAAGGACCGAAAGCACCATGAATACAAGATTGGGAAAACCACTAAAAAGAAACAGAGTTTAAAAAAAAAATGAGGAGTCAGATTACATAACAAGTAAATTAACTTAAAACTGAATTTCAATGTGGATCAATGTATCAAATACATTCTACTATTACTGACAGTATCATCACCACTTAAAATCCTATTAATAACTCCATCCATCACCATACTACTTATTGGGAGTCTAGTATTTATATCAGGCACTATGTTAAGTATTTTCTCTTCATTATTTTAATTATACCAAGTAAACTGCAAATATATTGTCATCAATAATAATAATTTTCAGATGAGGAAACACAGACATATAAAAATTAAGTAACTTGCCATAAACAAAGCTATTAAGTGTCAGAGGCAAAAATCTGACCTCACTCTTGGTATTTAAGAAATTTTATTATAATCTGAATTACTAAGGGACATGTTAAGTGTGGACACTATACTTTTTTAACACTTTAAGAAATAGGGGAAGAAACAGATAAGGCACTGTGAACAATTAAAATGTAACAAAAAATAAATTTTATTTAAAAAAAAAAACAGAAAATTTTAGGCCAAAAATAAGAAGACCAAAGAATAAGAATTGTGGTCTTAAGAACTCCTGGTTTAAAAAAAAAAAAAAAAGGCATGTAAGGGCACCTGGCTGGCTCAGTCAGAAAAGCCTGTGACTTGTGATCTCAGGGTCATGAGTTTGAGCCTCATGTTGGGTGTAGAGATTATTAAAGAAAATAAACTTTAAAAAACCTTAAAAGAAACAAAAATTTCTTTTACTTACTTACTTATTTATTTATTTATTTGTTATGTTAGTCACCATACAGTACATCATTAGTTTTTAATGTAGTGTTCCATGATTCATTAGAAATAAAAATTTTTAAAAAGCATCTAAAAAATAGTCTCTGCTCACTTTAGCAGCACATATACTAAAAAATAGTCTCTTATTCAGCCTTTTTCTTTTCCCTCTAAAAATACCTATAAAAACCCAGAAAAAGAAAATGTAATACCATAAAAAATTAAGAGGGCTAATGACCCATCAAAATCTAGGAAGAATTTCTCTACTCCAACAAAATAAACTGAAATATTTATTAAAGTGGATAACATATAACCCATTAAAAATCTTATTTTCTAATACTATTTAACACAAGAAAACATTCACGGTTAGTGTTAAATGAAAAAAGGCAACATATATAACATAAAGTATGATCTAATTTTGTTTTTTATTTATTTTTTTAGAAGAATTATAGAAAGACCACATTTTTACTATTTCCACCTTTATGTTTCTTTTTTTAAAATTTTTTATTGTTATGTTAATCACCATACACTACATCATTAGTTTTAGATGTAGTGTTCCATGGTTCATTGTTTGTGCATAACACCCAGGGCTCCATGCAGAAAGTGCCCTCTTTAATACCCATCACCAGGCTAACCCATCCTCCCACCCCCCTCCCCTCTAGAACCCTCAGTTTGTTTTTTAGAGTCCATTGTCTCTCATGGTTCGTCTCCCCCTCCGATTTCCCCCCTTCATTCTTCCCCTCCTGCTATCTTCTTTTTTTTTTTTTTTCTTAACATATATTGCATTATTTGTTTCAGAGGTACAGATCTGAGATTCAGCAGTCTTGCACAATTCACAGCGCTTACCAGAGCACATACCCTCCCCGGTGTCTATCACCCAGTCACCCCATCCCTCCCACCCCACCCCCCACTCCAGCAACCCTCAATTTGTTTCCTGAGATTAAGAATTCCTCATATCAGTGAGGTCATATGATACATGTCTTTCTCTGTTTGACTTATTTTGCTCAGCATAATACCCTCCAGTTCCATCCACGTCGTTGCAAATGGCAAGATCTCATTCCTTTTGATGGCAAGATCTCATTCCTTTTGATTCCATGGTATATATATACCACATCTTCTTTATCCATTCATCTGTCGATGGACATCTTGGCTCTTTCCACAGTTTGGCTATTGTGGACATTGTTGCTATAAACATCGGGGTGCACGTACCCCTTCAGATCCCTACATTTGTATCTTTGGGGTGAATACCCAGTAGTGCAATTGCTGGATCGTATGGTAGCTCTATTTTCAACTTTTTTAGGAACCTCCATACTGTTTTCCAGAGTGGCTGCAACAGCTTGCATTCCCACCAACAGTGTAGGAGGGTTCCCCTTTCTCCGCATCCCCGCCAACATCTGTCATTTCCTGACTTGTTAATTTTAGCCATTCTGACTGGTGTGAGGTGATATCTCATTGAGGTTCTAATTTTGTTTTAAAAAAGTACAGGGGCACCTGGGTGACTCAGTCAATTAAGTGTTTGACTCTTGATTTCAGCTCAGGTCATGATCTCAGGGTGGGATTGAGCCCTGCATTGAGGGTCATAGGGGGAGGGAGAAAGAATCTGAAGCTGACTCTTCACTGAGCCGGATGCAGGGTGCAATCCCATGACCTCGAGATCATGCCCTGAGCCGAAACCAAGAATAAGACGTTTAACCAACTGAGCCACTCAGGCACCCCTGGGTATAGTACATTACTTTAAATGTATTTTCTCTTCCTTATGATTTTCTTGATAATATTTTCTTTTCTCTTACTTTACTGTAAGAATACAGTATATAATACACAAAATATGTGTTAATCAACTGTTTATGTTCTTAGTAAGCCTTCTAGTCAATGTTAGGCTATTAGGTTTCTAGAGAATCAAAACGCATACACAGATTTTCAATTACATAGGGGGTTGGGGCCTCTAACTCTGACATATTTCAAGTGTCAAGTATAATCTTAAATTTTATTTCTGGTGTAGAAAAAATTCTTGATCAAGAACATATTAAGTGATTTTACAGATGCAAAATTTGTCCCTGAGGGTACTTTAGGAAGAAGACTTATAATCATTTGCTCTGGATGGTTCGAAAGAGATGAATTAGTCACAAACTCTACATTTCAGTTACCATTAACCAAGAGCCCAAAATTACAAAGGATGCTAAAAAAAAAAAAAAATTATTCCATAAAGAACCACATGTATTTTGAAAACTGCTGTATAAATGTTATTGACTTAGACTAATTGTTCACTAACCCAAATGCAAGATTCTATATCAAGTCATAAAACCAATTTCCTCTCAGCTATATTATTCACTAATAATAATAGTTTACTTAGGGGCGCCTGGGTGGCTCAGCTGGTTAAGTGACTGCCTTCAGGTCAGGTCACGATCCCGGGGTCCTGGGATCGAGTCCCAAATCAGGCTCCCTGCTCCTCAGGGAGCCTGTTTCTCCCTTTGCCTGCCACTCCCCCCACTTGTGCTCTCTCTCTCTCTCTCTGTCAAATAAATAAATAAAATCTTTAAAAAAAAATAATAGTTTACTTAACCATAGACAAATTCTTATTTCTAGATGCCTATTATATAGTATAAATGAGTTGTTGATTATTGGACAAGTTATAATGAACATGCTTGAAGCAAGTGGAAAAATAGACTCCACATTAAAAGAGAAGATATAAAGAACCAATGGAAATTTTAAAATTAAAAATGCAATAACAAAAGTTAAAAACTCACTGGATGGACACAGTAGAATGCAGATGATATAGAAAAGAATTAATGAACTTCAAGATAGATAAACAGAAATTATCCAATCTGAACAGAGAGAATAACCATTAAAAACAAATAATGAAAGCTCAGGGACATGTGGGACAGCAACAAAAGGTCTAATAGCTGTGTCACTGGAGCCACAGAAGGAGACGTGAGATGTGGTGCTGAAAAATTACTTGGAAGAAATAATAGTACCTGAAAACTTTCCCTTTTTTTTAAAGATTTTATCTATTTATTTGAGAGAGAGCGTGCGCACATGAGTGGAAGGGGAGGGGGAGAGGGAGAAGGAGAAACAGACTCTCCACTGAGCAGGGAACCTGACATGGGGCTTGATCCCAGGACCCTCAGATCATGACCTGAGCCAAAGGCAGATGCTTAACTGACTGAGCCACCCAGGCACCCTGAAAACTTCCCATTTTTGATGAAAGACATAACTGATTAGATTCAAGAAACTGAGCAAACTCCAAACTGGATAAACTCAAAGAAAAATTAAGATCTAGATAAAAATGGACAATATTTCAACTAAGTACACTGCTTTTACCAAATAAATTCAAGTTTTAAGAATTTCCTATTGGGAAAGTAACAGAAAAACATTTTTCCAGAAAGTTGAAATTTGTAATTATATTGTATTGTTTTCTTCCTATTCCTTCTTTTTGATCTATGTCAAAAACTTTGACTTCTTGGAAAGATATATCTTGCTTCTGACTGTATTTTACTATATTATTATTTTTCCTAAATTTATGACAAAATATCATTAATGCTAGGGTCCAACAGAACATAGCAAAACCTATGCTTCGATTCCTTGTGTGAATACCAAATTTACTTATAATTAAGACTCTTTAACTGAAAAAATCTGGATCAAATCACACATAAAATACATACATGAAACATGTATGTTAATCAGATCTCCCCTTGTTACACTTTTCAATCCAAGACTTACAGAATGTTCACTTATTTTATACAAAATTTTATACCACACAAGTCCAAAATAGCAATAAAATCTGCCCAACATCCTGGGAATTTACTAGCATGGGTGTGACCCATCTAACCTAAACTAAATCTTAGTATTATAGTCTTATGTCAGGTTAATTCCTTCAAAACTGATAAGGTCAGAAATATACTTTTAGGAATTTTAAGTTAATACTGACAATCCTTGTCTCAGAGGCTCAAGAGACAAATGAAGTCACATTTATCACACTAAACAGAACTTTGGCTAGCCCAATGCTAATCTCTAGAGCTCTGGTATGCATACCTGATCAGATTCCACTTTCTCAGAGGTTTATTATAAATGAAGGCATGATCAGGAAAAGAAAATGCACTTATGTTTTCTGAAATTATTGCCCTTCCTCAGAATGCATGAAAAGTTTTCAAAAAATAGCTTTTCCATGACTTGTTATAATGATCTATAAAAAAACACAAGTTTGCAGGAATCTATGGCTACTATTAAGTTTATACAACTTATATCTGTGTAACATGTGTCAGGGTCACATTAACCCTAAAAATAATTTTAAAAACAAGCTCACAAAAATTTAGCCTAGTCCTACCAACACTCACTAATACCATGTCTTCCTCTCCTTTAATTGGGTATTGATATCAAAAACTAGGCTTAAAATATATAAATCTAACCAATTTGTTTACAGAACCTACTTATAGACAGGTTTAAAAGGTGATTTCAAACATCCCAAATGTAAGCAATCATGTGCATTTTGATGTTTAATGTTTTCTAAAACTTGAACATGTCCCTATCTTCTAGAAAGCAAGCATAGAAGTATAGTTAACCCTTGAACAATGCAGTGGTTGGAGCGCTAACCCCCACCCAACCCAGTGCAGTCAAAAATCTGCTTAACTTTTGACTCCTGAAAAACTTAACTGCTAAAACCCTACTGTTAACTGAAAGCCTTACTGATAATGTACAGTCGATTAATACCCATTTTATATACATATTATATACTGTATTCTTACAATAAAGTAAGCCAGAGAAAAGAAAATGTTATAAAAAATCATATATGATAAAAAAATGTAGATGATAATTATATGTATCATTAACAAACGTTAGACATCAAAAATGTAAAGATAATGTAAAAAAAGAAATTCGTGTTTATTTACAGGTATTCATGCATTGATAATGAAAATGTAGCAATATGATTGCTTTATGATAGTCTAGTATAATGGATACAATGCTTCACAGTAACCAAGCCTATACACTAATGCATAAATTGTTATAGGCTGATACATAGTTTCTCCAATTATGAGAGGCATACTGTACAGTAATGTAATTCTTTGAAAGCAAAGTTATGAAACAGTATGAAAACTAATACACTGACTTTATATTAAATATCATTCACCTTATGCCTATGTTAAGTATAGGCTATCCACTTCCACACAAGTCTTACATACAATGTTCTACATGATGAAAACTTAGGGGGTGATGATGGTAATGACACAAAAACATCTTATTCAGTTCTTGCTGTACAGTTATTAGATTTTCATATGACACATACAACAGATAAGTTTATTAAATGTACAGCATAATGATTATTTACTATTCATTAAGTGGAAATGAATCACCATAAAGGTCTCCACCCTTGTCGTCTTTCCACTGGAGGCTAAGAAGGCGGAGGAAGGGGGAGGGCTTGGTCTTGCTGTCTCATGGGTGGCAAAGGTGGAAGAGGCAGAGGAGGTGGAAAGGGAGGCAGGACAGGCAGGCACACTTAGTGTAACTTTACAGAAATACTGCACATTATGATTTCTGACTTTTTTGCTTTTAATTTCTCTAGAAACATTTCTGTACAGTATCAATCCTTCCACCATTTGCTTTAGTTTCAGTGCCCATATCATAACGGTCCATGTTATAAAAGAAGTAAAAAGCAGTCTTAAGTAACTAGAACACTAATGCCAGATTATCTAATGTCAATTTGGCACTGCTTCTTCCATGTCTTCTTCCTCATCACCTGGCACTGGTTTGGAAGGACTCATTTTCATCAAGTGATCTTCTATTAATTCCCCTGGTATGGCATCTATTAGCTCTTGAATTTCTCCAAGATCCACTTGAAACCCCTCTACATCCCCTGCACTACACCTCTTTTGCCATAATCACAATCTCATGATTTCCCTGATTGGTTGTGTTGTAAATCCTATGAAGTCATGCACAATACATCTTGACACAGTTTTCTCCAGCAAGAATTTGTTTTAGGTTTATGGCTTTCACAGCATTTTCTATAACAATGATGGCATCTTCAATGGTACAATCCTTCCAGACTTTCATGATGTTTTCTCTATCAAGGTTCTCCTCCATTGCACTGACAAACCTTTCAATAGAGTACCATGTGTAAAGAGCCCTAAAAGGCTCTGGGTAACCAATATCAAAAGAACTTTAAAAAGGCAGTCCCTTGGGGTGCTTTGGTGGCTCAGGATCAAGTCAGGGTCCTAGGATCAAGCTCGCATATGGCTCCTTGCTCAGCAGGGAGCCGGCTTCTCCCTCTGCCTGCCACGCCCCCTGCTTGTGCGCATGCTCTCTCCCTCTCTCATTCTCTGACAAATAAATAAATAAATAAAATCTTTAAAAAATAATAAAAAATAATAAAATAAAAGGCAGTCCCTTACTGGCAGGGTACTTCCTGACTTCAGGGACAAAGCATCAATGGATACAACCCAGAAAAGGATTCTTTTTGCCCAGGGGTTCTTCTTGTACAAACAAAAGACTGGTATCTGGTATTTATCTTTTTCCTTTAACCAAGGGTTAGCAGCTTTACAGATAAGGGCAGTCCTGATCTTAAAATGCAGTCCTTCCTACCTTAGATCCTGGTGCTTCCTTGTCTTTCTTACTACTGAATGTCTTTGCAGCACTTTTTTTCCAGAATAGGGCACTTTCATCTGCATTAAAAACTTGTTTAGGCAGAAATCCTTTCTCCTCAATAATTTTCTTAATGGTGCCTGGGAACTCATCTAGGGCTTCGTGG
Source organism: Phoca vitulina (assembly GCF_004348235.1). Classification (NCBI taxonomy): domain Eukaryota; kingdom Metazoa; phylum Chordata; class Mammalia; order Carnivora; family Phocidae; genus Phoca; species Phoca vitulina. The sequence goes on along the minus strand of NW_022589704.1, from coordinate 70,736,279 downwards.
TTGGCAGAAGCTACTTCCCCTGTTATCTTGACATTTTTTAAGCCAAACCTTTTTCTAAAATTATCAAACCATCCTTTGCTGGCATTAAATTTTCTAGCTTTAGATCCTTCACTTTCCTTTTACTTTAAGTTGTCATATATAATGATTTTGCTTTTTCTCAAATCCTATTGGAGTCTATAGGTATATAGGTATGCCTTTCTTATAGCAATCCTGCACCCACATAAAAGCTGCATTTTCAGTACAAGAGAAAAAGGTATTTCACAAAAAGCGTTAAGATTTTCATGCCTGCAGGTGTAGCTGCAGTGACCACTTCATGAATTTCTTTTTCTTTTTTTACAATGGTCCTTGTGTTAGATTCATTTATTCTGAAATTGCAGTCAACTATTGCTGCAGACCTCAACCTACAGTACATATCAAGCAATTCAATTTTTTCTTGTAATATGACTTTTCTCTGCTTCTTGGGAGCACTTCCAGCACCCAATAGGGGCACTTTGTATGGGTCCCAAGGTGTTATTTAAGATTTACGGTATTGCATTAAACAATGTGAGAAGTATGCAAGAACCAGAAGAGATCACTTTTGACTGCAGTATGCAATTTACTAGAGAGATGAACTGCTCATGCAGAGATGATTAGCATCACTCAGCGTTTTAAGCAGACACTTGCAAAACTTGAGCTCACTGTGATAGCAGTAGGAGGTGTGTACAAAATCATTACAGTAGTAAATATGTACCACAGTTAATTTTATGCAGTTATAATTTAATACTATATCTTTATGTTTGTTTACATTTCTCTTAGCTGTGAATGGTGCCATGAATAGTCTGTGTGTAAGTTATAATAAATTTTAACTTTTTATAGATTTGTGTATATTTTGTGCTAGTAAGTGATGAAACAGACTAGAATCTACTTACATTTTACGCATTCATGACATACCTTTTTCTTAATTTTTTTGATATTTCTAAGCTACGCAGTTCATCTGTGAATTTTTCAAATTGTTGCAAATCTCAAAAAATTTTCCCAATATATTTACTGAAAAAAAATCTGCACATAAATGGTCCTATGCAGTTCCAACCTGTGTTGTTCAAGGATCACCTGTATACTAGTGGTTGGGAGAAAATTAATTCTATAGTGGGTGACTACTGAATATATTCTGCTAAAGTTTATAGCATTTTAGAGCTCTGAAATTATATTTATTATTATTTTTTAATTTATTATTACTTTTTTTTAAAGTAGGCTCCACACCTAGCATGGAGCCCAAAGTGAGGCTCAATCTCACAACCCTGAAATTAAGACCTGAGCTGGTATCAAGAGTTGGACACTTAACCAACTGAGCTACCCAGGTGCCCCACTGAAATTATATTTAAATTTTCAGGAACCATTTTACTGTAAGACTTCTCACACACCATAATAGAATTTAAAAATCTCCATTATCTAATATTATAGCCATCTGATGCTAGAGATAACCACTATCACTATCCTAATCTTTTCATCATTTTTCCTTACTTGAACTGTCATCTAAGTGACTCTTCTCTCCCTACAAAACAATCTTTTGAAAAAAAGACCATTGTGATGACATATCATATGACATACTCAAGGTCCACCCTTTTCCCATATTAACAAAAAAATTGAACCCAAACTACTCAGGCTTACCTTCTAAACTTTTTCACTTCTCAAAATTTCCCTCTCAATATTACCCAAACAAACCCAAATGTTATTATACCCACACTTTCCCAAATCCTTATCTTAGTTCAAGTTGTGTTCTCCTCTCTACAATGTTTTTCACCCCTTGCTCAATACCCACATATCAAATTCTTCCTGTTCTTCAAGTCCCAGGTGAAAATGACACTCCATGGAGGTTTACCTTATTACCCAAGCTGGAAGCCAATCACCCCAAATCCTTAGTACTGTTAATTATTAACAATTTTGAGAAGTCAAAGCTCTGAAATTTATAATCTTTAAAAAGCATTTTATCACAGTCTATTTTATTGTACTTATCATATTTTATCCTGTATTACAATTATGAACTTGCAATCTGTAAGTTTATGAGAACAAAATCTATAAGATTATGGGAGCAGAAATCAGGTTTGTAATATCTTACAGTTCCCATAGAGTCTAAGTAGGGTACCTTGCCCAAAACATTTGCTTATTAAATATTTGTTGAATAAATGAAAATGTGTATTCATTATTTATGTGCCTTAAATTAGTGGGTCATATTCAAAAAGAAAACAAAGATATGGCAAGAAAAATAGCAATGCTATAATTATTAAATTGTAAAATCCCAATATTAGAGCCAGTATTCTATCAAATTTGTTTCAAAATGATCACAGGGAATATTAAAATATTTTAAAACTCCAGCATAGAAATCATAGGTACTCCTGGAAACACTGGGGAAGATCTGAGTTTAAATGGTACTAAAATATCTCAATATTCCTAATATTATAAACAAAGAAAAAAGTCATTCATATTTGTAAAAATATATTCCTTTATTAACCTAAGAGTAACTTGTTTAGAGGGTGAAGATAATCCAGCTAAATAGTATTAATTCTATCTTATCACAATGTTACCCCAAAAGAAAAATAGTAAGTGGTCACATTTTAAATTTTACAATTCAAAGAAAATAATTCATTAAAAATAGCTGTGTTTCATTATGTGTCTAAATGGATAAATAAAACAAGGCCCAATTTGTATGCTGCCTACAAGAGACTCACTTTAGATGTAAGGAAACATATGAACTGAAAGTAAGGGGATGGAAAAAAGATAGTCCATACAAATAGAAACCAAAAGAAAGCAGAGGTAACTATATTTGTATCAGTCAAAATTGACTTTAAAACAAGGACTGTAATAAGAGACAAAAAAGGGCATTACATAATGATAAAGAGGTCAACCCACAATAGGATATAACACTTACATTGTGCACCCAACATAGGAGGTCCTAAATATATAAGCAAATGTTAACAGACCTAAGGGGAAAATAGACAGCAATACATAATTGTTGAGGACTTTAATATCCCACTTATATCAAAGGATAGAACATCTGGACAGAAAATCAATAAGGAAACATTGACCTTAAACAACAAGTTAGATCAGATGAACTTAACATATTTACACAAAATATTCTTATCAAAATCAATAGAATATGTATTCTTCTCAGGTGCACATGGAACATTCTCCAGAATTCATATGCTAGGGCACAAACAAGTCTTAATAAATTTAAGAGGACTAAAATCATACCAAGCATCTTTCCTAAGTACAGTGATATAAAACTATAATCAGTTATATGAAGAAAACTGGAAAATTCACAAATATGTGGAGATTAAACAACATGCTACTGAACAACCAATGGGTCAAAAGTGAAAAGAGAAAACAAACAAACAAAAAATCCCCAAAGACAAATGAAAATGGAAAATATATCAAAATTTATGGGATGCAGCAAAAGCAGTCCTAAGAGGAAATTTCATAGTGATAAATGCCTACCTCAAGAAACAAGAAGTCTCAAACAATGTAACTTTACACCTGAAGTAACTAGAAAAACAAGAACAAACAAAGCCCAAGCAGAAGTAAGGAAGTAACAAAAATTATAGCAGAAATAGAGACAAAGAAGACAATAGAAAAGATCAATGAAAGTAAGAGCTGGTTCTTTGAAAAGATAAACAAGACTGACAAACTTTTAGCTGGACTCACCAAGAAACAAAGGGAGAATACCAAATAAATAAAATCAGAAATGAAACAGATGTTACAACTTATACTACAGAAATACAAAGGATCATAAGAAACTATTATGAACACTTAAATGCCAACAAATTGGACAACCTAGAAGAAATGGATGCATTTCTAGAAATATACAAGCTACCAGGACTGAATCATGATGAAACAGAAAATCTGAACAGACCAATTACTAGTAAGGAAATTGAATCCATATTCAAAAACTTTTTAAAACACAGAAGTCCAGGACCAGATAATTTCACTGGTGAATTCTATCAAACATTCAAAGAAGAATTAATACCAATCCTTCTCAAACTCTTCCACAAAGTAGAAGAGGAGGAAACTCTTCCAAATTCATTTTTTAGGAGGCCAGCATTACCCTGATACAAAACCAGACGAAGATGACACAAGAAAAGAAAATCACAGGCCAATATCCCTGATGAGCATACATGCAAAAATCCTCAACCAAATATTAGTAAACCAAATCCAACAATACATTAAAAGGATAATACACCATGATCAAATGTGATTTATTCCAGAGATGCAAGGCTGGTTCAACATCTACAAATCAATAAATGCAATATACCTACTAACAAAATGAAGGATAAAAATCATATGATCATCTCAACAGATGTGGAAAAAGCACTTGACAAAATTCAAAATCCATTTATGATAAAAACAAAGCAAGTATAGAGGTAGTGTACTTCAACATAATAAAGGTCATAGATGACAAGCCCACAGCTTAACATCATACTCAATGATAAAAAGCTAAAAGCTTTTCCTCTAAGATCAGGAACAAGAAAGGGGTGTCTACTCTCCACTTTTATTCAGCATAATATTGAAAGTCCTAGCCAGGTCAATTAGGCAAGAAAAAGAAATAAAAGACATCCAAATTGGAAAGGATAAAGTAAAACTGTCTGTTTGCATATGGCATGATTTTATATACAGAAAACTCTAAAGACTTCATCAAAAACTATTAGAACTAATAAATGAATTCAGTAAACTTGCAGGATACAAAAATCAATACATAAAAATCTGTTGTGTTGCTAATACTAATAGTGAACTATTAGAAAGAGAAATTAAGAAAATAATCCCATTTACAATTGCAACAAAAAGAATAAAATACCTAGGAATAAATTTAATCAAGAAGGTGAAAAATCAGTATATTGAAAATCACAAGACATTAATGAAAGAAATTGAAGAAGACAAAACTAAATGGAAAGATATTCTGTGCTCACAGATTGGAAGAATTAATATTGTTAAAATATCTATATTACCGAAAGCAATCAACAGATTCAATACAATCCCTATAAAAATTCCAATGGCATTTTTCATAGAAATAAAAATGAACAATCCTAAAATTCAATACACCCTGAATAGCCAAAGCAACCTTGAAAAAGAAAAATAAAGCTGGAGGAATCATGCTCTCTGATTTCAAACTCTATTACAAAGCCAAAATAATTAAAACAGTATGGTATTTGCATAAAAACAGATATACAGATCAGTAGAATAGAATAGAAAGCCCAGAAACAAATCCAGGCATACATGGTTAAATAATTTATGACAAAGGAGGCAAGAACATACAATGGGGAAAGGGCAGTCTCTTCAATAAATGGTGTCGGGAAAATAAGAGCCACATGCAAAAGAGTGAAACTGGACAACTATCTTACCATACATAAAATTACATACAAAAAATTAACTCAGAATGGATTAAAAACTTGAACTTAAGACCTGAATCCATAAAACTCCTAGAAGAAAACATAGATAAGCTCCTTTGAATCTGACATCAAAAGTAAAAGCAACAAAAACAAAAACAAGTAAGTGGGACTACATAAAAATAAAAAACTTTCAAACAGCAAAGGAAACCATCAATAAAATAAAAAGGCAACCTACTGAATGGAAAAAATATCTGCAAATCATGTATCTGATAAAGGGTTAATATCCAAAATATATAAAAAACTCGTATGACTCAATAGCAAAAAAAAAAACCCCAAAACAATCTAATTAAAAACTGGCATAAGATCTGAATACACATTTTCCCAAAGAAAACATACAGATGGCCAACAGGTACATAAAAAGATACGCAACATCATTAATCATCAGGTTAATGCAAATCAAAATCACAATGACATATCACCTTACACCTGTTAGAATAGCTATCATCAAAAAGACAAGAAATAACAAGTGTTGACGAAGATGTGGAGAAAAGAGAACCCTTTGTGCACTATTGGTGGGGATATAAATTGTTGTGAAACAGTATGAAGTTTCCTTGAAAACATTTAAAATGTAACTACCATATGATCCACCAATTCCACTTCTGGGTATTTATCAAAATGAAACAAAAACAGTAACTCAAAAGGATATGTGCACCACCATGTTCAATGCCGCATTATTTACAATAGCCAATATATGGAAACAACCTAAGTGTCCATTGTTGATGAATGGATAAAGAGATTGTGAGCATACATTAAAAAAATAATAAAATCTTGCCATTTGCAATGACATGAATTGACCTTAAGGGCATTATGCTAAGTGCAGTAAGTCAGAAAGAAAAAGACAAATACTGTATGATCTCTATTATATGTGGAATCTAAAAAAATTAGAAAGAAAAAAAAAGAAAGCCTAGCTCATAGATACAGAGAACAGTTGGTGGTTGCCAGAGGCAGGAGGTAGAGGGTGGGAAAAATGGGTGAAGGCGATCAAAAGTTTTTAAAAAGGGGGGGGAGGGGGTCAGACATAATAAGGGGTCAAGAACATATAATTGTAGGGAGTGAGAATGGAGACTGTAGCTTCATGAGGGTAGTGCAAGCCTCAGCAGAGTTCTGCATTTGTGAGTGTATGAAGTTAGGTTACAGGTCCCCGGAATATAGAAAAAATAAATTTTTAAAAAATTGTATTTCATTCTTTAGACAAAGGTCATGTCAACGCTTTCAACTTAAATTTAGGATTATAGGATTTTTATTGTACCATATCAATTTTTACATCCTCAGTTCTTGCTTTTCACTTGCCAAAAAATCTCAGTTCTTGTACCAAATATCAGTTCTTGACACTTTCAGTCCTCAACACAGAATTACTCATTGGATTTATAACAAAATACACAACCAAAAGAATAACAATCTCAGAATAACAATACCAACATCAACACAAGAATATAGTTACTGACAATTCTTTTGGCCTTTAGCATGTAGTCCACTAGGGATATACAGTCAAATTATAATATTTTAAAAGTCTCTTTAAATAGTTCTTCTCTGTGTGGTTACACCTTCAGCTAGATTTAAAAATAATCAAGTCTTCTCATTACATTTCATTCCAATTTTTAAGGATAGCATCCAACTAGACAGCAAGCAATTTTGATGAACCAAAGACCAATGTATCAAAAGCAATGTTTAAATCTGCACAGTCTGATAGAGTAGCCATTAACCAACAATATGAGGATAATTATATTTAATTAAAACCAAATAAACTTTAAAAGCACACTAGCCGTGTTTCAGGTTGGTATCGATAATGTGATAGCTGTTGACCACTTGAAACACGGCTAGTGTGACTTTTAAATTTTATTTTGGTTCATCAAAATTGCTTGCTGTCTAGTTGGATTGTATCCTTAAAAATTGGAATGAAATGTAATAATATTCTTCCCTGAGACATTGAAATTTTCTTGCTTAGCAAGGTAGTCTGCTTCATATTGAGTAACTTTAGCTGTTAAAATTGTTAAAGCATGAGTTGGCAAGTTTAGGGCAGATACTACCCTACTAAAGCTTTTTGAGGAAGGTCAGCATGCAAGAAGTTATCTGGGACAGCAGCTACCTTCACGAAGAAATTGAAACTATTATCATGCTATCATGATTGCTTCACAGAGTATATTTGCCATTACCAAAATTCTGGGGATATCATTAAAATCACTTGTAGATTATTTAAGGTGGTATAGCCATTTGGAAACTATTCACTTAAAAGCTGCACCATTCACTTAGGAGGTAATCTCAAATAACTCTATTGTTATAACTTGCATTTCTTCTTAACATTTCCAACAAAATATTCCTAGTACAAATCAAAAGTTTTATTTTATTTGCAATACTGTAGGTTCAGTTACTACTGGCAGAAGAGGCCATATACATATACATATACATATATGTTCTCAACGCATTGAGAGAGACAGAATTTAACAGGGAAAAAAAAAGGTGGCTTAACAGAACAGAAGTAGATAAAGGATTTCCTTGCATGGGTTTCCCCTTGCCCCTCTACTGATGCTGACAACATTCCCTGTACAAGTAGGGTCTTTCAAGAGTTGAAAAAGAAGCTAAAGTCTTGTATCCCAATGCCCTTTTATATTAGAACTTACATCAGAATTCCAGAGGAACCCATTACTCCAGTGAGAGAATCAAAGATAAATAATACACAGAAAACACTGGCTTTGAACCCTAAAATTTTAGGCCATTTCTAAGATTTTGAATTCTTTAGTCCCAGTTGCAGAAAAATTTTCAAAACTGTGACCCATTTATTAGAAGGTCATGAAATTCACATATCAATGTCATAAGAAATGAGATATTCTGAGAATTTTGCATTCATGTTCATCAGGGATATTGGCCTATAATTCTCTTTTTTAGTGGGGTCTTTGATTTTGGAAAAAATGAAATTTTCTGGGTCATTATAAAAGAAGCTTGAGAAACACTGATCTATTTGGTTTCCCAATAATGCATGTCTTTTATGGCGAAGCACAGAAGGATTTTATAATCCCTAATCATACTACCTGCTATACTGGAATGATTACTATGACTCCTCCTCCTCCTCCTCCTCCTACACACACACACACACACACACACACACACACACACACACACCTCAACATTGTGTGTGTGTGTGTGTGTGTGTGCACTACTATACTAGCAGAATCCATGCTTTTTGTACACAGTCCATAAAGTAAGAGTGGCTGTACAAAATTCTTAGATTTCCTCTAGGACTCAGGGACCTATACTCGTAACTTTCCAGCCTATGACAAAGTAATATGGGATATTATATTAGCTGGGCACCTGGGATGGCGCCTAAATGCTAGAGTCGTCTACTTTGCATACTCAGCTAATTAAAGATAGATCAAAGTTATTTCACTCAGATGCTATAAGGGCACCAACTATACAAAGTTTAACCATGTATGGAAACATGTTCAACCTTCAAAAGACATTTATATCTTTATCTTTTTAAAAGATTTTTTATTTTATTTATTTATTTGAGAGAGAGAAAGAGAGCAGGGAAAGGGATAGAGGAGGAGGGAGAGAGACAAGCAGACTCCATGCTGAGCACAGAGCCCAACGCAGGGCTTGATCTCATGACCCTGAGATCATGACCTGAGCCGAAAACAAGAGTCAGACGCTTAACCAGTTGCACCACCCAAGCACCCCAGAAGACATTTATTAAACCATGAAGCATGCTAGGTGTTTGGGATATAATGAATAAGTCAATTAGGTTAAGTAGTCTACCTCAAGGGTTTATAGTCTAGTGGATTGGTGCAATGGTGAAAACCTGATCAAAGTTGAGTTAAACAGTTTTTTCCTTGCAAAAAATTGAGCTAAGTGACAATCATGGTGATACCAGGTATTGGAAGGTGGTATAGATTCAGGAAATGGAGTGGCCTTTTGGGGAGCCATATATGTAAATGAGCAAACAGAAAAGTAGGAAAATAAGTTGGATCTGCATTGGAAAGATATTACATTTATTCTTTATTTTGTTAATGATTAGGGATATCTATACTAAAGGTTATACATTTTCTCATAGTCAAAAAAACAAAAACATTTAGTATGAAAAAGTAAAATGCTTCTGAAAATAAATTCCCATCTTAGAATCTAAGTAGGGATTTGTAATTGTTTTATAATACATAGGATATTACATAATTTTAATTATTCTTTAATGATTACATTTATGATTCATCTATAGTTGTAAATCGTAGTATCTATAGAGACCACATGGTAGTATCTTATATCGCAGTAAAGTGGGAGAAACAGAAATGAGTGTCCAAAACCAAACATAAATTTTAACTGAAGAAGAAATACTTTTTAAAAATTAATACTACTGAAGTTAAAGAGAACGAGAAATTTGAGAATTCTGATAAAATTTCAAGGAAAAATTATTATACATGAAGAATATTCTCTTTGCCTCTTGTATTGAAATAGCTTATCTATTACTAATTCATTTAACAATTATTATTGATTATCTACAACAAAATTATATAACAGAGTACTTGTTAGAATATATAGATAAGTCCCTGTCTTTGCCTTATAGAAGTTCATCATCTAATAATTTTCATTTTTTAATTTTCTCTCAATTTTTTTCATTTCATACTATTCTCACCATAATTTAACCCAAATCTAAATTACTACAAAATTTTAAAATTTTTCCTAGTAAATAAAAATGTATATGCTCACTTTACTAAATTCAGAAATATTTTTAGAACACCGGAGAAAATTTTTTTAAAAATCCAACTCCTCACATATGACATATAATGTCTAAGTCTTGAACCTGTATTGGGTACTAGGGTGTGTCTTATAATTCTTGTTCACTTTTAACCCTGAAATAATTGAAGATTTTTATCCAATCTCTCCTCATCTTTAGGACCAGAGAGAGGAGAAATAGTGTGAAAGAAGAGCTAGAGGTTGAGGTGTGAAGAGGTGGGTAGGGAGACTAAGATTCTGAAGAGATGCAGCATCACATGTAGGGTAGGCTACCAACCGGTAAGAAAAAAGATTTTGCCTTGAACTAATTTTTAAATATGACAGTTTTCATGAAATTAAATTCCAACCTTCACCTCCATCCAGGAAGTAGGTGGTCCATGCTCCACTGTGCTTTTCCTGTGCTTCACCCATTCTTCCTCTATATAAACCATTTAATTCACCAGATAAGACTTCTTGCTACTGATGTAATCCTTGACCCTCAACAGTGGGCCTCATTACCCCACCCTCATGGTCAAAGCTGTCTGAACCAGAAATGACCTTGAGGAGACAATGGCTAGCCAGAAATCTATGACGTGTGTTAGCTGCCTTAAAGGATGCTATGATCTAATCAGATTATCTCTGACATAGACATTTTAACTAATCAAAACAGAGGAAGTTGTTACTGAGTGGGAAATCATAAAGGCCTAAGAACATACAAGCTAAAGAAAAGTGGGTTGGAAAAAATGTTGGAAGAGCAGATGTACAGAGAAGCTGAGTGGTCCTGACAGAGAAAAAGTGAAAGTATTACCGATCTCAGGTTCTTTTCTTTAGACCTGCCTTTTTCATTTTTTTTTTTGTATTCCCTAAAACTTCTCCCTAGCCTTCCAAACACCCACGCTTCTAATGAGTTTTAGTGGGTTACTATTACTTATAACCAAAAGACATTGGTAGAAAACTTCCTAACAAATGTCATGTTTTTTAAGTCTTGTCTTTTCTCATCCTTGCTCATGCTATTTATACTACCAAGACATATTCTGTTTTCCCTTCCAAGAGTCCATATACTATCTTCCTTCAAATATAGGCCCAAGAGTCACTTTATCCATAAAGCTGTCTGTGACTAACTCTAGGCCACAACTTCCCATCTTTGAACTATAGACCACTTTAGCTTCTATCCAGGCAGCTGCTAATTATATTGACTTTTTACTGCTCTGTATCTATTTTATAAATTCACTGTATCATTTAAAACATAGCCAGTGTGTCTGTCGAGTCTTAGTTTGTGAACCAGTAAAATGGGATTAATTATACCTACTTCAAAGAGCTATTGTAAAGAGAGTGCCTAAGCACACTTCCTGCTAGGTCCTTATATGTCTGGCCAAAATTCAGAAGAAAACATCTTTATTTTCTTCAAACTAAACATACAAGAATGGGAAAACAGCTCATTAAAACTTAATACCATTTCTTTCATAAATTAAATGTGAACAAAAATAAGTGACAAATGTCAAGAGCATTTTTACTTCTAAGCAGATTTCTTTCACAGGTAAACATGAACAGATGTTGAAATATATTAGGCTATCCCCTGTCAACATACCCTCAAAACAGTATTATCATTACTTTAGCTATGGATAATAGTATAGTTTAAGGTTTTGTTTTTAGGTAACAGCAACATTTTCAGCTTTTTTTTTTTTTGAAGATTTTTTATTTTTAAGTAATTGCTACACCTAACGTGGGGCTTGAACTCACAACCCCTAGATCAGGAGTCACGTGCTCTACCGACCGAGCCAGCCAGGTATCCCTCAGTTTAGTTTTTAGATAACCAAAATAAAACTGCTTTTTCCTGAGAATACATAATTTTATAATTTTCATTATTCAAAAAATCCATTTTGTTCAGACTATAACTCCCTTTCTCAGTAATTTAGGGATCAAGTTTTCTCCTTTATGATAATTGATAATCTCCACAGATTCACAAGTAGTTATATAATTCCCTTCACCGTTCTCTTAACTGTAAAATTTAGTCAAATTATGTACTTACATCCTTTCAGATAGGTCTCTTCCATTTTCCTCTTAATTTTTTATTATTTTCTGAATTGCATTTAATTTGTCCATTTCTTACTATATCAACAGCCCTAAGTATTAATATAGTACTCCCTAGTTTTTATTTGGAAGAATTAAGACCCTCCATACATTGCTCAAAGACGATTTAACTGCCTACATTTATAGTAGAAGGCCCTAAGTATATATCCCAAACATGTCTCAACACGATCTGCACTAAATACATGAAAATATTTAACAGTTAAATATAGTGATATACTTAATATAACTACGGGCCAATTTTTTTTTAGTATTTCTAAAACCAAGTAAAACCAAATGTCAACTCAATAACAAAATCATTCTAAAAATGAGAAATGAAATAATAAAACTAAGTATCTTTTTTAAACAGCTTACTGATTACTAAAATAAATGCAGGGGCGCCTGGGTGGCTCAGTCATTAAGCGTCTGCCTTCGGCTCAGGTCATGATCTCAGGGTCCTGGGATCGAGCCCCACATCGGGCTCCCTGCTCCACGGGAAGCCTGCTTCTCCCTCTCCCACTCCCCCTGCTTGTGTTCCCTCTTTCACTGTGTCTCTCTGTCAAATAAATAAATAAAATCTTTAAAAAATAAAATAAAATAAAATAAAATAAATGCAGTCTAATGATAGAACCATATGTACTTATTTGGACTACAAAACTATGCTTAAAGTGGTTATCTAAATATTCCACTTCAAATGTTCAAAAGGTAAGAATACTTCCGTTTCCACAAAAGACCCTGAATAGCCAAAGCATCTCAAAAAGAAAAACAGAACTGGAGGCATCATGGTTCCGGATTTCAAGCTCTATTACAAAGCTGTAGTCATCAAGACAGTGTGGTACCAGCACTAAAACAGACACAGATGAATGGAACAGAATAGGAAACACAGAAATGGACCCATAACTCTAAGGTCAACTGATCTTCAACAAAGCAGGAAAGAATATCCAATGGAAAAAAAGACAGTCTCTTTAACAAATGGTGTTAGGAAAATTGGACAGCTACATGCAGAAGAATGAAACTGGGCCACTTTCTCACACCATACACAAAAATAAATTCAAAATGGATGAAACACCTAAATGTGGGACAGGAAACCATCAAAATCCTAGAGGAGAAACAGGCAGAAACCTCTTTGACCTCAGTCATAGCAACTTCTTACTAGACACGTCGCCAGAGGCAGGGAAAACAAAAGCAAACATGAACTATTGGGGCTTCATTAAGATAAAAAGCTTCTGGGGCACCTGGGTGGCTCAGTCGGTTGAGTGTCTGCCTTTGGCTCAGGTCATGATCTCCAGGTCCTGGGACTGAGCCCCGCATCAGGCTCCCCGCTCCGAGAGAAGCCTGCTTCTCCCTCTTCCACACCCCCTGCTTGTGTTCCCTCTCTCACTGTGTCTCTCTCTGTCAGATAAATAAATAAAATCTTAAAAAAAAAAAAAAAAGATAAAAAGCTTCTGCACAGCGAGGGAAACAATCAACAAAACTAAAAGGCAGCCTACTGAATGGGAGAAGGTATTTGCAAATGACATATCTGATAAAGGGTTAGTATCCAAAATCTATAAAGAATTTATCAAAGTCAACACCCAAAAAACAAATAATCTGGTTAAGAAATGGACAGAAAAGATGAATAGATACTTTTCCAGAAAAGACATTTAGATGTTTAACACACATGAAAAAATGCTCAACATCACTCATCATCAGGGAAATACAAATCAAAACCATGACGAGATACCACCTCACACCTGTCAGAACGGCTAAAATTAACAACACAAGAAACAACAGGTGTTGGTGAGGATGCGGAGAAAAGGGAATCCTCTTATACTGTTGGCGGGAATGCAAACGGTGCAGCCACTCGGGAAAACAGTATGAAGGTTCCTCAAAAGTTAAAAATAGAACTACCCTATAATCTAGCAATTGCACTAATAGGTATTTACCCAAAGGATACAAAATTACAAATTTGAAGGGGACTATGTACCCCGATGTTTATAGCAGCATTATCAACAATAACCAAACTATGGAGAGAGCCCCTATGTCCATCGACAGATGAATGGATAAAGAAGATGTGGTATATATATACAATGGAATATTACTCAGACATCAAAAAATGAAATTTTGCTATTTGCAACAACGTGGATGGAGCTAGAATATATTATGCTAAGTGAAATAAGTTAGTCAGAGAAAGACAAATACCATATGATCTCACTCATATGTGGAATTTAAGAAAGAAAACAGATGAACATATGGGAAGAAGGAAAAGAAATAAAAGGAGAGAGGGAAAGAAATCATAAGAGACTCTCAACTATAGAGAACAAACTAAGGGTTGATGGAGGGAGGTGGGTGGTGATGGGTATTAAAGATGGCACTTGTGATGAGCACTGGGTGTGGTATGTAAGTGATGAATCACTGAATTCTACTCCAGAAACCAATATTGTATTACATATTAACTAGCTAAAATTTAAATTAAAAAAAAAAAAGAATACTTGGGTTCCTCAAAAGGCTAAACAGAGTTACCATATGACCCAGCAACTCTTTTCCTAAGTATATACCCAAGAAAAAGGAAAATATATGTCCACATAAAAACTTCTGTATGAATGTGGAAATAACCCAAATGACTGTCAAGTGATAAATAAATAAAATATATCCACAAAATGAAATATTAACCAGCAATAGAAAGGAATGAAATATTGATACATGCTATAACATGGAAGAACCTTGAAAGCATCATGCTAAGTGAAAGAAGCCAGTCACAAATGACCACATATTGCATGATTCTGTTTATATGAAATGTTCCAAAAAGGCAAATCTGTAGAGACAGAAAGTAGATTAGTGGTTGCCTTGGGCTGTGGGAAGGTTGGGGGAGAATGGAGAGTTATGGCTAATAAGTACTGAGTTTCTTTTTGGGATGATAAAAATGTTTTAGTTGATTGTGATAATGGTTGCACGACTCTGTGAATACAGTAAAAACTCAATTGTATACTTTAAATGGGTGAATTGTATGGTATGTGAATTACATGTCCATAAAGCTGGTATTAAATAAAAAAAAGACTATTTGAATCTCATGTTGATAAGATGCTATTTGACTTAATGCATTCTCTACTGAAATTTTAAAGTCAGTATTCTCAATTTCAGCCTCTATATCCAAGAATGAATGTAGAATGTTCCCAGAATGACCTTTCTTCATGTGTCAGTTATCAAAGCCTCTCAAGAACTCACCTGTGTAGTTAATTTTGCATCTGTATGTGTGTCTGTGTGTGTGTGTACACATTAATATAAACTTGCTAACGCTATATTAATTCAGTTTGGGAACTGAACAGGTTTATCCAAGATTATGAGTTCCTAAGTACTTATCAGACTTGTTCCACAACTTCATTCGAATGGTCATGTGACTAGCTAGATTTTTATAATAGAGGGATTTGATAAAGAAAAATAAGCCTGAGGGGCGCCTGGGTGGCTCAGTCGTTAAGCGTCTGCCTTCGGCTCAGGTCATGATCCCAGGGTCCTGGGATCGAGCCCTGCATCGGGCTCCCTGCTCAGCGGGAAGTCTGCTTCTCCCTCTCCCACTCCCCCTGCTTGCATTCCCTCTCTCACTGTGCCTCTCTCTGTCAAATAAATAAATAAAAGCTTTAAAAAAAAAAAAAAAAAGAAAAGAAAAGAAAAATAAGCCTGAGATTCTAAGCCACATAAACTGTTCATTCCTTTCTGCTGATTCTGCTTCCTACATATCTTCTCTCTATTCCCACTATTATCTTACAATCCTAAATCAATTCTTACTGAAAACACTGCAATAGCCTTCTCTAAG
The DNA here is from genome assembly GCF_004348235.1 of Phoca vitulina. Lineage (NCBI taxonomy): Eukaryota > Metazoa > Chordata > Mammalia > Carnivora > Phocidae > Phoca > Phoca vitulina. Next base: position 70,720,307 of record NW_022589704.1, on the reverse strand, counting down.
AGGTCTGTTTCTCTTTTCCCCAATCCTCCTCCACACAGCCTCCACACAGCCATAGTAATCCTACTACAAAAACAGTAATCATTTTAATATAAAAATCTGATCCTGCCACTTCCCTACTTAAGATTCTTTTAGTATCTCTGCATCATATGTATGGTAACATTTACTACCAATTGTCAGTTTAAAAAATGAAAAAGAAACTTAAGACATAGAAAAAAACCTCTATTTCTTATAAATTTTTTAATGTAGAAATAACTTTAAGTCTTCATAAATACGCTTGTCAATAACTACACAAACTACTTATCCATTTTCAATTTCTGAAGTGGAAAAATGTTAGCCAGCGAGGTCTCCACACTTCCTTCAACCTATCACTCCAAACTCAATAACAAATATTAAGAACCTCTAAGAGGGACAGTTAGACATATGCTTGTCAATCATGATCCTAATTTTGAACCCACTCTCCTGTTTCTATTTGAGTCTACTCTGGTTCTGTCACTTCTATCAACTTTTCATTCTTCCTCATTTTTTTTATTTGATGGTTCCATTTATTGTTTGTGTAAGACCCTGGATTCCCTTGATAACTATTTTAATGCCCTAGACTAACTCCAAGGTTTCTGGCTGCTCTGTTGGACAGTCCCCATATCCTTGTTAAAGTTAGTACAAAATAGTCTTTATCCTGTATTCCAAATCTTTGATCGGTTAACCCAATCCCACTACCATTATAGTAGAAAAAAGTTACTTCAACCTTACGTAGAAGCAGCCCCTGTTCTAAGTATGAATATCAACTTATTCAATATGATCCTTATTGGTCTTCTGTAATTCTGTACTTATAAGCAAAAGTTTTATCATTGTTTATGCTTTCTTATCCATCTAAAAAACTGTAATTATTTTAGCTGATTATAGATCTTCTCAATAAATAGCAGAAAAGTGTAACGATAACATATATAATAACCAACCACATCTCATCTTCACATCCCCAAATAAAAGAGCAAAATAACAAGGGAGAGCACTTGGAGTAAGGTGGCACTTCCAGCTATGGTACTAATTAATAGCATCTGACACTGGGCAATTTAATTTAACATCTCTAACTATAGTTTTCCCATGTGCTTGGGACTCTACTTTTGAAAATACATTAGTAATGCTTTTTTTTAAACCTTCTCCTGCAAGTTTAGTTCAAAATGGTCAAATGTCCTAACATTGCCTTCTTCATGAGGCCTTTCCTGGCCACTTTATTTAAAAATCACCACCACATCACCAATACCACTTCTCTTTAGCACTTATTACAATCTAAAATATATTTTATCCATCTAAAATATACCATCTACTCTATATTTTATTTTTCTATTTATTGTCCGACTCCCTCACAAGATTGTTGACTATATAATGTTCACTACGGTATCTTCAGAGTCATAGAACAGTCCTAGCATATAGAATATGCTCAATGAATCTTTGTTGAATGAATAAATGAACAGATATCCAAAAGGATTGACAAACTGGGGGCCTATTTAATTCCAAAAAGTCATGAACCTTAGAGAGTAAATCAGAAAATCTCTTCAAAAAGTTTTTACAAACTAGTTAAGTAAATTGAATAAAATAAACCAATGTTTTATACTTTAACTTCTTTTAAATACACTATGAACTTGATAAAGCAAAAGCATTACTCTTGATTAGTACATTTATCCTATCATTCAAAAAACCTAACTCGTAAAATTCAAAGTACAGATCCTTCTGTTGGTACTTAGGCTTCTTCTTTTCATTTTTTAAAAAAATATTTTATTTATTTATTTGACAGAGAGAGAGAGTGTGCGCAAGAGCAGGAACACAAGCAGGGGGAGTGGGAGAGGGAGAAGCAGGCTTCCCGCCGAGCAGGGAGCCCGATGCCGGGCTCGATCCCAGGACCCTGGGATCACAACCCGAGCCGAAGGCAGGTGCCTAACGACTGAGCCACCTAGATGCCCCTCTTTTCATTTTTTTTTTTTTTTTTTAAAGATTTTATTTATTTGACAGAGAGACACAGCGAGAGAAGGAATACAAGGCAGGGGGAGTGGAGAGGGAGAAGCAGGCTTCCCGCTGAGCGGAGAGCCCGATGCGGGGCTCGATCCCAGGACCCCGGGATCATGACCCGAGCCGAAGGCAGACGCCTAACGACTGAGCCACCCAGGCGCCCCCCCTCTTTTCATTTTTTAAAAAGACTTTATTCACTTGAGAGAGAGAGAGACACAGAGAGAGCACAAGAACGGGGAGAGGCAGAGGGCGAGGGAGAAGCAGACTCCTTGCTGGGCTGGGAGTCTAACACAGGGCTCGATCCCAGGACCTGGAGATCACCGCCTGAGTCAAAGGCTTAACCATCTGAGCCACCCAGGTGTCCCTTCTTTTCATTTTAATAAACTGTTGAAACCTAAAAATTTAACTTGCCATTCTAGTGATCTCTTTGTGCCAATCAACTCTTTTCCAGTATTTATATCAAACTTCTCAAATTCATTACAGGAAAGGAGTTAGGGTTACTAGTTCCCTTGTGTTAGCTAATTTTATTTTACTTAAAACATAGCAAGATCCTGAGGTCTATTCAGTCACACTAGGCTTATGAGTCTCATATTAAACATCTCTCTCTTAAGACATACATTAGAGTCCCACTGAAGACAGATAAATGAGATTCTACTCTGCTTATACAGCAAAATAATTTTTATATAAATATGAAATATTATCCACAAATACATAAAAGTGAAGGTCCAGAACATTCCTCTAACAAAGTTTCTCATGAACTAATTTGGTTTTCTGCTATTCAATCTGTACAGGTAGCATATATTTTAAACAAAGATGCAGAAACAATTATGTTTCAAAATCTGCCTTAGTAAATGGAACTTGATTTACAAAGCTACATGTTTACTATATAATTACAATCAATTTACTTTGAATATTGATGGACAGGAGTAACATTATAAAAATGACTTAGACAGGGGCGCCTGGGTGGCTCAGTCGGTTAAGCGTCTGCCTTCGGCTCAGGTCATGATCCCAGGGTCCTGGGATCGAGCCCCGCGTCGGGCTCCCTGCTCCGTGGGAAGCCTGCTTCTCCCTCTCCCTCTGCCTGCCTCTCTGCCTACTTGTACTCTCTCTCTACCTCTCTGTCAAATAAATTTAAAAAAAAATGACTTAGACAATGTATCTTCAGATAAAAGTAGTAAGCCCACTACAAATGGAAGTACTCATCCACTTTGAGAAAATTTGACCAATAAAAATCTTAAGTTAGAATCTAGCAAAACAAGCGTATGATTTATTTCACTGTAGAAGAGAATTCTAGCACAGTGCCTTTACTTACTAGGTTTTCAAATATTTACTATTAAATGAATTCTTTGCTACTTAAGAGTTTTATCTAGACTTCCTTTAATGCAATAGTTCTCAACTCTATATTAGAAACACCTGGGGATCTTAAAAATATTTATACTTCTGTCAAGGCCCAACTTCAGACCAGTTATATCAGAGTCTCTGGGGACGGGAGCTTTGCATTAACAGTTTTGGAAAGCTCTCTAGGAGATTTTAATGGGGAACCAGAGTTGAAATTGATTGCCATAGTGTTTTAAAAAGCTTCAGTTCAACATTGCTAAATTCTATCAATTTTGAGGTTCAAATGAAAATAATAATCAACTAGTGCTCACTGAACTGTTGGCCTGGTATATAATATTAAGGATGCTATAAGACTAACTAAAATGAAAAGAAAAAAAAAGATCTGCTAGACTGAGGTGGTAGGAGGGATTAAGACGAGTACAAGAAGAGTAGGAAAATACATAGACAGCCTAGATGAGAAGATCCCATGAGAGAATGGGAAGAAAACAGAATTAATCTTAAGGTCCAAAAGCTAGGTGGGAAAATTAATAAAATATAGAGACAAATTCATACAAGTAATAGCAGATAAATGTAAAGAGAGCTTTTATACACTAGAACTGATAACCAACAACTTGAAAAACAACTGTTAAGGAAGGATCTGAATAGGTTACAGATGCACAAGCTAACTGTATATTACAGACTGTCTACATTGTGTCCAAGTGCCCAAGTGAGCCTTCAGGGTGGTTGGTAACAAGGGCAGGTGTGAGAACTCTCAGTCATCCTCCTATCATAACACGGACAGAGAAATCTGAACCAAATATCTCTACTTTCCAAGTGTCTTCTGTCTCTTCCCAAAGAACTTTTATAAGGGCTGCTGTAAGTAGATTGTTTAAACCAAGGTTTACATATACAGTAGGCATACTTGAAAGGAAGGAGGGATAAAAGGATTGCCACACCTCCCAAAAAGTTTCTACGAGAACATGTGACTACCTGGGTAAGGCTCTCCAGCCAGCCATGAATCCCTTACCAGGTAACCCTTATCTATCACTTCTTGAGTCTCTACATTACTGAGGGTGGAAATGGACTCAGTACTCTCAATTATTTATCTTTGACCCCAAAAGGAGGGAGCCAGCATGATGAGAGCAGAAGTGGGCATAGCAATGGAACCTATCGTCCCAGCTATTCAGGATATGTGAATTGTAATATGCCACACTGGATACCTGAATATCCACAGAGTTCAGCTTTAATATCACGTCTAAGGAATGATTACTAATATCAACAGATTAAAACAAACTGATGCTACTTAGGAAATAAAGACTGTAGAAAAGCTTTCAGAGAGGAATGATGTAGATTTCTATTAGCTATTATTAGATGAAGAAATCTCCTGGTACTTGGGCAATAAACCCACACAAAAAACAAGTAGGTCTGGTTGAAGAAACACCCCAAACCTTGAAGAATACTTTTAATATTTAGGCTGCAGCTTAGAAAAGAGGGCCTGCCTTTCAGAAACTGTAGATCTATTATAATTCAGGGCCAGCAAGGAAAACATCATTACCACCAATATCTTGCTCTCCTTTTCCCAATTTTTGACATCCTGAATATTTTCCTTTTGGGGTCAAAGATAAATAATTGAGACTACTGAGTCCATCCCACCCTCAGTAAGTTGTGTCCTAGGGTATAAGGAGGATAAGAAAAAGAAAAGGAAAGGAAAAAATAATGAGGTAAGTGAAAGAATCTAACAATTAAGAAAAAATATCCAAAGAGCTAAGAGTCCAACAATTGGCACTATTAGTAGGAATGACAATCCATCACTCACACACAAGCCACCTGCTCGATATCAGGTATAATACCTTGCAGGATGAGCCAACAGAGAAGTAGTGGTGTCCATAATAAGGTAACTAAACTATAGCAATAAAAATTAAAGATTCATGAGACCCTCAAATAGAGTTTGGAATAATAAGAAAAGAGGACCTTCTGAAAGATGGTAGATGGCCATCAAAGAAAATCTGGATGGCCGCAAAGGAGATCTCGATGTTTCCAAGGACAAAACAAACAAACAAACAAAACAACAACAACAACAACAAACACAGAGGTTTGCTTCCAAAATGTAGCCTGAGATATTGAAGAAATCCAAAACCTGGAGAAATCTGCTATGAAATCTAGAGAAAATTTATTAGGCAACAGATCAATGCTGACTCAGTAATGAAATTCACTACAATAGAGTAAGGAGGTAAAAGAAATTCTGGACAATCTTAGAAGATAAAAAGGAAGATCTGGGAAGAACAAGAGGCAAACAAAGACACTCGTCCACATCTGGTGATATATTGGAAAAGGCCAGTGTTGGCACAAACACACCTTAAACACCACTCCATCCAGTATTATCAGTTTATCAGTACACTAAGATACCGGGAATCAAATTAGATCTAGGATTCACTTATGCTTCCTACCATGTGATAAGTAATCTTCTAAATTGAATAATAAAATAATTTAAAAAAGAAAAATGAAAAGGGACAAAGATAAGTTATACTAAAGATACAAATACTTTTATTTTTTAAGGTTTTTTTTAAGATTTTATTTATTTATTTGTCAGAGAGAGAGAGAGCAAGAGAGCACAAGCAGGGGAAACGTCAGGCAGAGGGAGAAGCAGGCTCTCCACTGAGCAAGGAGCCTGATGCGAAACTCGATCCCAGAACCCTGGGATCATGACCTGAGCCGAAGGCAGACGCTTAACCGACTGAGCCACCCAGGCGTCCCTAAAGGTACAAATGCTTTTAAAAAGAAACTTAAGGGGCGCCTGGGTGGCTCAGTCAGTTGAGTTTGCCTTCGGCTGAGGTCATAATCCCAGGGTCTTGAGATCCAGCCCCGTATCAGGGCTCCCTGCTCAGTGGGGAGTCTGCTTCTCTCTCTCCCTCTGCCCCTCCCCCCTGCTCATGCACCCTCCTTCTCCCTCTCTCTCATTCTCTCTCTCAAAGAAAATCTTAAAAAAAAAGCCAAAAACTTAAAACTTTGAAAAAGTGAGGTTCAAAAGGGACCATACTGTTTCTAACTGGAAGTAGAGATATTTTGAAATAGAAATAATAGCAAGATACATTTGATTTCTACTATGGGTGATTACCTGGCCTAAAAATACATTCCAATCACTAGTTTCAGCAGATATCTTGAAATGAAAGCTGATTTTTTTACCCTCTTTAAATTTTTTTAATTTTTATTTTATTGTCATAAGAATACTTAATATGAAATCCACCTTTTTTTTTTTTTAAATTAAGGAGGCTCCACACCCAATATGGGGCTTGAACTCATGGCCCTGAGATCAAGAGTCGCCTGCTCTACAGACAGAGCCAACCAGGCACCCCTGAAATCTGCCTTCTTCACAAATTTTTTAAGTGTATACTACATTACTGTTGACTATCAGTACGATGCTGTACGGCAGATCTCTATAGCTTATTGACCTTGCTTAACTGAAACTTTACACCCATTGATTAGTAGCTCCCCATTTCTTCTTCCTGCCACTTCCTGGAAACAATCATTCCACTCTTTGATTCTATAAATTTGACTATTTTAGATACCTTATTTAAATGGGATCATGCAGCATCTGTCTGTGACTTACTTCATTTAGCATAATGTTCTCAAGTTTCATCTATGTTGTCTTATACATCAGAATTTTCTTCTTTTTAAGGCTGAACCATATTCCATTATATTCATATAATTATTTTCTTTATTCATTCATCTGTTGATGAACATTTAGGATATTTCCACATCTTGGTTATTGTGAATAGTGTCGAATAAACCATAGGAGCAGTAATATGTCTTCAAGACCCTGATTTGAATTCTTTTGGATAAATACCCAGAAGTGGGATTGCTAGAGCATATGGTAATTCTATTTTTAATTTCTTGAGGAACCTCTATACTATTTTCCATAGTGGCTGCATCATTTTACGTTCCTACAGTGTGCAAGGGTTCCAAATTCCTCACATCTTAGAGAACACTTGTCTTTTATTTTTTCATAATAGCCATCCTGAAAGGTGTGGAGGGATATCTTTTTGTGGATTTGCTTTGCATTTCTCTGATTAGTGATGCTGGGCATCTTTTCATATAAGTGTTGGCTGTTTGCATGTCTTGTTTGGAGTAATGTCTGTTCAAGTCCTTAGTCCATTTTTAAATCAGGTTATTAGTTACTAGTTTTTTACTATTGAATTGTAAGCGTTCCTTATACAGTTGACCTTTGAACAACATGGGAGTTAGGGGCACTGACCCCCCCCCCCCACAGCCAAAAATCTGTGTATAACTTTTTACTCCCCAAAAACTTAACTACTAATAGCCTACTGTTGACCAAAAGCTTTATCAATAATATAGTTGATTAACAAACATTTTGGATATGTATTATATACTGTAGTCTTAAAGCAAGAGAAAAGAAAATATTAGGAAGAAAATCATTAGGAAGAAAACATACATTTACAATGCTGCACTGTATTTATTGAAAAAAAATCCATGTGTAAATGGACCCACACACTTCAAACCTATGTTGTTCAAGGGTCAGCTATATATTTTAAAGATTAACTCGTTATCAGATATGTGGTTTACAAGTATTTTCTCCCATTCCATATATTGCCTTTTCACTCTGCTGTTTCCTTTGCTGTCCAGAAGATTCTTAGCTTGATGTACTCTTACTCACTTATTTTTGTTTTTGTTGCCTATGCTTTTGGTGACATATCTGTAATAATCATTGCCAAGACCAATGTTACGAAGTTTTTCCCCTAAGTTTTATTCTGGGAGTTTTACAACCTCAGGTCTTACATTTAAGTCTTTAATCCATTTTGGTTGATTTTTGTGTATAGTGTAAAATAAGGGTCCCATTTCATTCTTTTGCATACGGATATGCAGTTTTCCCATTACCACTTACTGAACAGACTAGCTTTGCCTTATTGTGTTCTCTTAGCACCCTCTTCAAAGATCAGTTGATTATATATGCATGGATTTATTTCTAGGCTCTCTATTCTGTTTCATTGGTCTATATGTTTGTCTTTATTCCAGTACTATACTGTTTTGATTACTGTAGCTTTATCCATTCACCTCATATTTTGAAATCAGGACGTGTGATGCCTCTAGCTTTGTTCTTCTTTCTACAGATTGATTTGGCTCTTTGTGATCTTAATAAATTTAATTCATTCATATGAATTTTAGAATTGTTTTTTTCAATTTCTGTAAAAAATGCCATTGAGATTTTGATAGCGATTACACTGAATCTAAAGACCACTTTGAATACTATGGACATTTTAACAATAGTGCCCTCTAATCCTCCTCTTTAAATTTTCTGCTTCACTTAGTTTTTGATCCTTTTAAATTCTTTACTTTCTTATCAGCTTAGCAATGTCACAACATTTAAAATATTTTATCTAATTATTTAATTTTCAGTAGCTTATTCAAAGTATTTAAATCAACCACAATTCTATGTTCAAGTATTATCTTTTTGGTTTTAACCAAGTGGAAACTTTTTTCCTCAAAAGCTTTCTCCAAGTTTAACCTTTGTTGATGACTTAAGAGACCCCATAATCTCATTCTTAGTTCCTACTTATGTGTGGAAAGACTCAGTAAGCGGGGTGGGGGGGGGTGGGGGTGTAGGGAGGAGAGAGAGAATCTCATACAGACTCCCTGCTGAGCCTAGAGCCCACCCTGGGGCTTGATCTCATGACCCTGAGACCATGACCTGAGCCAAAGTCAAGCATTGGACACTTAACCAACTGAGCCATCCAGGTGCCCCCACCTTTGATGAGAAATTTAAAGGAAGCTTCTGATTAGTCTTCCTTTTATTTCCAGAAATTACTTCTCTGATGCCCTAAACAATATTCTTATTAAGGTGACCAATTATATCTGTTATTACTATTTCCATATTGAATCCACAAGTGTAATTAATTATTGTTTATGTGCTTGTTATATTATATATCCTTCCTAGGGATGTTTGTAATTAGGTCAAAAAGTTTCCCTGTTCCAATACTGCTTCCCATTTCCTGGGTTATATGACCTTATCCAGCCAGTGAAATAAGCCTGTCTTTTGGCTTAAAGGTATAGTGTGTGTATTTTCCAGTTAGATAGAAGTAAGAATGATTTTACTTTATAATGTGAAAAAGGCAACTAAAAAAAAACCTGAACATTGGGTAGAATTACACTAAAGTTACACTAATTACTTGTGGAAATGGCCATACTTATCCTTTCACAATAGATTCTTAGGAATGGAGAAAGAGAAATTTAATGACCATATTCTATAAAATATTACTGCAAAATTGGAATTACATGCAACCAGAAGACTTAATTATTTTATTAAAATTAACTTTAAGAGGGGCTTTTTACCCATACATGTTTCCTTTTTCTCTTTTCCTTTTAAGAAAACTATATGTGGGGCGCCTGGGTGGCCCAGTCCATTAAGCGTCTTCCTTCAGCTCAGGTCATGACCTCAGGGTCCTGGGATCAAGCCCCACATCGGGCTCCCTGCTCAGCCGGGAGTCTGCTCCTCTCTCTCCTTCTGCAGCTCCCCCTGCTTGTGTTCTCTCACTCTCTCTCTCACAAATAAATAAATTAAATCTTTAAAAAAAAAAGTATGTTACGTGCTGAAGCCAGTATTCATTCAGTGTAATCCTTTACATACTCTATAGTACAATAGAGTAAAAGTTAATGCTTCATGTAGTCACTGTGAAAAAGAGATTGGCAGTTCCTCAAAAAGCTACACATAAAATTACCACTTGACCTAGCAATTTCACTCCAAGGCACATACATACACTGAAAAGAATTAAAAGCACTGTCTTGAACAGATAGCTGTACATTTAAAAATCCATCAAGAGATGAATGGATAAATGTGATATATACATACCTACATATATTTGCCATATTTGTGACAGATAGAAAATGGGATATTACTGAGCCCTAAAGAGCAATGAAGTTCCGATACGTGCTATAACATAGATGAAACCTGAAAACATTATACTAAGTGAAATAAAATTGACACAAAAGGACAATTATTATATTATTTCACTTACAGGAAATATCTAGAATAGACAAACTGATGGGAACAGAAAGAAGATTCAAGTTTACCAGGGGTTGGGGAAAGGGAGGGAATGGAGAATTAGTGCTTAATGGTTAGAGAGTTTCTGTTTGGGGCGATGAAAAGTTTTGGAAATAGAGAGTGGTGACTGTTACACAACATTGTAAATGTAATTAATGCCAATGAATGGTTAAAATGAAGGGGTGCCTGGGTGGCTCAGTCAGTTAAGCAACCAACTCTTGATTTCCACTCAGGTCATGATCTCAGGGTTGTGAGATCAAGTCCTATGTAGTGCTCTGCGCTCAGCAGGGAGTCTGCTTGAGATTCTCTCCCTCCTTTTGCCCCTCCCCCTGCTCATGCCCTGGCATGTGCTCTCTCTCTCAAATAATCTTTTAAAAAAAAATAGTTAAGGGGTGCCTGCGTGGCTCAGTCAGTTAAGCATCTGCCTTCGGCTCAGATCATGATCCCATCGGGCTCCCTGCTCAGTGTGGAGCATGCTTCTTCCTCTCCCCCTCCCCCTGCTTGTGCTCTCTCTCTCAAATAAATAAATAAAATCTTTAAACATAAAAAATAAAAAAAAAAGTAGTTAAAATGGCAAATTTTATGTTACATATTTTTCCACAACTTAAAAAACTTAATAATGTGGAATACATTGGATTATATACTTTAAATGGGTGAATTATAAATTGTAGTGTGTGAAATATGTAAATAAACACATTATGAAAATTAATATTTGAAGTCTTTCTTCAAAGCTTGAAGTTCAGATCTCTTTTCTTTTTTCCAGCCTTCCCTGGTCATCCTAGTGACCCTTCTCTTATTCTCAAATCATAATATTTTACTTGTTTATATTACTCAGCATGCTATTAACCTTATCCTCTTTTCGGCATCACTAGTGTTTTTTAATTACTGTTACACATTTAATATTTGATTATGCTTTGTTGATAAAACAAGATTAGTTGCTCATATTATCAGATCAAGATCCATATTTAATATTTGTTTGTATTTTGTTTACCAAACAAGATTAGTAGTAGCCCAAATTGTCAAAAGAGGACGCAGTAGCCCTCTGCCATCTTCAAATCTTCAAAAAATAATTCAATATTACACTTGCACAAATACATAGAGTAAAAACTTCAGTAACAACTGTTGAGAAAGCAGTCTCAAAAAATAATCAGAATACTCATTCCCTGGGCACTCCACAATTAATCAAGGATGTAATAGATTTAGTTAAGTATAATTATTAAAAATAGGCAGGAGGATACTTTTACCAGAAAAATTTCTGACTGACCATTTTTCTTTTTCCCCAAATGAATTAAAGACACTGTCCAAGCAAAAAATAAAAGAGGCGAAGAATATACAAACATTTAGCATATATACAGTATTTTTTATTCCTAAGTAGATATGTTTCAGATATACTTACTTCTAATCCTAGACAGAATTAACTAAAATGAGATTAAATAAATAATAAAATTACAACAGCCAACCAAAATTTTTATTTAATGAAAAATCTCATTTAATAATTATAGTGGTCTTAAATTATACATAAGTATTTGGGGCATAAAATGAAAGAAAAGGAAAACTTTACAAAAAAGAAATAGAAAAGATAAATATTTATTTTTTTCATTCCTTTGAAAAAATAGCCTAAAAAATTGAGAAATGTATAGAATAGTGTACTTGGAATAAAGCCATATAGTTATAGAACAGTAATATAAAGACTAGGTAAATTTCCTACTTACGTCCTTAGTATATGCTTAAAAACCTGTTAGGCTTATAGGCTATTTTAATCCACAGTGGAGTTTTGTCTTGTTTTTTTTAACTGGTACTTTTAAAAATGTGCAAAATGCAGGGCACCTGAGTGGCTCAGTCGCTTAAGCGTCTGCCTTTGGCTCAGGTCATGATCCCAGCATTGTGGGATCGAGCCCCGCATTGGGCTCCGTGCTCAGCGGGGAGCCTACTTCTCCCTCTCCCTCTGCCTGCCTGCCTGTCTGCCTACTTGTGATCTCTCTCTCTCTCTCTCTCTGTCAAATAAATAAATAAAATCTTTAAAAAAATAAAAATAAAAATGTGCAAAATGCTTTTGTTAAAATATTTCTTTCCTGCAGGATGTCTAAATGACCTTCTCTTCAGTGTGCAACGACGTGGATGGAACTGGAGGGTATTATGCTGAGCGAAATAAGTCAAACAGAGAAAGACATGTATCATATGACCTCACTGATATGAGGAATTCTTAATCTCAGGAAACAAACTGAGGGTTGCTGGAGTGGGGGGTGGGGTGGGAGGGATGGGGTGACTGGGTGATGGACACTGGGGAGGGTATGTGTTCTGGTAAGCACTGTGAATTGTGCAAGACTGTTGAATCTCAGATCTGTACCTCTGAAACAAATAATACAATATATGTTAAGAAAGAAAAGAAGAAGAAGAAGAATGTAGCAGGAGGGGAAGAATGAAGGGGGGGAAATCGGAGGGGGAGAAGAACCATGAGAGACGATGGACTCTGAAAAACAAACTGAGGGTTCTAGAGGGGAGGGGGGTGAGAGGATGGGTTAGCCTGGTGATGGGTATTGAGGAGGGCACGTTCTGCATGGAGCACTGGGTGTTATGCACAAACAATGAATCATGGAACACTATATCTAAAACTAATGATGTAATGTATGGGGATTAACATAACAATAAAAAAATTAAAAAAAAAACATACCATACATTATATAAATTATATTTCGATCTAAAAGCAAATATGTAAGTTTGAAAGTATAGCATCATTACCTCAAAAGTAAATCTGTTTCAATGAACAACTATGTTTCTATTCCCTACTGAAGCAGAATGACTTATATTCACTTTTACATTGAAAATATCCACTGACATCTCAGAGAATATTGCTCTTCCAGTCAGAAACACAGCTGACTAGAAATTTATCAAATTTATTTATCAAATTCACTTCCCCAGAAAATAGCCAATAAAGGGAAAGAAACAAAAATGGGTTTCCATCAGATAAATACATGAGTTAAACTCATTCTTTATTAATTAAAAAGTCCTCATGCCCTTAATCTCTGAGGTTTTATAATTTACACATGACTCCAACAAGCTTGGATTGTGATTTCCAAGGTCACAGGCATAAAGATGATGATGATGGCAGCTGTAATTTTCTAAGCACGTATTAAGCACTAGGCATGGGGATACAGCTAAGAGTGGAGGGACTGTCTGTAATAGGTAACTGTACCGAAAGTTGTGCAGACATTCAAAAAAACCCCAACAAACAGCTTAACTCTATGATGGAGAATCTATAAGCCTTATGTCTCAAGGGTATCACTATGTTACAATAAGGATAACAAAAAAAGACAACTCCCTGAGACCTTAAACAAAAGTTTAAAGTTTTACAAAGTTTAATATATCATATGCTTTTAAAATAATGAGCATAGGCAACAGAACCTAAAGATTTAGATTTGAATACAGACCCATCACTTAATATATCAATGACCTCAGGCAATTTTAATCTCCCTCAGAGTCAATTTCTCCAAGTGTAAAATGGGAATCATATTTATTTTATGGCACTATGGTGAGAATCAACATTTGTAATAGCACCCAGTACAACTCAAACTCATTAATATAATAGATACTGAAATAGTCTGAAAATTAAACTACTAGAATAAATTGTTCTTTGAAATAAGCAATTTTATTACTTTTAAAAATACTATAACTTTTTAGATGTTTAGATGTAGTTAAAGTAGAAAATGCTAAGACTCATTTAAGTGTATAAAGAATGCTCTTGAATCTCATCATAAGGCACCTCTTTGACCAGGTAAGTTGAATTCATTTTTCAGCCTCAATTTAGATGGTATCTCCTCTGGAAAGCCTTCTCACAAACTCCACTTGCATATCTACTAGACACTTAAAAATCTACCACATCCAAAACCAAAGTCCTGATTGCCCATTTCTATCCCGAAGTTGCTCCATCTAAATACCTTCCCTATCTCACAGCCAATGGCAAAACCATCCTTCCCAGTTTCTCAGCCAAAACCTTAGAGTCATTTTGTCTTCTCTTTCTCTCATATCCCACATCCAATCCACCAAAAGACTTTTTTGGTTGTACCTTAAAAACATCAGAATTTGACGGCTATCAAACTTCAGTCACTTAGATTACTCTATAAGCCTTCTAACTAGTGGTCAATGTCTCCCTGTATAGTCTATTCTCAAAACAGCAACTGGAGTGATCCTTTAAAAGTACAAGCCAGGGGCGCCTGGGTGGCTCAGTCGGTTAAGCGTCTGCCTTCAGCTCAGGTCATGATCTCGGGGTCCTGGGGTGGAGCCCCCCATCGGGCTCCCTGCTCAGCGGGAAGTCTGCTTGTTTCCCTCTCTTTGTCCCTCCCCCCGCTCATGCTCTTTCTCTCTCTCAAATAAATAAAACCTTAAAAAAAATTTTTTTTTTTAAATTAAAGGACAAGCCAGATTTACTGATAGCCCTGCAATGGCTCCCTGAAGTCACTATAGAGGTCTGTAAAGCCGTACATGATCTGACTCTTTCACCAATTACCTCTGTCAATACCTTGTCTACCCTCCCTTCTCCCTCACTCTGCTCCAGTCACATGGTCCACTACTCTGAACACTCTGAGCCCCTGCCTCAAGCCCTCTGCCTGGAAGGCTCTTCCCAAAGAATTCCACATAGCTGACCAATTCCTTGGTCTTTGCTCAAATATCACCTTTTCTATAAATCCTTCCTCAACCTCTGCAACCCATCACCACCATAGCCTTCTTATTCTGCTCTACTTTTTCTATCTTCCATAAAAGTTGCCAACTTCAAATGTGCTATATACTTTATTTATCATGCTTATTGTTTATCTGCATCCCCACTATACATTCCACAAGAGCAGAGAGCTTTGAAAAGTTTTATTCACTGATATATCCCATGTACCTAGAATAGCACCAAAAATGCAAATAAAAATGTGAATAAAAGAATACATTAGATACTTCCTGTGTTGCCTTTAGCATCCTGCACTGACCACTATTATATCAGTTATCAACTGTACTAAATAGCCTGTTAATTTTCCGTCTTTTCAACTAAACTGTAAATTTCTTGAAACAAGGAATTTTATCTTACTTTCCATTAGTAGTGCTGGTACTTCCTTACAGTGCTTGACACCTAGTAAGTACTCGGCATTATTTAATAAATTGATGAAAAAAATAAAACTATCTACATCAAGGTGTAAGCACCTTTATTATCTCCAAAATATAAACACAAAGCTTAAAGGCATGACACTGAAGACTGAGTTCTGGATTCTGGATTCTGTTAGTGTGTTTGGTCTGGATCTGGCACTTATAAGAACACTGTTGAAATTATTTAAGTTCCCTATAACTATTTCCTTATCAGTAAAAATAGAGGAGTAATGATGGTATCTGAATCTCGTGATTATCCCAAATATAAAATGCAGGTATAGTGAAGGATTCAGAATGTGTCACTCTAGCATATTGACTATTTTGAGTTAAAGGCACTTGAAAAACAGCAAATATAAGGAAAACATTCTGACCTTCCTTCTTTTGCTTAAAAGCAAAAAATGTAATTCCTCTATGAAAGATGTCCTCCTATATCAGAAGGAAAGCAACATTCTTATCATCAAGGACAAAAAGTTGAGGCTGAGATAATTCTACAGAGACTTTGTTAAAAATAATTCTCTCCCTTTAGCCTCTGCACATAGTCACTTTCCCACAACTGCCTCTCTTTGTTCAACTTAATATAAAACAAGTAGGTTTTGCCATTTCTGTGGGTGTTCATTCCTCATGCAGACTCCTATGTCACACAAAACTTCTTTAAATAAATTTGTATGCTTTTCTCCTGTTGATCTACATTTTTTAATTTAATTCTCAGGCCCAGCCCCAAACAACTGTAAAAGGGTAAAGGTAAAAGTTTGTATCTCAGACAAGAGAATTAGGCCCAGTGATTATTATATATTAATCAGTCAATAATTGACATCTATTATTTGTTATTACAAATTATTTTTTTGTTATTACAAATTAAATAGAGCCACTACTGTAAGTCCTACTTCAATAACTTGACTAAACTAAAATATTCACTAAACATAGTCTTTAGAATCTCCTAAAAAGCACCAATGATTTATATTAAAAATTGTTATCTAAAATAATTTTGATAAGATTTTGCAAAAGAAGGTACCTTAACTCTCTCAATAAAAGTAAAATTATATTTACATTATTCCCAGAATATTTTTAAATATTTCTGGATATTAGGTTCTAAAACTATCTTTGGTAACTGCCTTCAATGTTTAATAATTTCATAATATGTTTTATTTTATATGGCCAAGATACCTAATAATAGAGTTTAAAAATCAAACATCTTACTATTTAGATGAACTACATTTATAGGCCTTTAATATATATACACACATTCTTCCCTCTGCTCTGAATAATCTTATTTCCAGAAATAAGACTTTTGAGAAAAAGATTTAAGTACATTTGTGACTCTTTACTAAATCACCTCCAAGCTTTTCACTTTTCATTTCAGTCATGTATCCAACAATAAGTATAATCTTTTGGTAATGTTATATTAAGAACTGAGCAAAACTAACAATTCTGTCCAAATTAAAAACCCAATTACATAGTGTTTATTTTAAACCCTGTTTTCTCTTATTTTATAATAAAAATAGTTTTTCTATTGTTTTATAATAGAAATAATTTTTCTATTATTTCCCTGTCTACTGTGACTCCTAAATGTTTTCCTACTCTATCTCCAGAGTCAGTTCTCCATTTTATAAAATACTTGTGAAAACTAATTTTCTTTATAGTTTATACTAACATAAAGAAATAAACATACACATTTTACTTAACACTCATATGGACAGTAGACAAGAAAACTGAGGTAAAGCAGTTTAAATGATTGTCCCAAGACCACAGATGGAGTGACTGCCAGCTTTAGGATTAAAACTAAGAAGCTCATTATTCCCTTCTTATATTCCGAGTACTTAATACTGTTTTTACATCACAAGGATCTCTTAACCAATTTAAGAACAATAATTTAATTTGATAATTAAAACAATTATCAACAATAATTATGACAAACGTAAATAGATTTGTGAAATTTATTAAACAAAACCAAAATTACTTTATCCAAATATTCCCTGAAAAAATTAATCTGATTTACCGCATAAGTTATTTTTTTTAATTTCCCTTAGAGTGCCAAGAAAGTGACAGTTTAATATAATTTATCATTTCAGTGTCTTTTTTAAAGGCCAATTTCTTTAACCAAAATCTACAATGAGTATATGAGATGGTTGCTACCAAACAGAAATACTTTGCATTAAAAGAAATTCTCCAAACTTAAAACAGTAGTTTCTACTCTAATTGTAAACTTAAACTTCAGGATATATTTAGAACAGAATTATCTATGAAAAGACAATGATAAAAAGTAAAGAAAACACCAAATACTATTGCATTTACAAGAGAAAAAGACATACAGTATAACATTAACAGCTTACTGTGGAGAGTGGGTTTAATCAGGAAGTAGCCATTATCCTTTCGATTCAGAGCAGTGACAGCACTCCAAAACAACAAGCCGTGATATTTTTCAGTTAAAAGGAATGAAAGAATACCTACTATTGTGTCCTAGCTTGGCTGACCCCAAAGGTCACCACATGTCTTTTATCAAAAGCTATCATGAAAACATAATCCAAGTAAGCATTTACAATGCTCTATTTGTTGAAACACCTAAAATCTACCTAACACAACCTCTCTCTCTCAGTTACTCACAAAACATGGCTGTCTTATTCAGAGATTAGCAATTATTGTAATGAGATACTGTCGGAGAGGGTCAAATAGTACTTCCTGCAGTTTACACATCTTGATTTCCTGGTAAACAAACTGAAAGGCAGGTGGAGCACTTAGATCACCAGTAAACGTGAATGCTCACGTGACAAAACTAAGCCAGGTAAGGTTGATGTCTCAAGTAATCGTTCTTTTCTTCATTTTATTAACGTCAAAACAGACAATAAAGAGTTCTTTCTTCCCTTTTTTAAGGAGGGTTTATTCCTGACATGCATGGGCACACAGTTTGTAATAAGGAATGCTTGAAAAACGAATCTGTTTAAGTAGGTTTTAAAAATTACTTCTGGCAAGTAAATTGTAAAAAATGAGGCAATGCCAATAAGATATATATATAAAAAAAAAAAACTAAGAATAACTGTTCTAAAACCTGCTAAATATAAGGAAAAGTGTTTAAATTTCAACTGCTTCAAGAAAGTAGATAAAAGAAGTTTCTGAGTTATAATTAAAGGCCAAAATTAAATTTTAGTCAAAGTATAAGCCTATTTTTATCAGAGCAAGCTCCTGCAAAAATATTGCTTTATAACTTATGTGGCAGTCTTCGAAAAAAAAATCTCAGTTATATGAATCGAAAAGTTTACAAAACTTGAAGCTATTCCCAGCATCCTTTAAAATTCACATTTCAAAAAGAAAATAAAACTGAACATATTTACTTGTGAGCATCTTTTAAAAAATATTGTTAGTTTGAAGACTAAGTTTTCTTGTCCTTAGTTTTTTTCCCCAAAACTGCTGTTTTTTCCTCTCTGAAATTTGTAGTATAGTTGAATGAGAGTTTGTTTAAATTAACTAAAGGTATAAAACAAACACACATACTCAGTCAAAATGATAAACTAATTCACTACTTTAAAAATATTTAGGATATTTTTTCTTAATCTACAAAACTGAATTTATCTTAATTCTATATATACTAAGGCCATGTATCTATGTCTTATTAGGAACATAACATGCTTTAATTTTAAATCAAAGAGTTTTAACGACCCTCTTACAATATATCAAGGCATTAAATTTCATTACTTAAATCATATTTACTCTATTTGTGAAATAAAATTCTAATGTACTGAAATAGAAAACAAAACAAAGTGACAATTAAATTAATAACAACAAAAAGAACACCCAAGTAGAGAAAACTGTGCCAAGAGAACAGAATCTCAGAATAGGTCTCATTACAAACATTATGTGTCATTTAAAAGGAGTGTGTATTCAGTATTAAACATTAACACAAGTCGCTAATCACCATCTTTACTACAATGCCATGAAATAGACAGCAAGTTTTCAGAAAACTATGAATACGGAGTTCCAGTTCCAGTTCAGTTCCAGCTGAATTTCTTGGTCAAATGAAATAATTCAAATATTCTATAGTTACCTGGAATGCAAAACAAAGCCCTTATTTCCTTTATAGAAAATTTAAAATAGGGGCACCTGTGTGGCTCAGTTGTTAAGTGGCTGCCTTCTGTTCAGGTCATGATCCCAGGGTCCTGGGATTGAGCCCTGCATCGGGCTCCCTGCTCAGTGGGGTGCCTGCTTCTCCCTCTGCCTGCCGCTCCCCCTGCTTGTGTTCTCTCTCTGTCAAATAAATAAAATCTTTAAAGAAAATTTTTTTAAAATATAATTTGTACTAAATATGTAGCTTTGACTGTGATTCATATACTAAAAAAAAAACCTAAATTTTAAATTAGAAAATTATTATTTCAGTTATCTCAAAGATCCATGACTATCTTAGTTTCCTATAATACGTCAAATTTAGAGGATAATGAAATAAAAATATAGAGGTAAAGAAAATAAATTTGAAATTTTGTTTCATTCAAGGTGGCTTTTATCAACAATCAGCGAATTTTGGTATTAGTTTATAATTCAGCTGAAAGGGCTGGGACAAAAACCAGGGTAATATATGTGGTACCCTGTGAGTTAGAAAAAGACCCCCTCTGAGGTCGCATATGAGAAAAAGACACCTTTTCTTCCTCTAGGATGAAATTCAGCCCTACTTGTTCTCTCAAGTCAGGAACTCCTGTACTGGGCACACCCAGGACTATGACCTATACCTGGTAGCTCTGTACCGGCAAAAAGCTTCAGAAGGGATTCCCCTGCCCCTGGCAAGTCTAAGAAGCCACAGAGGAGATTAGTCACCCACGACTTAAGAAACTCATACAAAAAGAAGAGAGAGGGGCAGGGGAGAGGGAGGGGACACAAGGAGGAAGAAAGGTTCCTGCTTTTATTGCTTGTCTTCTGCTGGCAATAAATACGCTTTACATGGTTATTTATAGCCCATTTTATTCCAAAATAATTTAATGTGACTTAGAGAAATATGAACAGCAGAATATATGAATATTTTATATTCAAAATATAAATTAATATGAATAAAGAGAAAATAAGGGGAAGGAAGAAAGATGAAACACAAGGTAAACTTGAAACACAGAAACATCTATCATAAGGCCTTGTCTTAGATGTAAATGGTTCAGCTCTGAGCTTCCTAGCAATAAAAGTAAAGTGGGAAACAAGACCAAATTACTAAATTTTAGGGGCCTCTGGGTGGCTCTGTCGGTTAAGCGTCTGCCTTCGGCTCAGGTCTTGATCCCAGGTTCCTGGGACTGAGCCCCTTGTCGGGCTCCCTGCTCAGTGGACAGCCTCCTTCTCCCTCTGCCCCTACCCACCACTCCCCCACCCTGCTCGTGCTCTTTCTCTTGCTCACTCTTGCTCTATCTCAAATAAATAAAAATCTTTAAAAAAAAAAAAAAGAAATCACAAAATTTTAATTCTCTGTAAGATGTATTATAAACAAGCACCAAAGCTTTTCCTAGTACTCAGAATTGGGAGAAATTTCTTTTATACTTTTCAATAATGTAACACTGGACAATGCAATAATTTTTTTCAACAGCATCTTTACAGAAATTAAATAACAAATTTCATATGAAAATTTCTTTTAACACTTCCTCAGTGCAAGCTGGGGTCATAACTAATGAAAAGTTACCCAGAAAATAAGCCATCCTCCTAGGAGAGCTTCTGTAATTTATTTAATCTGGGTTTTTAAACAAACACTAACAATCCCCAGGATCTTTTGTTAAATTCACAGTCCACTTTCATATTCCAAATTCATACTTCATTTTCTAAATTCAGGTTCTTCTGCTGGATGAGTAAGTAAAAATGGGCAGGCAAGCTATCACTGTGGTTCCCGAGCAGATGAAAGAGAAGACACTGGTAGTTAGGGAAGTCTAGACACTTCAAAGGGAACTTCTCTTTTTTACTTAAAACAATTCCTCTCTTCTTTGTTAGACTTTCTATAATCCTGCTCGATCCAACAACCTGAAAACCCGATCTATGATGACTTTTATTCCTCTTCAGTTTGGTATTTCTAACTATGGTAAAAAAAAAAAAATCTGACTTAGGGTTTCTAGATTCCTATGTTCTCATTCAGTCTGCACCAATTTGGATTCATTTTAGAGCATGAATCTTTGCATAGTTTTATAGCATTTGTTTTTTATGTTATTGGTGGGGGGAAAAGAGAGTTGTAAAATTACTATAAATAGAATCTCTCTCATTTTATTATACAAGAAAAACAAGGTTGGCAATGGTAGCCTCTCAATATACCATACATGTGGATTGAATACTACTACTAAAATTTAACAACGCTACCACCTGATTTTCACATGTGGAATAAGTAGGAGCAAATCCTATCTTCCATTGTAGCTGGGTTGGTTGCTTTTCTCTCTCCCAAAGATGCCAAATTTATGTTCTGTTTCCCATTGCTTCTCCATCTAATTAGCAGTTTAGATCTTATCACTTTCAGAATGCTCCTCTCTCAGATCCTGACTGTTTGGGCCCGTAAAACCTTCTTTCTCTACCTGATTTAGCTCTATATTATTCTCTAATTATTTTAGGGATCTGCCTTACTAGATTTTGAAATTCCTCATTTTATATTACTCACTGTGAATCATAAAATGCAAACACCATAAGTACAAATTAACTTATGCATTAATAAACTGCTGTACATATTTATTACAGTTCATGTTTGTTCAACATGAACAGGATATTTATTAGGATTGCATCGAGTGAGCCAGATGCCAATTTTTACCATACAGGTAATTTCTTTTTTCTTTTGAGAGAGAGCGGTGGGGCGGGGTGGTATGGAGGGGCAGAGGGAGAGGGAGGGAGAGAATCTTAAGCAAGCTCCATGCCCAGAACATAGCCCAATGTGGGGCTCAATCTCACAACCCTGAGATCATGACCTGAGCCAAAATCCAGAGTCAGATGCCTAAATGACTGAGCCACCCAGGCGTCCCTATATAGATAATTTCTAAATGGTGTATCAAATCAACCCATATTAAATCAAACCTTAGGCTTTTCTACTTTCAAGATGGTCAAAAGAATTCTAACTGTAAGAACAACTTTTAAGAACACTACCAAAAACCAAACAGATTTTATGTAAATGTCAGACCTAAAATGAACAAAATTGAATAACGACTGTGTCCAATATAGTTTGATCCATATTTGAACTCATATAAGTAACTCAGAGTCATGCAGCCTACTCCCTTATTAAATGAACTTTTCCAATGTGTAGCCACCAAAATTTGTTATTTCTGAATTTCCTATTTTATGAAAATTCAGTCTTAGTAATTTCAATGTACAATTTTTGCTATTGCAAAACGTAGCAGTATTTACATTTGGCATAATATGTACACTTGCTTAACATTTTTCTGGCAATAAGAAAAAGCACTCAACATTTAAAAAAAAATTTTTTTTAAGATTTTATTTATTTATTTGACAGAGAGAGAGAGAGACAGCGAGAGAGGGCACACAAGCAGGGGGAGTGGGAGAGGGAGAAGCAGGCTTCCCACAGAGCAGGGAGCCTGATGCGGGGCTGGATCCCAGGACCCTGGGATCATGACCTGAGCCGAAGACAGACGCTTAACGACTGAGCCACCCAGGTGCCCCAGCACTCTTAACATTTAAAAATATGTTAGAAAGCCTATGCTTAAGAAACTCATATTGATTAGCATCTTAAATCAATCAAGATCATATTCTAGTCATTTAAAAAGTTATAGGATAATTAAAATGGTTACATTATTAACCACCTTATAATTGTTTACCTCAAAGAACAAAAGTAGGAAACATCTATCATCATATAAATTGAAAAGCTTTTGAACAAATTTAACAATAAAAGAAAGAATATAATTTGATTTTCTTTCTTTTCCTAAAAAGCAAACTGGAAAGAGTAAACCAAAGGAAGCTACAAATATATATATTTTCATTTATTGCAACATAATAGATACACACAGAGCCTGTGAGAATACAATATTCATTTTGCTGCAGAAGAACAGACATTGCATAACAATGAGATTTGCTAATGAAATCAACCATCAACCTGGAATACATATGTATTAAACCAAGACCTCAGTGTCATTTTCTTTTTGCATCGTTTGTTCTTTCTTTCATTTTTTTCTTGACCTTGTCAGTATTTTTGTCCTTTAGATTTCAGAACTTTGGTAAAGAAAATCAAGACTATAATATTATAGTGTAATGCTTTTTATTCATCACATTTATTTTTAATGTAAATTCCAATTGTTCTGCTTCTATCAGCACTATTAATGTACCTCTGGAAAAAAAAAAAAAAAATCAATGGATGCTACCAGAAGAAACAAAGGAGGTTTATTTCTATACAAAATAATTGGATCAGGTCTGAAAAAAACTTTTTTCAACATCTGACATAAATTCCAGATGACAACTTTTATAGCAATGTTAGTGCTTACTTACTTAATAAGAAATTTTTTAAAATTATATATATATATATATACATATTTTAAAGATTTTATTTATTTATTTGACAGAGAGAGAGCAAGAGAGCACAAGCAGGGGGAGTGGCAGGCAGAGGGAGAGGGAGAAGCAGGCTCCCTGCTGAGCCAGGAGCCTGATGCAGGGCTTGATCCCAGGACCGTGGGATCATGACCTGAGCTGAAGACAGACGCTTAACTGACTGAGCCACCCAGGCACCCCCCCAAAATTATATATTTTAAAGTCACTTTTGTAATAATATAAATCCTCCAGCAATTTCTACTACTGACAGTTATTAAGTGAAATAATATAGGGCTGATATAACTATTAACATGCAAATTATTCTAATGCTTTTAGATTAAAATCATAATTTTTCTCCCCAAAATACTCTGCTATCCTGGTCTATAAAGTTAACCACCAATTTCCATTTATCAAAAGTAAATAATTCTGATAATTTTCTTATAAATTTATTATTTTAATTTATGATTTAGTTATTACAATTTTCTATAAAAGTCCAAAAGACTATGAAAGTACTTGATATTATATATCTTTTTAAAAAAAGCATTACTGTCCCTCAGAATTGATTTATATCTTTTTGAGTACAAGCTATTTAACTAAATGACTATCCATCCTATTGGTTGACTGTTTACACAATTAGGTTTTCAATTCATGTGTGGTACAGATAAAATTAACAGCCTAACCTGCTGTGGTATATAATTGCTACTAATTCATGATAATAACAACTTTTAAAGATAGCAATACTTATACAAACTAAAGCAGCCTCAGTCAAATAAAATTAAGTTTTCTATTTTTATTTTTGTAATACCTTAATATCTAACCTCAAGCAATATCCTGCAAAATAACAAAAGTCAATAAATATTACAGTAATGTTGAAAAAGTAAACTGAATGCTCCTTATTAAATTTAAACTCTCTGAAAGTTGCCACTTACAGTCTAATAGTTTTCCAGACTACTTTAAAAACCATGAAGGGTGATTTTAAGAAAAGAACCACATAATCGCAGAACAATGATTAATCCACACACAAAGTATTTCCCTAAGAAAACCAGAAATTTCTATTAAAATGGCAAAATATAAGTCAGACTGTAGAGAAATAGCCAGTTTATACAAATGTCTATGGCAATACTGAAAACCTACTTTCACTAGGGCAAAGAATGGAATCCTAAAATGCAGTGATGAGCTTTGGAAGGTCATCTAGCTCCTTGCGACTCAAGTGTGGTCCACAAACCACCAACACTGCAATTGCTTCTTAGAAATAAAGACTCTCAAGCCCCAGCCCAAACCTACTGAATCACAATCTTATGTACCGTAGATTTAAGAAGGCATGATCTAGAAAATTCTTCAACCTACCTAAAAATTTGTATACCAATTCCAGTGACCTCTGATATTCTAACTCATCAAAAATCCATATTAAAATGCAGAATATTCAAAGAATAAACAATTTACTTGTCATACTCAAAGCCCATTACCTACCATCTATTTAATTATTTGAAGTCTCATATTCATATGGTCTACTGATTTGAAATTTGTGGTAATAAAAGAATAAGGGGGCAGGAATAATATCTTTTTGTAAGATCTTGGAAAGTATTAAATAAATGGATAAATGGAAGTATTTACACTTTCTTAGAAATTATTTTAAATTTTTCAGCAGAAGGATTCTTTCTTAAATAGAATCTTGTGAGGAAGCCCAGTATAATAAAAAAATTAATGAAGGCCTGCACTTTGGCACAGGAGAGGGACCCAGCAGTAGCCAATGCATCTCAACAGAACTACCTCAGAATATAGTTTGAAAAACTCTGATTTAAGGAAACTACTTAAGAGTCTAAAAACAAGCTGAACAACTCATACTTATCACAAAGTTTGCCGCTCTTCAAAGTCACTATATAGAGACCAACTGTTTATTCTTTGGTGTTTCAAACTAAGAACACTAGATAAAATTAGATAATTAAGCATTTTTTTCTCACTCAAATTGATCTTTCCCCAAATTGTTCTAATTGGTGAAGCTAGATTTAATTAATATGTGATCTTTAATTATTTTAGTTAATAGTATGCCTACCATATACAAGACATTATGGTAAGTGCTACAAGGGCAATATAGATTAATGGACAAAATACTCTACTTATCAAACCCTAGAGGGGTTAAGACAACTAAATACCATAAAGCAATATAACTATGGAAGCATAATTAAATGAGGACTTCAGAAAAGGCTTCAGGAAAGGTGACATCTAAAGTAGGCTCTGAAAAGTGT
Organism: Phoca vitulina; assembly: GCF_004348235.1. Classification (NCBI taxonomy): domain Eukaryota; kingdom Metazoa; phylum Chordata; class Mammalia; order Carnivora; family Phocidae; genus Phoca; species Phoca vitulina. The sequence continues at coordinate 70,694,108 of NW_022589704.1, read as the reverse complement.
ATAGGATTTTGAAAGGCAAAGAAGGCCAGGTGGAGGAACTGGGAAAAAATGGCATCATAAGTGGAGGGAAGACATATGCCGAAAAGCAGAAGCTGAAAAGCACTGCGTATATTTGAAGAATAGCTTGAGGCAGCTTGCAAGCTCCCTAACAAAAATCATGAGTTGTTAGGGGCACCTGGGTGGCTCAGTTGTTAAGCATCTGCCTTTGGCTCAGGTCATGATCCCAGGGTCCTGGGATCGAGCACCAGGTCGGGCTCCCTGCTCAGCAGGAAGCCTGCTTCTCCCTCTCCCACTGCCCCTGCTTGTGTTCCCTTTCTCGCTCTCTCTGTCAAATAAATAAATAAAATCTTAAAAAAAAAAAAAAAAGAAATATTGATCTAACAGGGTGCCTGGCTGGCTCAGTTGGTGGAGTATATGACTCTTGATCTCCGGATTGTGAGTTCAAGCCCCGCACTGGGTGCAGAGATTACTCAAAAATAAAAATCTTTAAAAAAAAAAAAAAAGGAAATGTTGATCTAATAGGATGGATTGGAGCAGGAAGAGAGTTCCAATAGGGATACTGTAATATTCAGTCTGTTGCAATAGTTTAGGCAAGAGGTGAGGGACTAAGGTTGTGGCAGTGGAGTCAAATACAAAGTTGAACATGAAAGGTGAGATTTTTTTTTTTTACTGTAGGTGGTCAAAGGGTAGAGCAAGAAATAAAAAATGTATATTATAGAAGTAGAATCTTTTGGACTTCATAGAAGGTTCTATATAGAGGGAGTGGGAAGGCAAAAGTTAAGGAAATCCCAAAGGTTGGCAAGAATGTAGAGCAGGAAATCTCTTAGGCACTGCTGGTGTAAACTGTTACGACCACTGAAGAAAACATTAAGCAATACATAGTAAAATCAAAGCTGTATATATAGTCTATATCACAGCAATTCCACTTCTACATATATAAACCAGAAAAATTCTCATACATGTGGGTAAGGAGACATATACAAAAATGTAAATTGCGGGGCGCCTGGGTGGCTCAGTCGTTAAGCCTCTGCCTTCGGCTCAGGTCATGATCCCAGGGTCCTGGGATCCAGCCCCGCATCAGGCTCCCTGCTCCGTGGGAAGCCTGCTTCTCCCTCTCCCACTCCCCCCTGCTTGTGTTCCCTCTCTCGCTGTGTCTCTCTCTGTCAAATAAATAAATAAAATCTTAAAAAAAATGTAAATTGCAGCAGTATTTTTATAATGAAATATTGGAAAATGAATAAATTAAAAGATTGTGGGATGTTTACATAATAAAATAGTATACAGCAGTTAAAACAAATGGCCTAGAGCTACACATATTAACATAGATATATATCTTTAATATACAAACACATCCACTTGAGGGAAGCAAAGGTTTTGTTTATTTACTTCTATTTATCATTTTATTTAAGACAGGACAATCCTAAATAAACCAGTTAAGATAGGAGAAGATGGATATGTTTTATGAATGATCAATGAAACAAGTCTCTAGAGGACAAAGAAAAGGAAAAAAGTGAAAGAAAAAAAAACACGAATAAACTCTTAGGTTTAATGTGGAGGTGAGACAGTTTTTTGTTTGTTTGTTTTTCTTTTTTTTTATTATGTTATGTTAATCACCATACATTACATCATTAGTTTTTGATGTAGCGTTCCATGATTCATTGTTTGCGTATAACACCCAGTGCTCCATTCGGTATGTGCCCCCCATCACCAGTCTAACCCATCCCCCCACTCCCCTCTAGAACCCTCAGTTTGTTTCTCAGAGTCCATAGTCTCATGGTTTCCCCCTCCGATTTCCCCTCCTTCATTTTTCCCTTCCTGCTATCTTCTTCTTCTTCTTTTTTTTTTTAATTTTTTTTATTGTTATGTTAATCCCCATACATTACATCATTAGTTTTAGATATAGTGTTCCATGATTCATTGTTTGTGCATAACACCCAGTGCTCCATGCAGAACGTGCCCTCCTCAATACCCATCACCAGGCTAACCCATCCTCCCAACCCCCTCCCCTCTAGAACCCTCAGTTTGTTTTTCAGAGTCCATCGTCTCTCATGGTTCTTCTCCCCCTCCGATTTCCCCCCCTTCATTCTTCCCCTCCTGCTACATTCTTCTTCTTCTTTTTTTCTTTCTTAACATATATTGCATTATTTGTTTCAGAGGTACAGATCTGAGATTCAACAGTCTTAAACAATTCACAGCACTCACCATAGCACCAGGACTTATTTTATAACTGGAAGTTTGTACCTTTTGACCACCTTCACCCATTTTGCCCACCCCTTACCTCTGGTAAATACCATTCTATGCTTTGTATCTATGAGTTCACAATTTTTTGTTTTTTGTATTTTGGGGTTTTTTTGTTTGTCTTTTGTTTCAGATTCCATATATAAATGAGATCATACGGTGTTGGTTTTTCTGTCTCACTTATTTCACTCAGCACAATGCTCTCAAGGTTTATCCATGTTGTTACAAATGGCAGGATTTCCTTTTATGGCTGAATAATATTCCATTTTATATAAATATTACATTTTCTTTACCCATTCATCAATTGATGGACACTTAGGTTATTTCCATGTCTTGGCTATTGTAAGTAATGCTGCACTGAACATGGGACTGTGATGTAAAGTTTTTTTCTCAGAGATGGGTGGAGACGTAGAAAAAGAAAACATAATTTTTTTTTAACTTTTAATTTTGAAATAACGATATATTTATAGAAGGTTGCAAAAATAGTACAGTGAGGTCCCACTTATCCATCACCCAGTCTCCACCAATGGTTATACTTTACATAACTATAGTGCAATATCAAAACCAAGAAACTAACTACAATATATTTGTATAGTTCTGTCATTTTATCATATGTGTAGATTCATATAAGCAACACTGCAATCAAGATACAGAACTATTCTATCACCACAAAGATCTCTCTCATGCCACTCCTTAACAGTCACACCCATACTCCTCTCCTAAAGCCTGGTAACCACTAATTTGTTCTTAATCTCTATAATTTTGTCTTTTTTTAAAAAAATATTTTATTTATTTATTTGACAGAAAGAGGCACAGCGAGAGAGGGAACACAAGCAGGCGGAGTGGGAGAGGGAGAAGCAGGCTTCCCGCCGAGCAGGGAGCCCGATGTGGGGCTCGATCCCAGGACCCTGATATGACCTGAGCCGAAGGCAGACGCGTAACAACTGAGCCACCCAGGCGCCCCTATAATTTTGTCTTTATATAAATGGAATCATAGTGACTTTTGAGATTGGCTTTTTTCACTTAACCGAATGCCCTTGAGATTTATCCAATTGTTATGTATATCAATAATTGAAACCTTTTTATTGCTGAGTAGCATTGCACAAAATGGACACACCATACTGTATTTAGCCATTCACCTACTGCAGGACATTTTGGTTGTTTCCAGTTTTGGCTGTGACAAATAAAGCTGCTATGAACAAATATGTACATTTTGCTGAGATGAATGTTCAGGACTGTGGTAGTTTGGTCATGTAGTAAGGGTATGTTTAGTTTTTTTGTTGTTCGTGGGTTTTTGTTATTTTTTGAAAAACTGCCAAACTCTTTCCCAGAGTGGTTATACCATTTTATATTCCCAGAAGCAATGTATAAAAGTTCCATTTCTCCACATCCTTGCCAGCATTTGATATATGTCATTATCTTTTATTTTATTGTTCTGATGCATGAGTAGTGATAGCTCATTTTTGCATTTCCCTAATGGCTAGTGATATTGAACGTCTTTACATGTACTCAACTGGTATCTATACATTCTCTTTGGTGAAATGTTTCTTCATCTCCTTGCTCATTTTCTAATCAGACTGTTGGCATTTTTACTGTTGAGTTTGAGAGTTTTTATATACTCGAGATATGAGATATGAGTACTTTGTCAGATATGTGGTTTTCAAATATTTTCTCCTAGTATATAGCTTGTATTTTCATTACCTTCACAGGGTCTTTTGCAAAACAAAAGGTTTTAATTTTTACAAAGTACAATTTACTGATCTTCACTGATTTTTTCTTTTATGGATTATGCTTTTTATGTCGTGTATAAGAACTCTTCACCAAGTCACATCCCATAGATTTTCCCTTATGTTTCCTTCTAAAAGTTTTATATATTATATTTAATTTTACAATCCAAAGAGATTTTGAACTAGGAAAAGGGGAAATTGATAAATCTGATAAATCTATCAGAAGGTCTTCAAATATTTAGTAGAGTTAATTTCAAAATTTTTTAATATCCACTAAAAGTATGAAGCACTTAAGATAGATACAAGGTATAGAATCTAGAGAGTAGGTGTCTCTCTCTGTCAAATAAATAAAATATTTTTATTTTATTCTTTTAAGTGCTTTGACAGAATTGTACATCAGTGCACCTGACTTAGCCAGGAAGAACTTAAGAGTGTTCTTGGGGAAAATTACATCTGTTCTAAACCTTTAGGAAGGCTGTGCTAGGAAGAGATAATAGACTGAACAAAGGCAAAAGAATATACCCACTGCATGCTTAAGGAAGTATACATGGTCTTAAAGTTGGAGAGTCCTAAGTATGAGAGATTTAGGCCAAATTTTGGGTGTAGGCAGGAGACAGATTATGGAACATTTCATATGCCATGCAAATGAGATTAAATTTTATTCTGTGTGATGGGAAGCTAGTAAATTATTTTAAGTAGATGAATAATCTAGTTAGATTTGTGATGTCAATTAAATTGTCACTGAGAGGATGATGAATTTGGACACAGCAAGACTAAGGGCAGAGTCACCAGTTGGGAGTCTACGGTGACAGCCCAAGTGAGGCATGATGCAAACCTACATAAAGATTTAGGCATTATGAATAGAGAAGAAAGGATGGATTTGAGAAATATTTAAAGAAAAAAAAATAATGTAGTCTTTGCTGAAAAAGCAGGCAGGGAAAGGTGTTGGCTTAAGGTGAACAGAGAAGTTATGAAATAGCATTTGTAGAAAATTCTTTTCTTAACCTTTAGCTAACCTGTAGTATTGGATAACACAGTATTTACCATAGCAATGAAAAACACCAGTACCATAAGATGCTCTTTGAAGGAAGAGTCAAACGAGTTAGAGATTCACAAAACTTATTGGCACATTAAAAGATGCACAGAAACAGCTGTTAAACAAATTTTGTCATTCTGTTTAACATTAACCTATGTTTCCCAAACTTATTTGACCATGAAATTTTTTTTTCATGCAATACTCACTCCATACAACCAATGCAGTCTACTAAGACTACTTTGGGGACTATTGGTTTAGCAACAATGTGGGCTTTGGTTAAGCTTAGAAGATAATTTTTTAAAATCTTCTCTTTAAAAAAAAGAATTAAGGGGCGCCTGGGTGGCTCGGTCGTTAGGCGTCTGCCTTCAACTCAGGTCATGGTCCCAGGGTCCTGGGATCGAGCCCTGCATCGGGCTTTCTGTTCCGCGGGAGGCCTGCTTCTCCCTCTCCCACTCCCCCCTGCTTGTGTTCCCTCTCTCGCTGTGTCTCTCTGTCAAATAAATAAAATCTTTAAAAAAAAAAAATTAAATCTAAAATGTAGGTTTATGTGAAATTTCTACAACCTCATTTATTACTCTCCATTGCTCATCCCACTTCAGTCATGCTGGTTTCCTTATTGTTCTTCAGTTATGCCAAGCACAGTCTTCCTTAATGTCTTTGCATTTACTGCTTTCCTCGGGATAGTCCTCACTCAGATATATGTGTGACTTGCTCCCCCCATTTTCTTAGGATCTCTATTAAACTGCCATCCTATTAAACAGGACTTCACTGACCACTCTGTAACAAATACTAATTCCACAGCCCTTGCACTCATAACCTTTAATTTGCTTTCTCTCTCTTCAGTGTTGGTTGCCATCTAACATATTAAATATCAATTTATTAAGTATTATCCCTTTTGCTCACAGGCTGTAAGCCCCATGAGTGCAGAGTCTGTTTTGTTTACTGCCTTATCCCCAGCACTTGCATGTACTAAGCACTCAATAATTAGTTGTTGAATAATTTAGTAATCATGACTTAACTTCTAACTGAGGTTATTTACTTCATATTAAAGTAAATAACGGGGGGTGCCTGGCTGGCTCAGTCAGTAGAGTATGCACCTCTTGATCTCAGGGTTGTGAGTTTGAGCTCCATGTTACTTAAAAAAAATAGTAATAAAATAAAATAATAAAATAAAGTAGATAATTGGTGAAATAGCTACATATCAACATATCCATTAATAGGAATAGTATTCTCCTTTATGATGTTAACAATTAATATTTTTCATGCCCACATTCTATCTATTAAGGTCTGACCAGTTTTATCCAAACAAAACTTATAAACAAAACCAAAAATTTACTTCAAGATTCTGGAAGGTTTCAACACTAACCTTTCAAATCTGTCTCCTAATCAAAAACATTTGTAAAACTGTTGAATAATTTTATCCGTAGAAAATGCACAAGCATCATTCTGTATAATTATTGTCAAATTTCTCTTGAACTGTGCTTCTTTAGATACTGGCTTACAAAAGACTCCAACTGGAGGCACTGAATGTCGCAACCTTGACCCTTTAAAGCAAAGGATCCTTTTCTTCTGTGATGGACAGTGACTCCATTCTCTAACTTCAGCAATTGTCAAATGCTTTAGTAGATTTTAGGTGTGTAAGGCTTCCACTTTCAATTTGAGTCATGATGTACTCTTTAACATAGGTCAGCTGTTCAGCTGAACACACTCTGCATGGTAATATACTCTTCATGATGGAAACATGTATTCCACTAAAAACTGGAAGAAATTCTCACTGATACATGCAACATTTTTTCAAAATATCTCAGTATAAAACCCTTATTTTAATATTTAATATAGTAGTCATATTTTAATATGAAATGCAGTATTTCTAAAAGAACAGACTTTTAAAAATACTCAAATAAGTCAATACAAAATATATATTTGAAATGGTTCTGATTGAAACAAAATATTATTTAAATATGTTCTTATTAAGTACTAAGAAGAAAGTTCATGCATATATAACTTTATAACCCAGGTATAAACTCTCCATTCAACAAAAATTTTTCTATACTACAATCTAGTGATGACAGACTAAAATTAAAAAAAAAAAACTTGAATTCTTTTCAATAAAAGTATGTGCAATTGAATAGTAAATAAAAGTCTCTAAAATTATCTTCTCTTATGCTGTAAGTAGGTATACGTTGTGGTATTCTAAGTTTTATTCAAAGAGAATAGTTTCTTTTACCTTTATAATGAAAGGTATTTTATATGTATAGCAAGAAATAATCTAACAGTTACCTAGTGTTTTTCAGGAACTAATTTGATTACTTTGGTTAAATCAGTCTCTGAGAGTTGGTCTCTTCATCTGTAAAAATGAGAGTTTGTCTAGGATTTCTAATATACTTTCTAGCTTTAATATTCTGTGACTCTACAAAATTAATTTTTCCCAGTTAAACTCTATTGTTTTTTTCTCTTGTAAACTGAGAAATACTTTTGATACCAAGAAATGCACATTCTCTTAAAAGCTTATTTCTTTAAAAACTAGATAATAAAACATATTTATGTCTCCCTATAATTAAACACCTCAATTTGTCCTGAAATATGATAAGTACTGTTTATCTACTTTAGGTGAATAAAAGCTGAAGACAATTTATTAGAGCATAAGTAAGACTCCTGAATACTAGAAGGTCACAGCCTGTGTGCTGAGCTGCTAGCAAAACATCTATGATGCTCCAAAGCTGCCATTTCTCTTCCTTGACAAAGACTCCATCTGCCACTGAGCCATTTACAGCCTCCAAGTCAGAATATCAATGATTTCCAACCATTCTGCAGCCTGCTTTCACCTTGACATCACCTCCGTAAGCCATCTAAAGCAGATGATACATATATCCCCAACGATAAGCATGAAGCCCATGCTTTATTCACCCGATAGGTATTTAAGCTTCCCTCTAATGTACCATTTTTATTTATGCTGAGTTGAAAAGAATTTTAAAGTGTATATATTTGCTGTAATTCTTGTTGCTTTACTTACATGCTCTAAATCAAATATATTCATAAAACTTTAAAACCTGAAAAGACCACACTACATAGTGTTCAGTAATGGCTTAATAACTAAGACAACAAAACTACATCATAGTTACACACAATATCATCTGCTAGAAAATTATTTCATATAAAATATTTCCTTAGAAATTGGAAACATTAAAGCAAAGAAGAAATGTTGGTAAAATTTCTAGTTTTGTACGTAAATCAATGTTGTAATATTGTAACAAGTGAAAGCCATCTGCCTTGCAATAAAAGAGAGCCAGAGAATTTTTCAATTATATTTTGTTATTTCCTCCTAGTTTTTGTTTGTTAAAGTATTAGAAATAGATGCAAACTTCCAAGAACTATTAAAAACTCTTCTTTCATCCCTTTTAAATAAAAGCAGTATAATCCTTGGTAATTGGTATTTATGAAAATGGAATAACCTTATTTAAAATATTAACTTTATCTGAAAGCAATTCTCTATAAAATAAATAAAGATTCAGTTAAGTCCTATTTATTATATGCAAAACATTAAGAGGACTACAAAAAAGTTTAAAGCAAGATTCTCGGCTTCAAGTAGCAGAAATTATACATGAACTCATGAAAAATCACTTAAAAAGACAAGGCACTTTACCGTGAGAGGAAGAGTGTTACACAGGAAGGAATTCTGGGTTACAGGTTAGGAGACTGAAGTCTAATTATATCTCTACTCTGAACCCTCCAAGTGCTTATGTTAGCCATTTAACTCTAGGAAAACTATTTACCCAACTATAAAGTGAGGTGACTAGGATAGGTGACATCTAAAGTCTCTTCCTGCTGTAGCACTCTATTACAGGACACCATGAGTCTAGATGTCAAATGATTACAGACACTAACTGACCCTAGACGTTAAGTGGCACCCCATTTAGGTAGATGAGGCCTGTATTAAAAAGGAAATGAGATTTGGGCTTGGTCTTGAATATGTATGCAGAGGGAGAAACAGAATCTTCCCCAAAAAGGGAATAGCATAAATAAAGGTGTGGAAAAAGAAATCATGATTTCATATATGTTACTGTGGCAATGTTATCCACAAGGTGTGAGAAGAGGAAACATGATACTGGAGACAGAGAAACTAGAGAGACTTCTAAACATGACCTAATAGGGTGGTGGTGGGAATGAAAGGAAAACAAAGAAGGCAAAAGGATGCAAAGGATGCAAAAGATAATGAAGCCAGAGCACGGGCACTTTTAAGTTCTGATCTAGAGCCAGAGGAAGGAGAGCAATCCAACATGATACCAGGATTCATATACTGATGTGAGAAATGGTGATACTATTAACAGAAAGAGGCCTGAAATGTGATCCTCTTTCTAAAATAACATGAAAAAAAAAAAAAAAAAAAGAATACATTAAAAAGAAATAAAGCCATCTAATTTAAAGAAAAAGAACACTGAACCGGAAATTAGACACTGATGCTGGACTCTGCCATGAACTGGCTGTGTAACATAGAGCCAGCCACTCTAAGGGTTGGTTTTACAAAATGAAAGTACTAGACTTGATATGATTTTAAGATTCTTTTCAGTTTCATATATAACATGCATCTTAATTTCTGAACAAATTTGAAGTTGTAGAGGCAAGAAATCTTTTGAAATAGTCTTAGTCCTGACTGATTGAAGATTTAGCATTTTTTGTAGATAGAAAAAGTTAAGAAATACAAAGTACGTCATCCAAAAATAATAAGTATGGTTATTTTCACCTAACAGGTACAACCCCAAACACAACTGCCACAAAACTAAAGACAGAAGAAGCAATTTCAGAATTAACGCTGCATTTCTGAGCCTGCATTAATCATTAGCTAATTCATTAAATACCTGTTCCTAGGAACTAAGGGAAAGGCAAAAGAAGATATGATTTCCATGTTTAAGCATATAATAACTTTATTAGTGAGATAAAATGAACATAGGTGAAACAATAAAAAATTGTCTTGTATGTAGACTAACCCACATACCAAAAAATTCATTCCTTAACATCAGTTCAAAGGGGAGATGAATCCTGAAGCATAAACTGAAAAACGTAATGGATATGAAATTTGGTTAAAGGAGAAAATATTTTTAGAGTGTTTCCTTCAACAAGAAAGGCCATAATCAAATTAAAATTTTATTCATATTTCATAGTTATTTTTGGACAATGATTATTTTTAATTTCAAGAAAAACTTCCTACTTATTATGATGTCATGATTCAAAATATGTGGAGGATTTATAAAGTGTGTTCCTAGAAGAATGTGTCAAACAAACAAAAAAAAGACAAATTTTTTTTCTAAGCACTAAATTACAATCTAAATCATATTCTAAAATACTCTGTATTCCATAACTAATTTTAAAATTAACTAACAATTTTAATATTTTTCGGGAAAGTAGTTAAATTTAACAAACATAGAAAAGAGGGAAGTTAACTTCTAGTAACTCCACTTGTTTCTTCCATTAAGTATGCTTATAATAAATAATTAAAACAGCATATCAGAACTTATTACTTGTTTTTTTTAAGTTTCATTTATTTAAGTAATCTCTACACCCAACTTGGGGTTCAAAAGCATGACCCCAACTTCAAGAGTCCCATGCTCCTCCAACTGAGCCAGCCAGATGCCCCAGAGCTTATTACTCTTTTTTTTTTAAGATTTTATTTATTTATTTGACAGAGAGATAGTGAGAGCAGGAACACAAGCAGGGGGAGTGGGAGAGGGAGAAGCAGGCTTCCCGCCGAGCAGGGAGCTCGACGTGGGGCTCGATCCCAGGACCCCGGGATCACAACCTGAGCCGAAGGCAGATGCTTAATGACTGAGCCACCCAGGCACCCAGAGCTTATTACTCTTAATTCTCAATACTTAACATTATAATCAATTGAAGGTATAATATAATTGGCAGGTACTGTACATATTAGCATATGGCAAATTTTTATTCTTTGGGAAAAACACTTCCATGTACTCACAAACTTTGATCTCCAAAATGACTACTTTCTTTTTAAAATATACCTTTATTTTACTTGAAGAGTATGAGGACTAAAAGTAAACTTTCTTTTAATTTGCCTAGTAAGTCCAACATTCAGGATGTAAAAATGACCATAGTACAATGCTTAAAATAAGACAAAGAAAATGGGTTAAAAATAATTAGAGTGTTTCCTATGAAAATGCAAGTACAACTTCAGATAATAATGAACCCAGCTCTCTTCAAAGATATGAACATTCTCTTTTCATTATTAACATTTAACTAAAATAAATTATTCCTTTTCCACCTCTCCAAGTAAAACTCATGGTAAAAAATGGCCTAGAGTTACTGCAATTGTCCAGTAGATTGTTTAGTAAATGCTGATCATATCTTTGTGGCAAAGATATAAATGAGTTACTGCTGCTATAGTGATTTGATAATTGTTTTGGTTCCCAAGTCTTCGTATATTAATCCCTCTTTAAATAGTGCTGTAGAAAAGAACAATTAATGGAAAGTAACTGGCTCACAATGTAGTTAAAATCATATACGAATTTGCTAAACACATGAGCAAATAATTACACAAAGACATTAAAAATCCATTCAATCCAACAAATTGAAACTAGAAACAAGTCTGAGGGCTTAAGTTCTAATACTGTGAACAGACATATGTGAATAAGGCAGTTTTGTCCACAAAGAGCTTACAATTGAATACTATAAGTAAAACGTCTCAAGGAGTTTCACAAACTGTTTCAAAGTGTTTGTATTTTTAAATGAGGCTATAGCATGTTTAAATATCTCTTTATAATAACAAATAAAATAACAAAATAACATAAAAATAAATAAAATAAAATAATTATATAATAATAAAATAAAATAACAAAATAACATAACATAGTAAGCAAAAACAAATAGGCTGAGAACCTTAAATGTGTATCATGTGTGGTGGTAAGTGACAATCAGATGAGTGCTCACGATAGTCAATCCCTGTATCACACAGCAGAATACTGATACAGTTGCTATGATGGTTTTGATGCTTTTTTTACATTTTTTTGTTAAAAAACAGAAGCATGAGGTGCATTAGTAAGGAAATGAGCCAATGAGGACATAAAGTGATAATTCAGCAAAATGAAAAGATAATCCCACTTATATTAGGTATTTGGAGTAGTCAAATTCATAAAAACCACAAGTAGAATGGTGGTTGCCAAGGAATGGAGGGAGGAGGAAATGGAAACTTGTTTAATAGGTATAGAGTTTCAGTTCTGCAAAATGAAAAAGTTCTGGAAACTGGTTGCACAACAATTTGACTATATTTAACACTACTGAACTGTACAATTAGAAAAGTTAGCATGGCAAATTTTGTGTTAAAAAAGATGCCTTTAGGTGCTTATACAGAGATGCCTAGACTTGAAAGTTGATAAAGTATGTCTCATATAATTAAAAATATAATAAGATTGTGTCCCTTGCAAAATAGAAAAAAACAATTGTCTTTATATACCAAAAAATTATCAAAGATTAAATTCAAATGAGGATATTATATTTGTTAATGTACCGACCAAATATATAAAATTTTTACTGAAAATCAACTTATTAAAAGTTATGCAAAAACTGACTAGAGATTATATTTCCTGAAGAGATCCGTAAGATTATACTTTATTAGAAAAAAGGTTTTAGGATTTTAAAAATCTTAAAAATGACGTAAGCAAACAAATTACAAACAACAACCAGATGCAATAATAAAAGTGTAATCAGGTTCTCCATCCTAGAGAGTAGCACAGTGAAAGAACTGATGTTTTCATCAATTTGGGAATGTAAGAAAAATCTTGCTGGAGAAGGCAATTAAATTTTAAGAATAAATAGTTCAACATAAGAAAATCAATTGATATAACATACTACATTAGTAGAATGAAAGGGGAAAAATCACATCAGTATCTCAATTGACACAGAAGTAACATTTGAGAAAATCCATCACTCTTTCATGATAAAAAAAACAATTCAGAAAACTACGAATATAGAGGAACTTCCTCAATATGAAAATGGAATTCTGAAAAACCCACAGCCAACATCAAACTAAATGGTGAAAGACTAAAAGCCTTCTTCCTAAGATCAGGTAGAAAGACAAGAATGACTGCTTTCACTGCTGGTAGCCAAAGTAATTAGGCACAAAAAAGAAAGAGAAAGAGAGAGACAGAAAGAGGAGGGAAGAAGGGAGAGGGAAGGAGGAAGAAAGGAAGGCATATCCAAATTGGAAAGTAAAACTATCTCTTGCAGATGACATGATTCCAAAGATAGAAAATCACAAAAATAAAACAAACAACAAACAAAAAATAAAAACCCGACTAGCACTAATAAACAATTTCAGCAAAGCTGCAGAGTACAAGATGAACACACACACATACATGCACAAAATCAGCCGTGTTCTATACACCAACAATGAACAATCCAAAAAAGAAATTAAGAAAATTTCATTTACAATAGCATCCAAAAGAACAAAATACCTATGAATTAACTTAACCAAGGAGGTGAAAGCACTGCTAAAAAAATTAAAGATGATCTGAATAAATGTAAAGAACATCCAATGCTCATGAATTTTAAAACTTAGTATTTTTAAGACGGCAACACTACCCAAGGTGGTGTACAGATTCAATGCAGTTACTATCAGAATTCCAACAGCTTTTTTTCTTTATAGAAAAAGAAAAGTTAATGCTCAAATTTATGTGGAATTGCAAGTGGCCCCAAATAACCAAAATAATATTAAAAAAGAACAAAGTTAGAGGACTCACACTTCCCAATTTGAAAACTTACTACAAAGCTACAATAATCAAAATAGTGTGGCACTGGTGTGAGGCAAACATATACACCCAATGACACAGAACTGATAGTATAGAAATTAAACACGTACATTAATGGCCGACTGAGTTTTGACAAGAACACCAAGACCATCTGGTGGAAGAAAGAAGAGTCTCTTCAATAGATGGTCCTGGAAAAACTGGATATCTATATGCAAAAGAACTAAGTTGGACCCCTACCTCACAATAAATATGAAAATTAATTCAAAATGGATTGGGACACCTGGCTGGCTCAGTCAGTAGAGCATGGGAGTCTTGATCTCAGGGTTGTAAGTTTGAGCCCCATGTTGGGTGTAGAGATTCCTCAAAAATAAAATCTTAAGAAAATGGATCAACAACCTAAACATAAGTGAAATAATAAAACTCTTAGAAGAAACATAGTGGTAAATCTTCATGAACTTGGATTTGGCAATGAATGCTTAAATATGATACCAAAAGCACAAGCAACAAAGAAAAAAAATAGATCAATTGGATTTCAAAGAATTAAAATTTGGGGGGTATCAAAAGTATTATTAAGAAAGTGAAAAGACAGTCTACAGAATAGGAGAAAATATTTGCAAATCATATATCTGGTAAAGGCCTAATATCCAAAATATATAAAGAAGTCTTACAACTCAACAACACAAAGACAACAAACCCATTTAAAAATGAGCAAAAGATTTGAATATACATCCAAAGAAGATACATAAATGGCCAATAACCACTTGAAAAGCACTCAAAATCATTAGCAATGTATGAAATGCAAATCAAAAATCACAGTGAGGTACCACTTCATGCCCACTAGTATAGCTATAATACTAAAAAATAAATAAACAAATATAATTAACAAATATTAACAAGGAAATGAAGAAATTGGAAATATTATACATTGCTGGTGGGAAAGCAAAATGATTCAGCTGCTGGGGAAAACAGTTTGGTGGTTTCTCCAACAGTTAAACATAGAATTAACATCTAACTCAGCAATTCCTTTCCTAGATAAATACTCAAAAGAACTTAAAACAGGTACTCAAACAAGTACCAGTACACACATGTTCATAGCAGCATGACTCACAGTGTCAAAAAGTGGAACAATTCAAATGTCCGTCAATGTATGAGCAGATAAATAAACTGTGGTATACACATTCAATGAAATATTATTCAGATACAAATAAGAATGAAATACTGATCCCCACTACAAGGTAGATATATGTGGTATACACATTCAATGAAATATTATTCAGATACAAATAAGAATGAAATACTGATCCCCACTACAAGGTAGATGAATGAAGCCAGAAACATATATGAAGCCTTCATATATGTACTATTCCATCTATATTAAATCTTCAAAAAGGTAAATTCATAGAGACAGGATACAACATGATGAATGCACTAAATTATTCAGTTTTAAATGGTAAATCTTATGTCATATGAATTCCACCTCAATAAAAAGCTTTAAAAAAAAGCAGATAGGACTTGATCAAGTTCTTTTCCAATGAGAAAGGAGAAGTATACCAGGGTTAAGAACATTTAAAAAATGCAAAAGGTCTTTTGTATGAGGGAAAAAAATTTATAATTACTTATTACAGATATCCTCCCTCAATTTTTTCTTCTCTTACTCCCTTCCTCCATCTCTCCCTTCCTCCCTCCCTCTCTCTCTATATAAATAATATATATTGTGTATAAATACTAGAGAAATACATATTTCTCTCCTATAATTCAGATTATACCTTCTGTCTTGGTCCTACAATGATTTCTCTCCTGTTTTCTACTTCCTCTTATCTATTTTTTATGAGATGGCCTCAATGTTATCTTCTAATCCTTCTAAGTAAGCTTTTCATTTGATATTTTAATTTCTAAGAGCTTTCTGGTTTTGGCCCACTCATTTTTTATAGCAAGCTCTTGCGACATGGACACATCACATTGTTTTCTCTTACTTCTCTAAAGATATTAACTGTACCAATTATTTTTCTTCCTCTTGTAGAGTCTCTGTTTCCTCTATTTTTTTTTCTACTTATATGTTTAGGTCTTTGTTATTTCTAATACAGGCTTTCCTCAAATGTCTGATGACCCTTACATATCCACTCATATTATAGAATGGAACATTAAAAACTCAATTGGAAATTTTGTCAACTTGTATGAGGCTTGTCAACTGTGGATTTCATCTGGCTAAGCCATTTCACTTGGGAATCCCTTTGATGTTTTTATCCTTAGGTTTTTCTGTAAGAGCCAAGTTAGCAAAGTTGACTGGGAGACCACAATATTCAGTATATAATAAGCCTTCACTCAAACCCCATCTTCCTTTGATGCCCTTGTCCACAAAGGTGTTTCATTTACTTAAAGTCCAAAGATGCTCAATTTCATCCACTACAGAGGATAAACCTCCAGTCTTCTTTTTTTCTTATTTTATTATGTTATGTTAATCACCATAGATTACCTCATTAGTTTCTGATGTAGTGTTCCATGATTCATTGTTTGCATATAACACCCAGTGCTCCATTCAATATGTGCCCTCTTTAATACCCATCACCAGGCTAACCCATCCCCCTACCCCCCTCCCCTCTAGAACCCTCAGTTTGTTTCTCAGAGTCCATAGTCTCTCATGGTTCGTCTCCCCCTCCGATTTTCCCCCCTTCATTTTTCCCTTCCTGCTATCTTCTTCTTTTTTTTTTTAACATATAATGTATTATTTGTTTCAGAGGTACAGGTCTGAGATTCGTCAGTCTTACACAATTCACAGCACTCACCATAGCACATACCCTCCCCAATGTCCATCAGCCAGCCACCCCACCCCTCCCACCCCCCACCACTCCGGCAACCCTCAGTTTGTTTCCTGAGATTAAGAATTCCTCGTATCAGTGAGATCATACCTCCAGTCTTCTACTGAATGAAGGAGGCATCCAACTGTGTTAAGTACAGGAGATCTGAGGAATAAAACGGTTAAACAGACTTTTTATGTTTATTTATTTTTTAAAAGATTTTATTTATTTATTTGACACAGAGAGATAGAGAGGGAGAGAGCAAGCACAGCAGGGGGAGCAGAGGCAGAGGGAGAAGCAGGCTCCCCACTGAGCAGAGAGCCCAGTGTAGGGCTCGATCCCAGGACCCTGGCATCATGACCCAAGCCAAAGGCAGACACTTAAATGCTTAACCGACTGAGCCACCCAGGCGCCCAGGACTTTTGTGTTTAATGAATGTTTAATAAACATTTTACATTTTCATACAGTCTTTGTCTCTAAAGATTCACCTGTACCTATAAATTGTCCCCCACCACTGTTGCCACCTCTTCCAGAGATACTTGGAATTGATCATTCCCGAGTCCTCAAGGGTTTCATTCTTGCATTTCTTCCCAGCTCTCCTCATTGTGAGCTAATTATTCAGTTCTCTCACTCTTCTAAATTGGTTACTACTCATCTGTCCACTCTCCAGCTTCCAGAATTTTGTTGCTATTCATCCCTCTCCTATTTCTTTGCTTGTTTTCTTAAAATGCATTTTTCTATCAAATTAGTGGGCCTTCAACAATTAGCCAAACTAAATATTTATGTTCAAGCTACCTATTGTCCTATTCCTCAGTCTCATGAATTTTTTTCTACATTAAAAATCATTTTCTATTGGAAGATGCTGGTTTCAGGGGGTAATTACTCTGGTGCAATTAACTTTAAAGGTCATTTTTTATTATATAAAGGCTGGCTACCCTTTCTCGAAATTCTGCTGTGTTTTTCTTTTATCTTTTCTTTTTATATTCACTCTGTACAACACCACACTCCTTTTTGACTGAATACTTAACTGTTAAGGAGGAAATAACACCCCCTCCTTCAGTCCCTTCAATTCTCTCAGCATACTTATGTTCTAAATTACATTTTGCTGCTTTCATTTCTCTTCATATCCTGACATGCAGGTACTCTGCATTTGTAAGTTTGTACTTTCTCTTTGGGCATCTGCCTAGGTTTCATACAATTTTATTTTCTAGGAATCCTTCCTCTGATTCTTGACCAACAGACTTATAAAGCACATAGTTTTCTTCACTAGTGTCATGTCGCTCATTCCAGTTATACTGACATTAATCTCCTATCACTCTCACAGGTTTATTTCTGAGAGTGCCTGCTTAATATTATGATAGGAAACCTTATATATCTAACTGGGATTTTGAGCGGGGAAAAGATCTAAGCTCCCAGTTGAGGACCCTTGAAGAGGCTTTCACCAGCTCAAAAATAAATAAATTCCCTTTTTATAATCACACCTGCTCCCTCAAACAGCATACCTCCCTTCAAAACTTATAACATTTCATCTTCTTCCCATCTCATGTACACATAAAAATAGAGGATAAAGGGTGAGAAAAAACAGAAGGGGGAAAGGGCAGCAGTAAGAAAGAACACCCTTAATGCTTTTTCACCCTCCACTGAGAAAAGAAATTGAACTTTCTCATAAATACAAAATCAGGTACCACTTATTTATTTTGCTATATAGCTGGAAATCATAAACTTTCTAAAGATTTTTTTGTAGCATTAAGCATCACTGTTCAAATAGTGATACCTAGCCCCTACTATGCTTCAAAAAGCATAATGGGAAATCTCTATAGAATGAAAATTTTTGATAAGGCCTTTCCCACCCTCAGGGATCACACCATTCTTTCCATATTCCAAAAACATTGTATATATACCTCTATGATGGGATCTACTACATCTATAATGACTAATTTGTGTATCTGTTTCTTCACTAGATCCTAAGCTCTTAAAGAAAAGACAAGAAACAATATATTTTCCATCTTTGGAAATTTACTAACAGATACAATATAATGTTTAGAGTCAAGGAATAATGCATATCCATGAATTTCTCCTTAAGATGATGGAAACTTCTTAATTCTGATAGCAATGGTATATATAATTTAAGAATCAGAAAACAGAATACCTCCAAAAATATAAATTATAAAGAATTTATAATATTGCTTTAAAGCCACCCATGTACTAGACATGGCTTCCTCCTTAAAAGCCTCCAGTAGGAGAAAAGTTGAATGTGGAACATTTTCAAATTAAACATGAGACGAAGGAAAATAAAATCAAACACCAACCATAAAGACTTCCAGTGGCTTCTCTTCACATTGGAAAAAAGTTCTAACTAGTTTTGATGACATCTGCCTACCTCTACTCCCCAGTTTACAATATCCTAGCCTCAGCACTGTGATTCCTATTTCCTCAGATCCTTACGTGGCTGGCTTCTTCTGGTGATGATTTCTCAATATGAGTGTTGCCCCCTTACAGAGGCCTTCCCCAACTTTTATAAGTATACTGCCATCAATTCTACCCTGCCCCATATGTGCTATCACATTTTCCTTAGTTTTCACCCTCCTCAGGAGTTCTTACCAATTATTAAAAATATTTTATGTATTTATTTACTTCTGCTCTCTTACTAGAAAGTAAATCTGATAAAAGTAAACAGAAGGAAATTTGTCTTACTGACCACAATATCTACAATAGCTAGACAGTGGAAGTATCTAAGTCAGTGCTCCATAAATGTTTGTTAAAAGAATAAATAAGTGACTGAATGTGAAGCACATAATATACTGATTGAATGAATGAATGGCTCACAATTCCTTTCTAGGGAATAGTTTCTCAGGCAGATTCTTTGAGTACATCATTGACTTTAAAGAAGTATGAATTTGAATCCCAGTTATACCAATTACTAATTATGTCCACTTGGAACAGTTACTTAATATCAGTACGTTTAAGATAAAATGATACCTGGAAACTGTCTGGCACACAATTAGCCTTCATTGTTAATTCTCCCTTAGAGGACAGGAGTTGAAAGTGGAAGAAATCATAGGAAGAGATCAAATATATGTTTGTTCTAATCGTCACTATTGAGCATCATGGGTTCACCTGTTTACTGAGGAACAATAGGTCACAAGCAGAGCTAAAAAAAAAATTGATATGACCATGACTGCATTTGGAACAAATAAAATCACATCCCTGAAACATAGTTGGCATTTGGTTATCATCTGCTGAAATAATAATGAACAATTTTAGGTCACAGAAATTTCAAGTTATAATTTCTTGAATATTTCTTAAATTTATATTTGTAAGAAATACAGTAGTCAAGATATTAGATCAAGACACTCCTGGATTATGATCCTTGTTCTACCTCTTGATCACTGTATGACCTTATGTGAGTTGCTCAACCTCTGTAAGTCTCAATTGAAATTGGGTTGTTGACAATTCAAACTTTAATTTACACTTCAAACATTTCTCATTGCTCTTAAGGTAAAGGAAGGAAAAACACCTTATCCTATTCTACAATGCCCTTTATCTTATGGTTGTTAATCTCAAACCATAATCCTTGTTCTCTGTATTCTAGCTACATTGACCTTCTATTTTTTTCCTTCAAAGCACTATGTTCCCTATATATTTACCTATGTAGTTACCTTTATTAGAGTTTTTCTATTTCTTCATATGGCTCTTAGTTACTGTCTATGTCCTTTCATTTCAGCATTAAGAACTCCTTTTATCATTTCTTTTAGGGCAGGTCTACTAGCAACAAATTTCCATCTTAAATATGCTCAAAGAGCTAACGAAAACCATGGACAAAGAACAAAAGGAAACCAGGAAAATAATATATGAACAAAATGAGAATATCAGTAAAGACAAAGAAATTATAAAGAGGAACTAAATAAAAATGCTGGAGCTAAAAAGTATAATACGTGAAATGAAAAAGTCACTAGAGGGGTTCAAAGCAGATTGAAGAGACATAAGAAAGAACCAACAGACTTGAAGATGGGTCAATTCAGATTATCTAGGCTGAGGAACAGAAAGAAAAAAGTATGGAGAAGTGAACAGATGTATTATGGGTTTCTCAAAAGGAGAAGAGAAAAAGGGGGAAAAATATTTGAAGAAATAATGACTGAAAACTTCCCAAATTTGGGGAAAAAACATGAATCTACACATCCAAAGAGATCAATGCACTCCAAATAGGATAAACACAGAGAGAATCACACTGAGACACATAGTCAAGCTCTTTAAAGACAAATACAAAAACAGAATCTTGAAGGCAGCAAGAGAGAAGCAACTCGTCATTTACAAGGAATCCTCAATAAAATTAACAGCCAATTCTCATCAGAAACCATGGAGGCCAGAGGCAGTTGAGATGACATATTTAAAGTGCTAAAGAAAAACAATTATCAACCAAGGAGTCTATATCTGGCAAAACTATATGTTAAAAATGAGGGAGAAATTAAGATATTCCCAAATAAATGAAGTAAATGAGATAAATATTAATAGCACCATGGCAAAAAGAGAGCAGTGTAGTATAGTAAAGACACAAGGATCCATGTCAAACTGAATGGGCTTTAACTCTGAACTTCACTGATTAATAACAACGTAACTCTGGGTGAATTGTTTAACCTCTCTATAGCTTGTTTCCCTTCTATAAAATGAGGATAATAACAATACCACCTTCATGAAGTTAGGAGGATGAAATAAGTTAAAACACTAAACTCATGAAAGGGTGCCTGGCACATAATTAAGCACTCAACTGTTGACTATCATCATCATCATTTTTATAGAAGTTCTGGAAATATTGGTTTTTATTCCCTTCAACTACCCATATTTCTGTAAAACAAACACTGAATATTGAGAAAACATGATACAATAGTGAATTTTTCTGTAGAATTGTGCATTAGTAAAATCACAAATCATATTTTATGTCTAATAAATGGATTGAACTAAATGTTTTGTCACCCCTTTAATCAGAGACCAAGTAAAAAAAAGTGATTGGTGAAAGCAGTTTTTTTTCTCAAGCCTCTGACATAGATGCTTATGCCTTTAAGTATAGACCTGTGCTTTTTACCTAAACAGCCCAACACTATTATCATAGCTCCAATACTTTCTAACAATAATTCCTTAATATTAAATATTGAATCAGTATACACATTTCTGTGTCTTAAATAATATTTTTTAACTGTTTGAGTTTGGATTCAAATATGACATATACATTAGAATAGGCTGATATGTCCCTCAAGTCTCTTCTAATCTGTAACTGCTCCCACCACATCCCCATGCCATTAATATTTTTAGTTGAAGAAAATCAGTCTTCTGTCTTCTAGAGTTTCCCAGTATGGACTTTCCTAATTTTATCTCCTGGTATCATTTAATATGTCCCTCTATCCTTACTATTTCTTGTAAATTAGTCTTGATCATATTCAATAATTTTTCTTTTGTTTTCATTTGGATGGACAGCTTCATAGTGGTGGTGTGTACTTGCATTAGCAAATACATGTCTTTCTTACATAAAACAGGAGTGATAAATAAAGTTGTTAGGAAGATTGAATGAGTTACTACAAATCAAATTCTTAGATCAGTACCTGGCATACAGCAACACTCCATAAACACTGGCTCTTATTATTACACTGCATGCAGTGATCTGATATCAGACCAGATGAGAATTTTTGAAGAAGTAGTTAAAGATAACTAGTATTTCTGGCTTGGGTGGCTGAGTGGATGTTGATATCATCGAACAATAACAGGAAACATGCAAAAAGGAAAAGGTTTCTGGGAAATTGGAAGAGAATGTGTTCAAGTTTAGACATGTTGAGTTTAGTGCTGTGGGGTAGCAAGGTACCAATGTCACATACAGAATTGCAAACAAGGATTCTAAAATTTAAAATTCTGTGGACAGGAAATAAAGATAAAATGTTGAGAAGAAAAGGGAGCTCAGTTAAGGTCACAGTTGTCATAAAAGACTACAAGACCATTCTTAGAATAAATTGGCACTGGATAAAGAGGTAACAACACTTCAAGCAAAGGAAATGATGTATGGAAAAAGACACACAGACAAAATCATCACTCTATGTTCTGGTTATAAGAAAGTCCTGACTAGGGGCCCTTGAGTGGCTTGGTAGGTTGAGCATCTGACTCTTGGTTTCAGCTCAGGTCAGGATCTCAGGGTCATGGGATCGAACCCCGTGTTGGGCTCTGTGCTCAGAGGGGAGTCAGCTTGAGATTCTCTTTCTCCATCTCCCTCTGCCCCTCGCTCCCTGTGCTCTCTCCTCTCTCTCTCTTTCTCTCATTAAAATAAATAAATCTTTTTTTTTAAAAGAATGTTCTAAAAAAAAAAAAAAAGAATGTCCTGACTAGAAAAATATCTGTGTGTTGGAAAGTTACATAGATAGGACAAAGCTAACTTTGAATGGCTTTGAAATTTAGGAACAGGTAATTCAATTTAAGTAGGAAATGGGAAGATATTTAAGAAGTTAGTAAGATAACTAAACTCTACGCTGTGGCAACATCATGCAAAAATCTAATAGAATTAGAAAGTAGAAAATGTACTTACTGTATTACTGTAGAAGATTTAAAATTTATGCCAATTTTAATTCCACCTAAGCTAAAGAGAACACTCCCTAGGCACTGTGACTTCAAGCAGTACCCCAGAAATGGAAGATGGCATCTTTAGTGACTTCCCATTTCCCTTTCCATTCCATTCTCTTGTGTCTCCTCTTCCTTGTGAAATCAATGCTCTCAAGCTGCCCTAACTAAATAAAAATAAAACTACATTTTTGCAATGATGCACCATCTTGCTCCCTGAAGCATTGTGGTTACATCTCCACATTCAGTTCTAGCCTGCCATGTGATCTTTCATTTTCCCCCTACCAACCTATAGATCCGTTATCAATTTCAAGTAATTCATACAACATGGTAAGTGATCAAAACCCTAGGGGATATTTAATTTAAAAAGAAGAATTTACTAACCTGTATGAATTTCAAATTGTTAAATTATATATTCTCTGTATGTTTTCTATGTATTTATCCATTCTGGTTCATCCTGACATTATCATACTAAGAGACACACCAGCACAGGACAGTTTATTGAATAAATTTCTGCTGTGCCACTATTGGATACAAAGCATTCTAACAGACTCTAAGGGAATTGCAAGAATGAATAAAACATAATCTATGCCTTTATTAGATGGTAAGGACTTTACAGTCTAACAGGTGAAGTAGCCAAACACACAACTCATCTCATAAGGCAGGTAAGAGCTTTATAAGAATGTTTCTGAAACGTATGTATAGACCCTTACAAATGGAGAAAAAATATCTTCTGAACACATGGGTAGATTGAAATTAAATTATATTACCAAAATACATAGAAAACTAAAACTATGGATAAGGATAAACTCTTCCTGCTATTAGATCTATTTCAACATACTACCAGAACAAATTTATAAAGTATGCACATAAAAGCTACCAAACTAGGGATGCCTGGGTGGCCCAGTTGGTTAAGCATCCAACTCTTGATTTTGGCTCATGTCATGACCTCAGGGTCATGAGACTGAGCAACCAGCCAGGGTGCAGTGCACACTGGGCATGGAGCCTACTTAAGATTCTCTCTCCCTGTCTGTCTCTGCCCGTCCCCCCACCCCATTTGCACATGCTTTCTCCATCTCTCACCCCCCTCCCAAAAGTCACAAAACTAACAGATTTCAAATTGTTACCATATGATGTTTTTGCTAAAATGAAATCATTGTACTCAACATGATGGAATATGGTACTGATTGCTACTTCCCCATTATTTCCCAGTTACATTTGAGTTTGGCATGCTTATCTAATAATCTAGTGTTCCCTGAATAATTTAATATTGCCACCATTTCTTTCTACTCCAACTACTACAAAGCTTTAATTTAGTTCACTCTGATGTCATCTGGCCTTCACTTGGTACAAATGAACCACTTGTACATGTCAAATCTATTTTTGTTATTTTCTTATTACACTGACATAATTAAACACAATCATAGTTCTGAAAGTACACAGTAGTAATTGGTTATAAGGTAAGCATCCTAGGTGATAAAAGACTATGCCTGTATTAATTTCTTCTTTATTAACATTTGTAAATTATTGTAGCAAACCCCCTCTCCACAGAGAATATATCTACATACTCAGGTCCAAGGTAGTGCTGAAGAACACTGCTATGACAGATATAACAAATATGAGAAAGGCAGAAATGATAGGAATATTAATTCCAACTGCAAGGGAATCCAGAGGTTTTATGGAAGAGGTAACATTTGAGGGGAACTGTGACATTTGAGTTTACTGTCAACTGTGTAAGTTTTCTAAAATTTCATTTCTATAAGTTTGACACTAAAAATATGGAAGAACTAGAGTAAAAAAAAAAAAGACACCCAGAAATATTCAGTAATAGGGGCAATAAAAAGAATTTTATGAATGAAAGGTAAGTAGTTTTTCCTGAGACAAAAGCAAACTGGAGAATAAGATTGTAAACATTAGATATGCTATTCATAAAATAGATGGTATACTTTGCATGTGGAAAAGTTTACTTGCACTATCCTATATTATGATGGAAATATACCTATTAATGTAATGTTTTTAAAATGTGTGCTTGCAAAAAAGCATTCACATAAGGACAGAATCAGTAATATTTGTATTAAACTTAAAAAAGAAGATTTTATTTATTTGAGAGAGAGAGAGCACGTGAGGAGAGGGAGAAAAAGGGAGAGAATCCCAAGCAGACTCTGCTGAGTGTGGAGCCTGACACAGGGCTTGATCCCACAACCCTGAGATCATGACCCAAGCCAGAACAGAGTCAGACTCAACCAAATGAGCCATCCAGGTGCCCCTAGTTAAACTTTTTTTTTTTTTTTTTTAACATCTATGACATGCTAACTTAGGTGCTTTTTCAATGCTATACAATAAGAATTTTCCATTTTTATCAAAACCTTTCCTCTTCTACAGTTTTTCCTTTGTATATTTATAGAAAAATAATAATCAAACTTCATAATTCCATAACTCAGTCTATAACAATCTTCCTCTCATCTCTGAAACAGTTTTTGCAGATTATATTTGTATTTTTTCTGCTCCTTGACTAACATCTGGAAGTCTGCATTGGTGTTCTAGAAAGTGTGAGAGAAGAGAATGATGTACTAACAAAATTAAATTTCAAGTCATTTTAATTCAGAAAACATTTACCTAGTCTAGGTGCTAGACTCACTACAGCAAAAGAACACCAAAGTAGAAAACTTTTTTCCTTTATATGCTCTCATGCTTCTATAATTTATTTCTAGACTATGTTAAGATTACTGTCTTTTTCTTTTTTTAGGCATATTTATTGAACAGTAGCTCATTTAGAATTTTTAGGTAAGAACTAATTTTTAAACCAAATGAGCCTGTAACATTGTGCACTTCCACTTGTTCAAAGAAGTTTAGTTAGGTCTCTGCAGCATAGTGTCATTTATATCTGCAGTCACTCACCCAGAACACCATGCATGCTTTTAGCTCCATTAATGGTATAATGGTGCAACTTTTGCTGGAGATGCATTAAGGGGGTAGGGTCTTTTATCCAAATATACATCTCTGCTTTTGATATTTAAAAAGTAGAAAAATAAAGGTCAGTTAATACATGGCAGACTTCTTCTGGAAATGGCTAATTTCTCTACTTTGCAAATAACGACTTATCTATCAATTGAACACACTAGGAAAGACACTTGACCTTTCTGAGTCTCAGTTCAGTCATCTGTAAACTGTAATAAAGGCTCAAATAGAAAGCACCTACCATCTTAAAAAACAGTGAATAAATAAATATTAGTTTTGTTCTTCCTCTCTCAACACTAATAGAAAATATATTTATTTTTAGAATATTTAATGGAAAAACCATGAGAAAAATAAGAATAAAAATAAAGAAAAAATATACAGAATATTAAAAGAACTCTTTGCTAGGTACCTGGCACTTACCAAACTTCTTGGTAAGTAAACTCCTACAAGATCTAAACTTTAGGCTCATTTACTTCCTCAAATTTTATATTTCAACAGTATTGGACCAAAATATTTGCATGTCCTGGAACATATGTTCTTTCCAAATCTATATGCCTATTTCCTCTTTCTGGATTTTCTTCCTTTAAAAAAAACTGTTTTTATTTGAGCACAGTTGACACAAAGTATTATGTTAGTTTTAGGTGTACAACATAGTGATTCAACAAGTTTATATATTATGCTATGCTCACCACCAGTGTAGCTACCATCTGTCACCATACAACACTATTATAACATCATTGGCTATAGTTCTTATGCTGTGCCTTTTATTCCTGTGACTTATTCATCCCATAATTGGAAGCCTGTATCTCCCACCACCTTTCACATATTTTGCCCATCCCCCCCATCTCCCGCCCCTCTGGCAACCATCAGTTTGTTCTCTGTATTTATAGGTCTGATTATGCTTTTTTCTTTGTTTATTCATTTGCTTTGTTTTTTCGCATGAGTGCTTTACACATATGAATGAAATCATATGGTATTTGTCTTTCTCAATCTGACTTATTTCACTTAGAACAATACCCTCTAGGTCTATCCATGTTGTCAAAAATGGCGTGATCTCATCCTTTTTATAGGTGCATAATATTCTTCTGTCTGTCTGTATGTGTCTGTGTGTGTGTGTGTGTGTCCATATACATATATTTACACATTTACCACATCTTCCTTACCATTCATCTATCAATGGACACTTAGGTTGCTTCCATATCTTGGCTATTGTAAATAATGCTGCATTAACAAAGGGGTGCATGTGTCTTTTGGAATTAATGTTTTCTTCTAATTCATACTTCAAAATTCTAGACCAAATGTCATCCTTCTCTGTAAAGATTTATTTAGTTTCCTTTCCTAGACACAGTGAATCATTCCCTTTCCTATTTTTCTCCTAAAATCGAAGCTATCAAAAGTGACAGCAGAGTTTAGTAAAAGTAAATGAAATATAAACAAACCAAAGACATTTTAACAATGGCATAAACTTTCTTTGTCAAATTATTTTGGTACGTCAGGATTAATTTTAGGCATGAGTGACAGAAAACCTGAAACCAGTGGCTTACAAAAAAATAAGTTTATCTCTGTCATATCAAGGAAGTCCAGATGAAGACACCAGGGTAGACATGGACAAGGTAACATCCTTAAGATATTAGAGACTTTCTCTTTTATTGCTTTGCCCATTCTTGTTTGGGTTTTCCACTCATTTCCAATTATCATGTCCACATTATAGCCAGCAAGGAAGAAGGAGAAAAAAAGAGGGAATGCAACCCTTCCTTTAAGTTGTACACAGTCCTTCTGCTTATTTATCTCTAGCCAAACCTTAGTCCCATGACCACATCTAGATGCAAGGGAAGCTGGGAAATATTTATTCCAGGTATTGACATGCTAGGAAAATATTAGTAGACGGGGAAAATCAACATTTAGGGACAACTACCGGTCACTATGACACTTGGTTATATCTTATCTGTGGTAGATAGCTGACATTTTAAATTTGCTATCTACTGCCAATATTTCTAGTAGTGTGTACATTGTAAAATATCTAATAATTCCTTCTAAACTTCAATTTTTATTTATTTTTTAAGATTTATTTATTTATTTATTTGACAGAAAGAGAGAGTGGGAGAGCAAAAGCAGGGGGAGTGGCAGAGGGAGAGGGAGAAGCAGGCTTCCCATGGAGCAGGGAACATGATGCAGGACTCGATCCCAGGACCCTGAGATCATGACCTGAGCTGAAGGCAGCCGCTTAACCAACTGAGCCACCCAGGCGCCCCTAAGTTTCAATTTTTAAATGAAATATTTCTGTTGGTAGAGATTAGTCTCTAAAAAATTTAAGTGAAATTTATAATAAAAGTACAAAGGGGAAAAAGGAATATTAACAAAAACAGAAAAGGCTTGGGGTGCCTGGGTGGCTCAGTTGGTTAAGCATCCAACTCTTGATTTCAGCTCAGGTCACGATCTCAGGGTTATAAGATCAGCCCTCATCAGGCTCCACACTGGGCATAGAGCCTGCTTAAGATTCTCTCTCCCTGTCCCTCTGCCCCTCCCCCTACTCACGCACACACGTAAGAGCTCTCTCTCTCTCTCTTTAAAAATAAAAACAAAACAAAACCAGAAAAGGCCATTTTATTTTAAAAGCTGCTTTGTGGCAGATTATTAAAATATGTAGTAAAAGGATAAATCAGAATATTTAAAAATATAGCTAATGTATTAATGAAATCACGTATTAACAAAACTGCACGTAAGTGAAATAGCATGAATACTCTCAAAGACAAAGAACCTGGAAAGATTTGAGAAGGAAAAAAATCTATGAGTTATTTTATTATACGCCTATAAATGCTGTCTAGAGATTTTTATTTTATTTTATTTATTTATTTATTTATTTAATTTCTTAAGGGTTTTATTTATTTATTTGAGAGAGCACGCAAGAGAGCACAAGCAGGGGGAGAGGGAGACAGAGAGGGAGAAGCAGGCTCCCCACTAAGCAGGGCGCCCGACACACAGGGCTTGATCCCAGGACCCAATCCCAGGACCCAGGGATCATGACCTGAGCCAAAGGCAGATGCTTTAACCGAATGAGCCACCCAGGCCCCCCCATGCTGAGATTTTTAATCAAGTAGATGTGATCACAAAACAATACTAAAAATTATGGTAGAATAAAGCAAAATCAGGTTAGGTAGGCTAAGATCTCACACTATGTGACTTGAGAAAAGTAACTTTACAGGTGATGATATGACTATGATGAGGGGTCAAAAGAATTTAGTACATATCAGCCTCTGTGCTATACTTTATAAGCATGGTGTCACTTAATATTCACAGCACTCCTAGAGATATAAATATTATCTCTGCTTTAGAGAGGAAAAAAATGGATCTTAGACTACGTAACTGGATCAAGATCACAACACGTAAACAAAGGTTTTTCTGACCTCAGTTCATCTTCTTAACCATTACACATATTACCTCCCTTCAAACTCTCTGGACCTTGGTTTTCTCATCTGTTGTATAAGGGGAATGTAGCACAACCTGAACCATTCTAAAGTTCATTCTAGCCTTTTAAGATGTTAGTATTCTACTGAGGTCTTTTTCTCTAAATAAAAGCACAACATATCAAAAGATCTAATCAGCCTCCTGGCTGGAATTCATATGTCAATTAAGTTATCATAATATATGTAACATGGAAAGTAGAAATTTATTTACTGAAACTTATAGACAAAAGGGCCACAATGTGTGAGTAAGTTAAATTTGGATGTTTGCAATATATCCCTGATCTTTATACCTGATTTCATGCCCCTTCACGTATGTGTAAAGGAATCATATATAAAGTTAAGTAAGAGGGAAGAAAGTTAACAAACATTATATTTAAATCTTGCATAGCAATCCTTCTTAAATGTATGTAACATCATTTTACAGGTGAAGATACCGAGGCACAAAGAGGGTGACTTGCCTAAGGTCACATACCTGGTATAAGTGGCAACAATACTTGAACTTTCTCTAGTTCTTTAAAAAAAAAAAAAAATTTATTTATTTATTTTAGAGAAAGAGTGAGGAGGGGAGGGGCAGAGGGAGAGGGAGAGAGAGAGAATCTTGAGCAGACTCCCCGCTGAGCATGGAGCCTGAAGAGGGGCTGGATCTCATGACCCTGAGATCATGACCAGAGCTAAAATCAAGAGTCAGATGCTTAACCAACTGAGACACCAGAAGCCCCAAGCTCTCTCTAGTTCTTAAACCTACATTCTTTCCCATCCACCTTGCTTCCCATGGTTCACTTTTGGATATTCAGGCATTAATATTCTTATTTCAATTTTAATATAGGAAAACTAAAGACACTAATTAATTTAGCTCTTTCTGGGGTATTTATGATTACCAGCAAACATTGGCTGAATACTCATTTGCTTAGCACAGTGGAAAATATATATTAAAATATGTAAAATATAAGAGAATATATGTTATCAGTAACATAGGAATAATAAAAATTAAGCGTTACCAAACTACGAGGTAGAGAGAATCCCTTTCAATTAGGATGCTTAGGGAAGGCCTCAAAGAGATGATTACATGTGGACAGGGTATTAGAGGAGAGGTCTGAGTTCATCAGAAAAAACTAAAAGCCTAAAATGGAAAAAGGATACTCTAGGGAGGGGCACCTGATTGGCTCAGCCGGTGGAGCATTTAACTATTGATCTTGGGGTTGTGAGTTCAAGCCCCACGTTCGGTGTAGAGATTACTTAAAAATAAAATCTTAAAAAAACAAAAAAGAATATTCTAGGGAAAGGGAATGACATGAAGGTAAGTATGGAGCCAAAATGAATTTTCAATGTGGAGTTTGTAGTCCCCATTGGGTAGAGTGTAAGATTCTTCTTGAACAATAGAATATTTGGCTGGGAAATATATTACAGCCAAATTGAGGAGGAGCTGGAATACTAAGTTAGAGTATCTAGATTTTATCTTGGAGGAAATGGGAAGTCACTAAACATCTTCAAGTAGAGAAGTGAAAGAGTCAAAGGAATGCTTTAATAAGATTAAACTGAGGATGTATATACTTCAAGGGAATGGATGATGGCCAGGAAGATGGAAGATCAGTTAAAAGATTTGAACACTTCTGTGGATTATAACTTGGGAAAAATAGAAATTCCCCTGAGTTCTGAAAATTTCTAAGGAAAAACTATAAAAGATGTATATTATATAATATACAAAAACTCATTACAGCTTCAGCTCTGAAACAATCTATAATATCCTTTCCCACCCCAGCCACAATATTCTACTCTTTTACTTAGTACTTTATCATGTCATTTCATCAGCTTATCTACTTCTGCCTAGTTCCTTAACCTCTCCATTTTCTCTGAACATATCACCCCTTCCCTGGCCTCACTTTATTTCCGCCCCATGGTCAACACTTGAACTACTCACTCCACAGTCCCCTCAAAGGGAATCAATGTTGAAATCTACCCTCTTTTCTTGATTCAAGAGGCTGGAGAAGGCCTCACAGCCCTGATATTATTACAAAGTAAGGGTTTCTATTATCCGTCACTTATGAACATCTCAAATGAATATTTCTTAGTCTTTAACTTATTTTATATCAGGTAATATTGGATACTACCTCTCTTCCTGAAATTCTTGAATTTAGAACAATAGCAATTACATACTCTCTTAATATTACCCTAAAATGTACAGTGAGTCAGCATTTTCAAATTAAAAACCTTTTTAATCCAATGGTAATGTTAACTTCCTTGACTGTAAAGTACTTAATGATAAACAGAAGGTTACTACAGAAGTATGTTAATATTTTGTTGTAAAACTATTCAGGCAGAGTAATAAAGTTCTGATTAAGAAAAAAACAAACAAGCAAAGAGTTGCATATCAGAAATAGCTGAATTGATCCCTTAGGAAAAGGAATGAATATGCCATAAACATCTGAACATCTGTATACCTGATGATGATAAAGCCTTTAAAAATACAATAAAAGTCCTCTCTGGCCTCTAAAAAATGTTAAGCTTAAAAAAATAAACCAGTTTTCAAAAAAAAGTTAAAACATAAATACAAAGATTATCTACACATGAATTTACATTTCTGATAATTACTGCTTATACAATTAATGAACAATTAGAACAGGATTAAAGAAACAGATTGAGTAAATAACTTACTCTAAATTTATTTCTCTGTTATTTAAAAGAATTTTTCAAAAATGCTATATTTTTACTACTTAGTAATTTTATAATAAAGGGCCTTGGATAAAGTTTTTTTCTTTAAGAAACATATTTCCTTATATATAGTAGAAATTAACACTTTAAAATTCAAGAGGAAAAGTATCAGTTACTTATGAGAACTATCTCTTTTCAACAACTCTCCATATTTGGAAGACTCTCTATAAATCATTTAAATATCAATGAAAAATTTAAGCAAGCTTAAGAATCCTTTCAAGGCTGTTTTCACAGTCTTTCCTTAATAAGTGATTACAATCTCAAGTAATTTTATTTTTGTAAATTTTTTCTTAATATGGATTCACCTTAAATGTTCTGTCATTTTTTAGTAAAAACAAAAATTTTATTTTATTTATTTATTTATTTTTTTTAAGATTTTATTTATTTATTCGACAGAGAGAGAGATAGCGAGAGCAGGAACACAAGCAGGGGGAGTGGGAGAGGGAGAAGCAGGCCTCCTGCCGAGCAGTGAGTCCGACGTGGGACTCAATCCCAGGACCCTGGGATCATGACCCGAGCCGAAGGCAGACGCTTAATGATTGAGCCACCCAGGCGCCCATAAAAACAAAAATTTTAAAAACAGGATGTTCTGATTATGATTCACACTGAAATGTATTAATATAATTAAGCATGTAATTTCAGTCATATATTAAAAGTAATTTTCATTTTAAATGTTTTAAGATCATTTAAAGCAATATTTTTAGTATTTAAATAATTAACTAGAAGTATGAGATGTGGTTCATAGAAAATGTAAACATTTAATTGCCTGTTGAGAGAAAGAATAACAATTTAAAATTATAAATATTTTCCAACACAATTCTCATTCTGGAGAAAACAAGACATCCTTAAAAGATTATCATTTTGGTCTTACTGTGATCAATGTGGTCAATCTTGTGACATCACTGTTGAGAAATCTGCAATAGGAAAACAGAAATAGTATTCAGCTGAATCATATCTGAGTAAGTAATTTCAGAAACTAAAACATTTGTTTAGAATTTTTGTCTTTCTTGATGCCGTAAGTCATATTTAAATCAATCTAAAGTCAGGGAAGGTATAACTGGCATGACACAAAGCATGAAGCACTTGCAGGTTGTTTATGGGTCATTATTTATTATAGGATGATAGATTATGTTTTGTTTATAATCAGATGGGGTGTTAACATAACATATTAGTAAATAAGCTATAGGACATTTGGGTTGCTTTTTGTTTTCAAATATTTACTAAGAAGAGAATCACAGTGTCTTAATATACTATAAACAAGATACAGGTACTGTTTATAGATAACTTTTTCTCTATGATCAGATTAGCAGCCCATTTTATGGCTAGAATGTGAGCAATTTATTATCAGTTGATAGGAGAAATGGCTTAGGCTCATCCTTATGAAAAGTGACAAAACTAGTAAAGATTGAAAATATCATTGGGAAGGAACTATACATTATAAACCAAAAGGAAGTTATAAGTTAAACTATTTCCTAAACTATAGAGAGCTTAGAGTTCTTATCCCTATAAAATCTAAGCTTTTTGAAATTTCTCAATTAACAAGGCATGATTTAAGATAAGCTTTTAAATGTTTTGTGTTAAAAAATGACACAACATTATGGTGTTTTAATATTCATAATGGGTCTTCGTATGTTATTTCATCAGATCGTCATAACAATTCCTTCAAAGTAGCAAGAAAGAGATATTACTTATTATACACTCATGAAAAATAGATGTTAGAGAGTATACATGACTTGTCCAAGAGAACCGAGTTTTCTTTGGTTCCTTTTTTATCTCACACCTTCCATCCATTCCATTCTGCCAACAAACACATTACCCTCTGTATCCAAAGACCTGCCTTCAAGGAGCTACTTCCTAGCATTATGCCCTCAACTTAAATCAATATAAAAAGCAGTCATGTGGGGCACCTGGTGGCTCAGTCAGTACAGCATGTGACTCTTAATTTCAGGGTCGTGAATCCAAGCCCCATACTGGATGTGGACTCTACTTTAAACAAACAAACAAACATACACACACACACACACACACACACACACACACTAAAAAGCCTTGTGATGATAAAATGTCAATACAAAAAGTCTTATGAAAGAAGCAATTACACTTTCTATAAAACTCTGTAATTCAAAAGGGTATTAAAGTTTTTTTAAAATAGTTACATTCAAACAATATTTGTGACTGAATAAAAAAATAAATGTTCCATTTTATTTTTTTTAGAAAAAAATACAAGGAAATTAAGACTATATCTGTACTTAAAACTGCATACTATATTTAAAGCTCTAAAGTTAATAGCATAAAAAACTAGTAAAGGCATTCCTTCATCATGGTAACAATTTTTACACATGGCTTCCTGGATACGTGCAAATGCATAAGAAAAAAAATACATGAAATTAAAATGACACTAGATAAAGCCAGACAAATCTTAAAGCTTCTCATAAAAATCCTAAGTGGCTTTTACAAGGAAAGGTAATTCTTTAAAATAATCTTGAAACTAGGAAATATATTCAAATTACACATATAAAAATTAATATTACATTTTATGAAAACATAATTCAACTAATATATTGGTTATGTCCTATTTCTCTACAAGTCACCATTTCAGTAAATATGCACAGGGACAATCTCAACTATATTTATACTTAGAAAACACCTACCAGTGTTAACTGTGAGATAAATCAAGATATACAATTATATAAGCAAGCTTTCAGTAATTAACATATAACTTATCTTTATTTTATCTCTTCTGCCCCAAAACAGAAAGTCTTTCTTTATGTAACTGATTTTAACATAAACCATAGAAGTCTCAACACACACAAAGTAAGGATATCTATCCCTACCTAGCTTATTGAAAAGATTCAAAGGAATCAATGAATAGAACACCTACATTTTCTCACCTCACTCAATCTGAACATAGAAGTATATGCTGCTTAACTCTAAAATTCATTTAAATAGTCATTAAATATTTAATCGTTCATTTATATATCAGTTTAATGTTTTTGCCGTGTTTGCACTTTTCAAGGTGTGGTTATACAATAAAAAATTATTTCTATTTTTTAAAAAAATCTATTTCTATTACATAAGAAAAATAATCTCACAGGGGCACCTGGGTGGTACAATTGCTGAGCATCTGACTCTTGGTTTCAGCTCAGGTAATGGTCTCAGGATGGTGGGATCGAGCCATGTGATAGGAGGGCAGAGTCTGTGGAAGTTTCTCTCTCACTCTCCCTTTGCCCCTCCCACCCCTCACTCCACACACACGTGCGCGCTCTCTCTCTCTCTCAAATAAATAGATAAATCTTAAAAAAAAAAAGAAAGAAAGAAAAATAATCTCACAAATCATATGCTACTTTAGGCTGTTTCAGTGTTGGCAGTCTTGGAATGCAGAGATTATATCATTCTCTTTTTAAAGATTCACAACTACACATATTTTGGCATACATTTTTAAGGTTTAATAAAGACTTTTTAAAACTCTAAACGTGCTTCTACCATCATCTAGCTATTTCAAATCCTGACCATTAATATTTTTAATTAGGTAAATTATTCGATAGAAAAAAATTACAGGGTCTGATAAGCAATATTTCTTTTTTTTTAGGAGGGAAGTAGAAAATACTCATAAATATTAGGAAACCACTGGGGAAACTGATAAAATTGCGATCACCACCAACGGAATAAGCACTTTATGCAGTGCCGTGCAATGAAACTTTCTGCAATGATGGAAATGTTCAGTCTCAGCTGTCCCAACACCTAGCCCACAGCCAAATGTTGCTATTGAGCACTTGTAATATGGCTACTGTGACTAAGCAACTGACTTTTAAACATTAATTAATTTTAATTATTTTTAATTTAGATTTAAATAGCCACTGGTAGATAGTGGCTACCATATTAGAACAACTAAGCAATTCTGACACCATACCAGGATTGAACTGTAAATGATTCTCCTACATATTTGAAAATGTTTTTCTCTATTTTTTAGAAGTGGGGGAAAAAAAAAACAAAAAAACCTCAACTGTGTTGGGTAGGATATGTTCATTTCAGAAAAATTGCTCCAAATTTGGGAAGGAATTCTTTTATCTTTGAATAACTTTCAAGTTTATGTTTGGTGGGAAAAAAAGATTTATTTTACCATCCTTAATGTATCATAGGGCTTATATGGGGAAACACTCTTAAGTTTTAGAGAATTGAGTTCTAAACCTTTTCTGAGTGCATTTATATTGCCTGCTATTTAAAAGTTTCAGTTTGCCTTAGGGGCTCCTGAGTGGCTCAGTCAGTTGAGTGTTGGACTCTTGGTTTCAGCTCAGGTCAGGATCTCATGGGTCATGAGATAGAGCCGTAAATCAGGCTCTGAGCTCAGCAGAAGTCTGCTTAAAGATTCTCTCCCTCTGCCCCTCCCCCCCCACTCACACAGGCTCTTGTCTCTCTCAAAGAAATAAATAAATCTTAAAAAAATAAAATAAAAGTTTCAATTTGCTTTACTTTGTTCAGCTGGATAGAACATGTACCATTATGACTAAAACCTCAATAGAACATAGAAAAAAAAAAAGAAATTTATTTTATTAACAACTTTGACAGTCCTGATCCTTATGAGTCTCTTTTGCTATCAATTGTTTTCCCTTTCTTATTATGTTTTAAGAAGAAAAGATGAGCAAGCTTTAATAGCAAGACAAAAGTTTTAACTAAGCATGTAATATGGCATATATGAAAAAACCCTGCTATCTCAGTCTAAAGTGAGTATAGAAATAGAAGACATTATACACAATTTAAAAAGCTTTGTTAAGCAGCTCTTTCAAGTTGGATAGGTACCAATCAATTTAGATACTTACTTTACATGCAAATAAAGCAATAGAAATCATTTCCTGACCTGTACAAACACTGGTATCCTGGCTAAAAGTTGTTTTCCTGATTTCATGGGGGAAGATATCCAAGGTAGAAAAAGAAAGGAAAACAGGCAGCGTTGATAGATATGGGTTCCAATTCCAACCAGTATTTTTGGTGCATCAAACTCACTGAATGCCTCCTGTCCTCAGTTTCACCTGTGTCTAAGCAGGGTATGTAGTAAAATATCTGATGCGCTTCTTTCCCTAATGTTCACAGAGAATGTGAAGGCAGTAGTTCCAATTATTCCAGCAACCTCACATTAAACCATGCTAAAATACAGTGAAATTAATAAAAAGGATGGAACCTCCTACCTTAAAACAGACAACTGACTCCCTGAAGTCAGGTGTTCATACAACTTACAAAAATGAAAGAAACAAAGAGTCCTACAGATTCACCAATTCAAAGCCATCAATTTTTATTTTGACTGTTTACAATTTTTTTATCCAAATAAGCAAGATCATCAACACCTAGGTTCTATATGCTGCCACTATTTGGCTTTGAAGACCTCATCAGGCTTTCTGGTAGGGTAAGTAGTCCTCTAATTCAAAACCTGCTGTTGATTAATTCAATATCCGCTGTTAGAAATAATCAGGAGTCCACTATCTACCCTAGAGAAACTCAAAGTTAGAAAGTGATGACTCTATAGCCTACTGACACAAGTCTAGGAAAAAGCAAATGACAGTTTCTCATTTTAAAAGCTCTAAC
This sequence comes from Phoca vitulina, assembly GCF_004348235.1. Lineage (NCBI taxonomy): Eukaryota > Metazoa > Chordata > Mammalia > Carnivora > Phocidae > Phoca > Phoca vitulina. The sequence continues at coordinate 70,656,254 of NW_022589704.1, read as the reverse complement.
TTGGGGCGCCTGGGTGGCTCAGTCAGGTAAGTGTCCAACTCTTGATTTCAGCTCAGGTCATGACACCAGGATCCTGGGATTGGGTCCTGGGTCAGGCTCCATGCTCAGCTGGGAATCTGCTTGAGATTCTCTCCCTCTGTCCCTACCCCTGCTTGCTTTCTCTCTCTCTCTCTCTCCCCCAAATAAATAAATAAAACTTAAAAAAAAAAAGAATAACGAATTAAAAAAAAATAAAACCTCTAACTTTGTCATATTACAACCTAGAGCAAAGTGAGATTTCCCTTAAGAGAGCTTCCTTAAGTGCTAAACAAAACCAAAAGCAAAAACAAAAAAAGCATGTATAATCTCTTTAAAGCCTTAAAGAAATGAATTACCAGGATTCTAACTTTTTGTCACCCTCTCCAAGCTTCTTACTACTCTCTTCAACTAACAACTCACTGTCCATACTACTACTTCAGGTAAGACCAAATATAAACAGAGATCATTTAAAAAGCACTCCTTGTATGGTCAATGATTTCACATTTCTTATAAAACAAATTACATTTCCATAAATTACTAAAATGTATCAATAATTTCACTATCCTTACTATAAAAAAACCATCATCCCCTCAAAATGAATCATATTCCACATTTGAAATGCTTGTCCTTATTGTTATGTATGATTGAAACCTCTAGAAAAGTTATAATTCCCAAAGGTTAACTCACAAAATTTTTAAGCAACTAACATAAGTCTTATTACATGAAGTTTAGCTAGAGTTCAGATGGTAACTTCGTAATTTTGCTGATAATAAAAACCATGTAAACACAGTACAACTGGCTATTAGATTTCGTGAACCATTTTTAAAAAATTTAAATATATATAAGCTGCGTGGTTTCCCCAACTTTACCACCCTATTCTTTCAACACTAATTAGCACTTCTCAAAATATTTACTCACTGGTTCATAGGTTTCTGCTTTAAAGCCATAAATGGTCATCCAGTAGAGGAAAAAAGTGGGTAGCACTGCTAACCAGTGTTGAAACATTCTTGAGGTTAATATATACACAATATCCAAAAATGAACTAATCACTTGGGTGAAGTAACATAATGAAGAGCTTCATTTGAGAAAAATTATATGCTGTTTTGGCTATACTTTTATTTTTCTAAGTTCTTTAGGAAATTCAACTCAAATTGTAGCAACACAAAGAGGTAAAGCCTTCAGGAATTACTATTAACTAACTTAAACACATTATCTGAATATAATTATGGGGAAATTTTAGTTTTTATCAAAATCAGAGTCCATCTTAGTCTTATCAATAATTTGCCACTTACAAGATTGCCTTAAAAAAAAAACAAACAGAGGGCGCCTGGGTGGCTCAGTTGGTTAAGCGACTGCCTTCGGCTCAGGTCATGATCCTGGAGTCCCTGGATCGAGTCCCGCATCGGGCTCCCTGCTCGGCGGAGAGCCTGCTTCTCCCTCTGACCCTCCCCCCTCTCATGTGCTCTCTCTCTCTCTCATTCTCTCTGTCTCAAATAAATAAATAAAATCTTTAAAAAAAAAAAAAAACAAACAAACAGAAAAACAAAAAAACCTCACTTGAACAAGCCAACAATTAAGACAAACACATAAGCTCATAGTTCTTTAAGGGTTTCATGTCTCATAGCTAAAGAGATTGAAATGAAATTATTCCAATCCAAACCTTCAAATATCCAATTCACACTATGGCTATGAGGACTCATGAGGCAGTTAAGCAATGTAACAAGATAAAGGCAAAAAAAAAAAAAAAAAGTTAGATCCAAATAGCTAAACTTGCCATCACTAGTAAAAAAAACTAGGTTTCAGATAATATATATTTTCTTCTCTTCTATTAAAAGAACTTTGCCATGAATATTAAGGGACTTTATAATTATTACTGGTATATATATATGTTTTTAGAACCCTTGAATGATTTCATCATAAACAAGAAATCTGGTCTAACACTTTCAATAATAAATTACATAACCTGGTCCTCATTCAGAATTTTGGCATATATTCATTATATACCTTAGGCAATCTCTTAGAACTTCAGTTTGCCATACCATAATTATCTACTTTACACTGAGGTTGTGAAGTTTAGTTAATTATGCTTATAAAATTTTAGAGGTACACAGATGAAAGAGAGGTGTAAGGCATTGATATAATTAATTGCTATGTACTTAGTGAAAAAAATGCAACTTACAAACATTTAACAGCAACAATCTGGATGAATCTTTTTTTTTTTTTAATTTTATTTATTTGACAGAGAGATAGAGAGAGAGTACAAGTAGGCAGAGAGGCAGGCAGAGGGAGAGGGAGAAGCAGGCTTCCCGCTGAGCAGGGAGCCCGATGTGGGGCTCGATCCCAGGACCCTGGGATCATGACCTGAGCCGAACGCAGATGCTTAACCGACTGAGCCACCCAGGCGCCCCAAACTGGATGACTCTTAAAAACACTACACTAGAGGAAATAAACCAGTGCTGCAGACTGAATTGTTGTATCCACCCCCATACCTCCATAATTCATATGTTGAAATCCCCAATGTGATGGGGATTTGGGGGGTGACTGGGTCATGAGAGCAGAACCCTCCTGAATGGAATTCATGCCCTTATAAAATAAGAGACCCCAGAGAACTTCCTTGTCCCTTCCACCATGTGAAGTTATAGCAAAAAGACAGCCATCTGTGAACCAGGAAGCAGGCCGTAACCACACACCAAATCTGTCCACACCTTGATCTTGGACTTCCCAGCCTCCAAAACTGTGAGAAATAAGTTTCTATTGTTTATAAGCCACCGGATCTATGGTATTTTGTTATAGTTATCCAAACAGGACTAAGACAGCCAGTCACAATAGGACAAACGCAATATGATACTTAACATATTGTGATGTGAGGTACTTATATGAGAGGTACATGAATAGTCAAATTCATAAAACAGTAAGTACAATGGTGATTTGCCAGGGGCTGGAGAAGGGGAGAAGGGGAATTTATTGTTTAATGGGTACAGAGTTTCAATTTTGGAAGATGAAAAAGTTCTGAAGATGGTGATGGCTGCACAACAATGTAAACGTACTTAATACCACTGAACTGTATACTTAAAAGTGGTTAAAATGTTAAATTTAAATGTTATGTATATTTTACCACAATAGTAAAAAATGAACAAGTGAAAATCTTATATAGGGATGCCTGGGTGGCTCAGTTGTTAAGCGTCTGCCTTTGGCTCGCTTGATCCCGAAGTCTTGGGATCGAGTCCCACATCTGGCTCCCTGCTCCGCAGAAGCCTGCTTCTCCCTCTGCCCCTCCCCCTGCTTGTGTTCTCTCTCACTCTCTCTCTTAAGTAAATAAATAAAATCTTTTAAAAAAAGAAAAGAAAATCTTATATAAATCACAAACCAATCTTAAATTTTTCTTTCACTAATACACATGTTAAAACGTTAATCAAATCAAGGGATTCATTTGTTCATCCATTTAGTAACTATTTATCAAGAGTTTTCTATGTGGCAGGCACTGTGCTAGACCTGGAAATATGGCAGGGAAAAATACAAAGTCTCTGTCTTCACAGAACCTATGCAGAAATCGTGGAGACCTTCAAAACAACAAAAAGTACAAAAATTATATCCTTTTTCATAGCGACAAGTACTACAATGAAGAGTAAGGAGATGGGAGTGATGGCAAGAAAGGCCTCCCTGAGAAGACTACTGTCCAGAGATGAGACTGAAGTAAGAACAAATGCTCCAGGTAGAGAGAATACCAAGTACCAAGGTCCTGAGGTGGAAAGGCTTAGGTGTTTTAAAAAAATGACAAGAAGGCACAGTACTGGTGCACAGTAAGTTAGAAGTCAGTAGTAGGAGAGCTAGGCACAGATCACAGAGGACCTGGAAAGCAACAGTAATATTTTGGATATTATTCCAGGTATGCTGAAAGCCATATGGGATGCTTTCACTAAGACAGTGATGTGATCTGATTAAAAAACAAAAAACAAACACCCTAGTTACTGTATACAGAATAATCTTGGGAATAGGAGAGGAAGAGATTAATCAAAACAGAGAGACCAGTTTAGAGAACTGTAGTAATTCAGGTGGAAATGAGGGGACTATCATGATAGCCATGTCGATGGTAGAAGTGGTTGGATATTTGCTTGCTGATGGACTAAGAGAAAAAGTATCAGAGTCAAGAATGACTCCAAAGTTTTGGTCAGATCAATTGGGTGAATAATGCTGCCAAACACTGAGATGGAGAACACTGGGGTAGGAATAGCTTTGGTGGTGGTGGTAGTGACAGTATTAAGAAATCAAGAATTTGGCTTTGACAAAGTTAAGTACCCAAGTAAAAAGCTTCAGGAGAGATGACATGATCAACTGTGACAAATGCTGCTGGACAACACTTAACCTGAGGGCTAAGAAATGGCCATTGGATTTAGTGGGGTAAATTCACTGGTGCCCATGACAAGATGGTTCTCAGTGGAATGGTTAAGACAAAGGCATGAATAGGATAAGTAAAGCAGAGAAAGTGTGATGACAATGTAGAAGTGGCATATACGGACAACTCTTTGAAGGAGTTTTGCTATAAAGGACTGTACAGAAATGGTACTGTAGCTCAAAGGGGATATGGGATCTTGAAATATTTTTGTATTAAAATGAGGGAACAGTACAGCATGTACATATGCTGATGAGATGATCTAGAGAAAAAAAGAATGATGATGGGGAAAATTACAGAAGCAAGATCAATGATTACTAAGCATTTAATAAATGCATAAATCTGTCCTTGCTGCTAGAAAGGCAAAGATAATAAATATAAGACATGTAATTAATTTAAGGGTTATATGGAAACTATATTGAAAATCATAGGGGGAAAATATTATATACATAATCAAGTTAAAAATCCCTTAGAAACAGTATTATTTTATAATAGAGGCTGTCATGTTAAAAAGATTATGCAAAGCAATGTTGATGTATTTTATGATGTGACAGCAATGTCCTTCTAAGCTATACCCATACAGCTGCACAGTGTAAGAATAATGCCATACACAGCTTTTATTTGATTAAGCACACTGGGGCTTAAATAGGATCAACATTAGATAAAGAGTAAAGCCAGCAACTTTTAAAAACATCTCCATTGTACTTTCCCTTTTCCCTCCTCTGTATTGACCCATTTCCACTTTTGGATTTCCAGCACTGTCTCTTCTATAACTCATCACTCTACTCAAAACAGAAAGCAATTCACATATCAATTATTTACACAAATCTTCATCATTTCCAGAGTTCCCTTCTCTCTGCTTATTAATTACTTTCTGCAATGTTCCCTAGCCTCCTTAAAAAAGTTAAGAATTAGTTATAACAGGTGATGGGGATTAAGGAGTGCACTTGTTATGATGAACACTGGGTGTGAAACTAATATAACACTGTATGTTAACTAACTGGAATTTAAATAAGAACTTAAAATAAAAAGAATTAGTTATAAAAAAATTCTGAAAGTTATAGGGGCACCTGGGTGGCTCAGTCGTTAAGCGTCTGCCTTCTGCTCAGGTCATTATCCCAGGGTCCTGGGATCGAGCCCCGCATCGGGCTCCCTGCTCAGCGGAGAGCCTGCTTCCCCCTCTCCCTCTGCCTGCCGCTCTACTTGTGCTCTCTATCTCTCTGTCAAATAAATAAATAACGTCTTTTAAAATAAAAATCTGAAAGTTATAAAGGCAGGTGAATAATTACATATTAGTGTAAATTAATTTAGATATGTTACTCAAACACATTTGCATTTTAAGCTTTTTTCTCCAAGACTCTGTATTCCTTGTGTATTTTTTTAGATTTATTTATTTATTTGAGAGAGAGAGCATGCACGCGTGTGCAGTGCTTGCACATGCATGCAGTGGGGAGGGCCAGAGAAAGTCCAAGCAGACTCTGTGCTGAGCTGGGAGACCCGCACAGGGCTCTCTGTCTCACAACCCGGAGATCACGACCTGAGCCAAAACCAAGAGTCGGGCGCTCAACGGACTGTGCCACCCAGATGTCCCAATTCCTTGCATATTTTTATTTTATTTTATTGATTTTTTTAAAAGATTATTTATTTATTTCAGAGAGAGAGAGACAGAGATAGCAACAGAGATCAAGAGCGAGTGGGGAGGAGAGGGAGAAGCCGGCTCCCCGCTGAGCAGGGAGTCCAACGCGGGGCTCGATCCCAGGACCCTGGGATGGTGACCTGAGCCAAAGGCAGACGCTTAACCGACTGAGCCACCCCGGGACCCCTCCTTGTGAATTTTTATACTCTGTCCTTTTCTAAAATAAGATATGAAGTAATACACTTAGGTACATAATATACAAATTAAAATTAGAAATTGAGAGTGAGAAAAATAACATTAGGCCAAGAAAAAGGTTAGTTTCAAAATGCATACCACAAGGCCCTGTACCTTTTGTAATGGGAGCGACCAAAGATAGGGCTTTGAGTTTCCTGATAATCAATGCAAAGAAATGACCACCATATACTGCTTTTGTTGATTTATATTATTCACAGTACTCATAAAGTTAAATCATTTTTTTGAAGGAAGAGAGCTTACTGAGACCTGAGGAAAGTCATTCTATTGAGTTGTCAAAAAGATTCCAGCAAATAAACAAAGTAATCAGTCTTGAACTACTATTTCTTTAACATTCCTCAGAGACTGGCCAATGGCATAGTACTTAAGAGCATTTCGGCAGCTAAACAGGGTTCAAGTATGTCACACATAACTTTATTTCAAAGAAAAGATGTGGAATATCCAAAGCAGTACTCTACCTATTTCAGGTATTCCTCCCCAAAATATAATGCTAGAAATCACAATGAATTTTTTTAATTGAGATAAAATACACATAACATAAAATTCACCATTTTAAAGTGTACAGTTCAGTGGTTTTACTATATTCACAATGTTCAGAAACTATTTAATTCCAGAACACTTTCAATATCCCAAAGAGAAACACCATACCAATTAAGCAGTCATTGCCCATTCTCCTCCAGACTCTCCCTTTCAGCCCCTGGAAACCCCTAATCAATTTTCTGTCTCCATGAATTTGCCTATTCTGGACACTTTCACATAAATGGAATCATGATATGTGACCTTTTCTATGTGGCTTCTTTCACTTAGCATACTGTTTTCAAGGCTCATCCATACTATAGCACACATCAGTACTTCATTCTCTTTTACAGATGAATAATATTCAATTGTATGCACATTTTATTTATTCATCCATTGGTTAATAGACATTTAGGTTGTTTCCACCTTTTGGCTATTATGAATAACACTATGAACGTTCATGTACAGATTTTTGTGTGGACATAATGTTTCAGTTCTCTTAGATATATACCTAAGGAACAGGAATTTTGGGTCGTATGGTAATTCTATATTTAACTTATTAACTGCCAAACTGTTTTCCAAAGTGGCTGCAGCATTTTACACTCCCACAAGCAGTATATGAGATTCCCAAGTTTTCACATCTTTGCCAACACTTGTTATTTTCCATTGTTTTTTAATAGTCATCCCAGTGGATATGTATTATCTCATTATGATTTTGATCTGCATTTTTTGATGGCTAATGATGTTGAGCACTTCGTCATGTGCTTATTGGCATTTGTATATCTTCTTTGGAGAAATGTTCTAATCCTTTTTGTTCACAATGAATTTTTAAAGATTTTCATCTATTGCCAGTGCTCAGATTAGGAGTGACAAAATAAAATAAATTATAATTTGTGAAAATGATAAAAGATCAAAACTACTTTAAGGCAGAAAACACATCATATTATATGGATCTACTGTATAATGCTAACCAATATCAACACAAATCCTTGCACTGCCTGTGAATTTTCTTCTTCCTCACTATCAAATGTGTTGCCTAGTTAATGAGCAGTTGGTATCCATAAAGAGGCATATTGTTTTAACATTTCAACAAAAACTGGCAATTGTCAAATAATCAGAAAAAAGGTGGATATTAAAACAGCATGAAGCATTTGAAAAGTAACAAATGGATTACAGCTTGAGGAAGTAAAGCATATTTACATGCTCACTGAGTTCTTCATGCAGACTGAGAAGCTTAAAAAAAAATTAAAAACTCTCATATGGAGCTTTAAAGGCAATGCTAGTTTGACTCTCAACAGCGGCCAAAAATATGCCAGTGCCTCGATTACTCTGGTCTGAATAGGCAACATTTTCCTTTAAAGTTCTAGGAATATAAGGTACTGATCACCAAGCTAGTTAACCAGACACAATCAGCAACTTAAATTCAAGGTAAAAAAGATGGTGAAAGAACACTTGTGAGTTTCTGAAGAATGTGATTCTTAAGAGACAGAATTTGAAACAAAGATAATACTGAATTTGCTGGGAGAAGAGGACAAGATCATGAAGAGTTATTAATAAGTTTAATCACTTGAATAAATTTTATTAGATATAATTTTAATTCACTACTGCCATAGTAAATGAGTTTTATCATACCACTTACTATTCTTTTCCTTATATTAGGATTTCCATGACCTATCCCCTAACATTACTTAGTATGATCTCTGTTCTACCTAGTGATGCACAGGCAGCATTTATCAAGTAACAATTAACATATGCCATCTATTCCATAACAAATTATGTCTTGATTTATAATTTCAATCTATATTTGTGATATTATCAGTGCTACACAGCATTATATATTAATGCCACCCAGCCTGTTCTCAAAACAATGCATAAAGATTTAAATTTAAAAATTGATCCTTATTCTCAAATTACTAGTGAATTAAACAAGCATAAAAGTTGGAATATTTCAAAGAGAACAGCTGCTGCCTTTAGTTTCTAAAAAAATTGTGAACTGAGCTATTCAGGATGAAACAATGATTGTTTTTGTAGCAACCCAAAGAATAACCAACATACAGCAAAATGTGCAGACTGTGTTCTTCCTTTTCTCATCATATACCTAAACAAAATAGGCAAAGAAGTTTCATCACACAAAAACAGATTTAATGCTTAACTTCTGTAATTATCCACTTGATCAGCAAGTTTTCTAATATTAAGCAGAAATAGTATAAAAAGATGCAAATGTCTGCTTCTTTTTTGAAGTTGGTAGATTTACAATTTTTAAAACAAAAATATATAAAAAAGATACCTAAAATTTCTCATGATAAAAAATATATTTTGGGGGGGCATCAGAGTGGCTCAGTCGGTTAAGCGTCTGCCTTCAGCTCAGGTCATGATCCCAGGGTCCTGGGATTGAGCCCTGCATCAGGCACTTTGGTTAGCAGGGAGGCTGCTTCTCCCTCTGGCCCCCCCCCCCCCCAAACTCATGCTGGTGTGTGCTCTCTCTCTCTGAAATAAATAAATAAAATCTTTATTTTTATATATATATATATATATATATATATACACACACACATATATTTTGACTCAATATTTTAAAAATGATTTCACTTTTCTAATTACTTTATTAGAGTATTTTAAAATGTATATAAATTAAAATTTCACCATTTTCAGCAATTAATTTGTCTGGGAGATAATTTTTTGTTTTGTTTTCTACCTTAATCCAAAGAAACTAAGTTAGTACATTAAGATACAAAAATGTTCCATGGGGTGTGCCTGGGTGGCTCAGTCAGTTGAGCATTGGACTCTTGATTTCCCCTCAGGTCATGGTCTCTGGGTCATGGGATCAGGCCCCACATCTGGCTTGTCCCTCTCCCTCTGCTTCTCCCTCTGTTCTCGCTCTCTCTCTCAAACAGATAAATAAAAATCTTAAAAAAAAAAAGTTTCGTGATAGGGATGCCTGGCTGGCTCAGCCGGTAGAACATATGACCCAATCTCAGGGTTTTAAGTTTGAGTCTCACGTTGGGTGTAAAGATTACTTAAAAAAAAAAAAAAATCTTGAAAAAAAAATGTTCCATGATAAAACAGTAAGCCTTGTGCAGTGTCTGATACACCACAGGTTTTCAATACACATCTGTTACACTAAGTTGTGTATTTTATCTGCTTCAACTTCCTGTGATGCACAATACCAGAATATGGAGAATAAAGATTCTGATCTTTGGTTTAAACTTTAAAACTTAAAAAATTCTTACTTAGTAATCAATTTCACTTTAGAATATGGACAATTTCAACCCAGTATTTTAAATGTGATTTGACTGTAAAGAAGAGGGCAAGAGATAAAAAAGTAGATTAATACTCGATTTGAAAGTTCTCCAATATATCACCCTGAGGGGAAAGTGATCCTACTTTAAATGACCTTTTCCTGTCATTTCTAGCCCCAGGACACTTTTTATCCCTTCTCTCTCTGTCTTCTCTCCTTTTGTCTAGAGAAAAGCAACTTCTACCAGAAACCCTTTTCTAAACTCTGCCATCTGCCCTCTGACCCCAATGCCAACTTTCAGCACTGCTTGCAGCCTGGATAAGTGTGGTGATCTAATACCCCATCAGATGCCGTGCATATCTCTTTCACTAATTAACTTATATTATTAGGATCTTCTTTTTATTAATTTGTTTCCTTTACTAGACACCAAGTTTCATAAAAGCAATGGTTATGTCTAATATATAACAGATGCTTGTGGTATAATGAAGAAATAAATATTTAGTCTTTATCCCTGGTTCCTGACACAGAGCTCCAAAAAGTTCTGGAATTTAAAGATTTTATTTATTTTATTTTATTTGAGAGAGAAAGAAAGAGAGAGAGAGAGAGAGAGCAGGGTGAGGAGCAGAGGGAGAGGGAGAGGGAGAAGGAGAGAATTCTAAACAGATTCTGCGCCCAGCACAGAGCCCAGACACAGGGCTCAATCCCATAACCCTGAGATCATGACCTGAGCCAAACCAAGAGTAAGATGCTCAACAAACTGAGCCACCCAGGTGCCCCAAAAGTTTTGGAATTTAAATTTACCATCTCTGGGGCACACAAGCGGCTCAGTTGGTTGGCATCTGACTCATGATTTTGGTTCAAGTCATGATCTCAGGGTCGTGAGATCAAGCCCCTCTTCAGGCTCCATGCTGAGCAGAGTCTGCTTGAGATCCTCTCTCTCCCTCTGCCCCTCCCCCGATTCATGCTAGCTTACTCTCTCTCTCTCTCATTTTCTCTTTCTCTCTAAAATAAATAATTAATTAATTAAAAAATAAAAATAAATTTACTACCACTGTATGCTGGTGAGTTGCCTCATGGGGAAGGTTAAGTAGATAGCTTCAGGATGGGGGCTGGTCACCAGAAAAACCAACACTTGATTAGAGGGCTAGAACTTTCAGCTCTACCACCTCCAAAGACAGGTGAGGGGCTTGAGATTGAGTTTAATCAACAATGGGCCAATGTTTTAATCAATAATACCTATGTAATCTTCATAAAAACCCTTAAATGATAGGATTTAGAGAGCTTCCAAGTTAGTGAACAGATCCACATGCAAAGAGGATCATATACACTGACTCCATGGAGACAGAAGACCCTATGCTCATGATCCTTCTGGACATCACCTTATATACTTCTTCTCCTGCCTATTCATCTATATCCTTTATTATAAATTGTAATAGTAGGCATAACACTTTCTTGAGTACTACTGAGTACTGAGGGATGGGGTCATGGAAATCCATGATTTGCAGCTGGCCAGGCAGATGTGTGGGTAGCCTGGGATCCCCATCTGCAGCTGGCACTGAAGTGGGGGCAGTCTTGTGGGATTGAGCCTTAACCTATGGGATCTGCACTAACTCCGAATAATGCCAGAATTGAATTAAATTGCTGGAGACCCACTTGGTGTTAGAGAATTGAGGAATTTGTTGTTGGAAAAAAAAATACTCAATACACTTATTTTGGGAAAATGAATGAGTGAAAAGTTAATTTTAAAAAAGGTAAACTATATTTAATTTATTAACATGTACAGTCATTTTTGCATCATTTTTCTAGTTTGTTTTTCCCTTTTTTGCTATTTCTTTATATTTAGTTTCCCTATATAGACAATGCTTGCTTTTTTCTCTTATAATTATTTTAACATAAGCCCTCTCTTTTAAACTATTACTTTCAAGTTTGCCTAAACTTAAACCAAAGTATATTATCAAAATCAAAACCAAAAACAAAAATTTGATTCTCCTTTATGAAAGACTGAGAATTTAGCATGGACTTACATACTTGTCTCTTATTTTATTTATCATAACTTCAGAATGAAGATTGTGTTTAATTAGAATTTTCTTTTCCAGAGATTAACAGAGTGTTTAGGACATGAAGTGTACTCATGAGCTGGAAGAGCAAAATACTGTGAGGGGAAAAAGTATCAGAAAAAGACTAGAAATTAGAAGAGAAGAAGGGAAAGATCTTCCTAGAAAACTGGAAATGAGAGAAACACAGAACAGGAGAGAGGAATACTGAATTTGGCTGAAGGATATTTTGAGTGATCTTCAAGAAAATAATTTCAGATAAAAAAATCATAGAAGGTTAACAAGACCTCACAGAGGTTAAGACATGAAAGGAGAACTTGTAAGAAATTTGGTAATATAGGACCCAGAACTGCCAAAACAATCCTGAAAAAGAACAAAGATGGAAAGTTTACACTTATTTTTTTTTCAAGACTTACTACAAAGCTACAGCAATTAAAGGCAGCGTGATATTGGCTTAATGTTAGATATTTAGATAAATGAAATGAAATTGGGAATCAAGAAGTAAATTTTTACTTTTGTAGTCAATTGATTTTTTTTAAGATTTTATTTTTATTTATTTGACAGAGAAAGAGAAAGAGAGAGCACAAGCATGGGGAGCGGCAGGCAGAGGGAGAGGGAGAAGCAAGCTCCCTGGGGAACAGGGAGCCTGATGCGGGGCTTGATCCTAAGACTCTAGGATCATGACTTGAGCTGAAGGCAGACGCTTAACCAACAGAGCCACCCAGATGCCCCCTAGTCAACTGATATTTGACAAGAGTGACAAAACACTACAACAGGGAAAGGGTGTCTTTTCAACAAAAGTGCTGGAACAATAGGATATCCAAATGCAAAAGAATGAAGTTGGACCACTACCCTACACTATACACAAAAACTAACTCAAAATGGATCAACAACCCCCCCAAAAGAGCTAAAATTATAAAACTCTAAGAAAAAAATATAGGTGTAAATCTTCTTGACCTTGGATTAGGCAATGATTTCCTATATATGATGTCAAAAGCAAAAGCAATTGAAGTCAAAAGCACAAGCAATCAAAGAAAAAATAGATAAATTGAACTGTATCTAAATGTAAAATTTTTATGCCTCAAAAGACACTGTCAAGAAGGTAGAAAGACAACAGAATCAAAGAAAATACTTGCAAAGCATTTATCTAAAAAAGAAATTGTATGAGGGGTGCCTGGGTGGCGCAGTCGGTTAAGTGACCCCGACTCTTGGTTTCGGCTCTGGTCACGATCTCAGGGTTGTAAGATCAAGTCCTGTGTCGGATTCTGCTCAGTGTGGAGTCTGCTTAAGAGTCTCCCTCTCCTTCTGCCCTTCTCCCCACCCACCCTGCTCACTCACTCTCTAAAGTAAATAAATAAAATCTTTTAGAAAAATATATATATTAATAAGCTCTTACAACTCAATTTGTTAAAAATGAATAACATTTTAAAATGGGAAAAGGAGGGCGCCTGGGTGGCTCAATTGGTTAACCAACTGCCTTCGGCTCAGGTCATGATCCTGGAGTCCCAGGATCAAGTCCCGAATCGGGCTTTCTGCTCAGCAGGGAGTCTGCTTCTCCCTCTGACCCTCCCCCGTTTCATGCTCTCTCTCTCTCAAATAAATAAGTAAATAAATCTTAAAAAAAAATAAAATGGGAAAAGGATTTTAATAAAAATTTATCTAAAGAAGATATACTTATGAACAATAAGCACATTAAAAGATGCTCAACATCATCAACCACTGGAGAAATGCAAATCCAACACACGATGAGATAACACTTCACACCCCCTAGAATGGCTGAAATGAAAAAGAAAATAACAAGTGTTGGTGAAGATATGGAGAAACTGGAGCCTTTGAACACTGCTGGTACAATTATGTAATGTTACAGCCACTTTGAAAAATATGTAACAGTTATGCAAAAAGTTAAACTGAGTTACCATGTCACCCAGCAATTCCTTTCCTAGGTATAAACCCAAGAGAACTGAAAACATATCACATAAAAATCTACCTGTGTGTAGGTTTTGTACATGAATGTTCATAGCAGCATTTTTCCTAATTATTTAATATTCATAATTATTCAAATGTCCATCACTGATAAATGGATAAACAAAATGAAGTATATTCCTGCAATGAAAGATTATTCAGTAATAACATGAAAGGAAGTACTGATAAATACTACAACATGAGTGAACCTAAAAAAACATTATGTTATGTGAAAGAAGCCAATCACAAAGACCACATATTGTAAAGTTCCATTTATATGAAATTTCCAGAATAGGAAATTACTGGTTTCTAGGACCCATGGGAGTTAGAAACCTGTAAATTATTGGTTTCTAGAACTCAGAGGAGTGCAAAGTAGAGAATGACTTCTAGTTTATATATGGGATTTCTTCATGAGGTGATAAAAGGTCCTAAAATTACATAGTGGTGATGGTTACACAATTCTGTGAATATATATTAAAAACCATTGAATTGTATATTTATGTAAAAGGTTACATTTTATGGGTGAATTATGTATCAATAAACTTAGTTTAAAAAAAAAAACAGTTAAGAGACATGTAGGAGATATTAAGAAGCTCCAACATACAATAGGAAGGTCCTAAAAGAAGTGGAGCAAATTATAAAGAAGTGATATTTGAAGAGTTAAATAAGTGAGTATGTGTTAGAATTGAGGAAGGAATTCGTTTCTCAGATTCAAAGTATATTTTGTGTCCCAAGAAGGATAAACAAAAATATATTCACACCTAGACACATCATCAAAATAAAATTGTGGAACATTAGATAGGATAAACAGGAAATAACAACAACAAAAAAGTCAAAGAGAAAAAGACATATTACCTCACAAGGAATACTGACAGACTATTCCTCAGCAACAAGAGAAACCAAAACAAAATGAATAGCTTCAAAACTGAGAAATTCTATATAAAATACAATCATTCATTAAAGATTATTTTTTCTTATTTAGAGGAGGGTAATTTTAATTGTAGATGTTTCTTTCTTGATTATTCATTTACTCAGGTTTATAAAAGTCCTGAAGCAATTTTTTTTTTTTTTTTTAAAGATTTTATTTATTTATTTGACAGAGAGAGAGACAGCGAGAGAGGGAACACAAGCAGGGGGAGTGGGAGAGGGAGAAGCAGGCTTCCCGCCGAGCAGGGAGCCTGATGCGGGGCTCGATCCCAGGACCCTGGGATCATGACCTGAGCCGAAGGCAGACGCTTAACGACTGAGCCACCCAGGCGCCCCCCTGAAGCAATTTTAATACTTTATGTTTCTCTAGGACATTATCTATTTTATGTAAGATTTTAAATTTCACATAAGTCTTTCATTTTATTTTGTTACTTTTTAGGTGCCTGTGATTTTAATATTTTTCATGTCTTGATAATTCTTGCTGAAAGTAACCCCTTATTATTAATTTCTGTAGCCCTTGATAATATATCTTGCTTTGATATCTATTTAGTCTGAAATTAATTTAATTAATCCAGCTTTCTTTTGATTATTTGTAGTTTCTTTTGTACTCTTTTACTTTTAATCTACCTATGTCTTTATATTTAAAATGAGTTTTTCTTCAATAGCATATAGTTGGTTCTTATATTTTTATCCAATTTGACGATCTCTTTCTCTTAATTGAAGTACTTAGATCATTTACATTAAATATAAATACTGATATGACTGTTTAAATCTACCATCATGCTAGTTGTTTTCTATTAGTATTGTTTTTTTTTCTTTTCCCTCTTTACCAGTTTTCTTTTAGATTAAGTATTTATTTATTATGGAAAAGAGAAAAGATAAAGAGGAAAAGACTCATTTTATGAAGCTATATTAATTTTTTTAAAGATTTTATTTATTTATTTGACAGAGAAAGAGAGCACAAGCAGTGGTAGTGGCAGGCAGAGGGAGAAGCAGGCTTCCTGCTGAGCAAGGAGCCCGATACGGGGCTCAATCCCAGGGTCCTGGGATCATGACCTGAGCTGAAGGCAGATGCTTAACGAACTGAGCCCCCCCAGGCACCCCATGAAGCTAGATTAATTTTGAAAGTAAACCCAAACCAATTTCAGTTGCAAAATCCAAAATAAATTGATAAATCAAATCCAGTGGAATACTAAAAATACTATTAATAAATCATGACTAAGCAGCTTTTCTAAAGATTCAGTTATTATTTGAGAGAGAAAGCATGCACAAGAGAGAGCATGCATGTGTGTGCGGATGGGGGGAGAATGGGGGGGATAGAAGGAGAGGGAGAGAGAATCTTAAGCAGACTCCACGCCCAGTGCAGAGCCCGATGTAGGGTTCAATCCCTGGCCCTGAGATCATGACCTGAGCTGAAATCAAGAGTTGGACCCTTAACTGACTGAGCCACCCAGGTGCCCCTAAGCAGTTTTTATTCTGAGAGAATACAAAGACAGGTCTATTTCTGGAAAGCTATTATTGTTAGTCACAATATTAATGAATTAAAAGGAGAAAATTACAATATCTTCTCTTTTTGTTTTTTTAAGATTTTATTTATTTGAGAGAGAGAGAATGAGAGACAGAGAGCATGAGAGGGAGGAGGGTCAGAGGGAGAAGCAGACTCCCCGCTGAGCAGGGAGCCCGATGCGGGACTCGATCCCAGGACTCCAGGATCATGACCCGAGCCGAAGGCAGTTGCTTAACCAACTGAGCCACCCAGGCGCCCCTACAATATCTTCTCAAGAATGCAAAAAAGTATTCAGTAAAATTCAAATATAAGTTGTGATTAAAAACTCTTATCCAACTTTGTTGAACAGTAGAACAGGCAAATCACAAAAGAATCTTAGATAACTAGTAAACATATGAAAGATTTTCAACCAGGCGGTGGGAGAAATAAAAATAACTATCAGGAATCACTTAATAACCAGTCAGATTGGTAAAAATTTTAAGTCTAATAACATCAAATTCATAAAGGATCAAAAGATACTGAAACTTGCATGCATTTTGTTGCAGCAACTGCTCCCTGCATAATGATGTTATCCAGAAAAGCCAATGACGCATGGCAGGGACAGCGGCTCCCAGAACCCACTCTCCAGATGTACAGATATCAGGGGCTCAGGGGGCACTTGGGAGCAGTGAAGGGGGTACACTGAAGGACAGGTGTGTGTGGTCCGCTGGCAGCCATGAGGTCAGATCTGTCCCAAGTTACAACACAAACCTATGGACTGTGGAATGTTATATACAACCATCAGAGAGCAATTTGTCATTAGATAATCATTTCAAGGTGCAAATCCAATTCTAGATATATACTCTTCATAACTCCCACAGCTATGCATAAAAAGACAAGTAGAAGAATGTTCCCTGTGACACTCAGTGAAAAAGTATAAACACCCTATATATCCATTATTAGGAGAACAGACAAATTAACTGTATTATATTCATACAATGAAATACTGTTCAGCAATGAAGATGAATGACTTACAGTACATGAATAAACATAGATAAATCTGAAAAACAAAGATTAGTGATAAAAGCAGGTTGGAAAATGATACATACAGTATAATGTTATATAAGGTTTTAAAACATGCCAAACAATGCTGCGTATCATATACATGTATGGTACAAAAATGTACACTTTCTTAGGAGTGATTAACATAAATCTCTCTTCTATGGAGAGAAGAAAGAGAAAGAATGGGGTTGGGTAGGTATATATACGATTTCAAGTGTATCTATTTTATTTGTGTAAAGTAAGTTGAAACATGTGGCAAAAAGTTAACATTCATTAAAGCAAGGTGGTAGGTACAGTATAAACATTTTCATTGTATTAGTTTATAGTCTATGTTTGCAATGTTTTAAACATTTTTTTTAAGTTTTAAAAAACATTGCAAGGGGCCAAGGAGAGGTTGGAGGCTTGAGAAAGTGAAAATATTTGGAATCTTGATTGTGGAGAATGTACTAAATTCAGTTTATTAGAAATGAGTGACACAATTGCCAGTAAAAAATACAGTAATTGGATTGCATGGAAGCAATTTATAGAAAGATTCAAAACAGTGCCATTTTAGACAGATGTTCCCTTAATACATTTAATAATGTCTACTTACAAAACATTCTACTTGAATTTCTCTCCCCTACAAAATAAAGAATTAGACAATCGTATAATAATAAAAAACAAATCTCTGGGGGAGCCTGGCTGGCTCAGTCACTGAAGCATGCTACTCTTGATCTCAGGGTTATGGGTTTGAGCCCCACGTTGGGTAAAGAGATTACTTAAAAAATAAAATCTTTAAAAAAAATACAACAGACAAATCTCTGTAACCATAATAAATTTATACAAAAGAATATTTCTATTAACAACTTTTAAAGTTATTTTTATTCTAGAAGTCATCTCTTTTCAAAGATACCGTAATTAAAATGTAGAGGATTCTGAATACCAATATTTGAATGGGAAAATCCTTTGATTTTATTAACTAACTGACACAGTTTAAAGGGATCTATAAAAACCCACTTAGGTCTTTCAAACTCTAAACTTCAAAATTATTATGTAACTTCAGGATTTATTGAAAATGGTTAGAATTTGGGGCACCTGGGTGGCTTAGTCGGTTAAGCATCTGCCTTCGGCTTAGTCATGATCCCAGGGTCCTGGGATCGAGCCCCCCGCATCAGGTTCCTGGCTAGGAGGGGAGCCTGCTTCTCCCTCTCACTCTGCCTGCCGCACCCCCTGCTTGTGCTCTCTCTCTCTCTCTCTCTCAAATAAATAAATAAAATCTTTAAAAAAAGAAAATGGTTAGAATTTATTAAAAAACAAAAATCCGCTTTTTGTAATAGCCCTACACTTAAATAACAGAACTAGAACCTCTACTGGATCTCTCTGATTTTTGGAGTCTAAGCTTTACAGTAATCACCTAATCTTTCAAGTGAGTATTTAGAGTGAGTAATCTTTCCCTAAATTTTTGAGAGCAGGAAATGTGTTCTGTGCATTACTGTTTTCCCAATGCTTAATCCATAATAGGTGTTCAATAAATAATTATGTTTAGTTAATGAAATGAATCTAGCCCCTAGCACAGACACAGCCTCAAATCTCTGCAAGACAGGACAGCCAAAGCAACCATTGTGGATCAGACCCACTGGTTCATTCAGCTTTAGACTCTGGAAATTATTTAGAGATATTACTATCCTCGGGGGTACTACTCTTTTTTTTTTTAAGAATTTTATTTATTTATTTGAGAGAGTAAGCATGTGCAAGCAGGAGGAGCAGAGAGAGAGGGACAAGCAGACTGTGTTGAGCATGAAGCCAGACACAGGGATCAATCTCATGACCCTGAAATCATGACCTGAGCCGAAACCAAGATTCCCACACTTAACTGACTGAGTCATCCAGGTGTCCCAGGAGCTCTACTCTTTTTTTTTTTTTAAAGATTTTATTTATTTGTTTGACAGAGAGAGAGCACAAGTAGGCAGAGCAACAGGCAGAGGGAGAGGGAGAAGCAGACTCCCCGCTGAGCAGAGAGCCCGATGTGGGGCTTGATCCCAGTACCCTGGGATCAGGACCGAGCCAAAGGCAGACACAACCAACTGAACCACCCAGGCGCCCCTGGGGGCTCTACTCTTAATACTACCCCCCCAATACCTCAGGCAGTAAGCAAATCATTTGGATCTAAAATTCTCTTGAAGATAGAGGACCAACGGACAGCTCTTTAAAATGTAATAAAAAGGGAAACCTGCTTCTCCCTCTCCCACTCCCCCTGCTTATGTTCCCTCTCTCACTGTGTCTCTCTCTGTCAAATAAATAAAATCCACAAAAAATAGAATGTAATAAAAATATTTTTATATATGGAATTCATAATTCAGACTAATTTTGACTCAAAAAGTCATGATTCATTGCTAATACTATAGGTAATGAGATGATGAAGACTAAGACAAGGTCACTGGATTTAAAAAGGAGAATATAACTCATAATGCACAAAGGAACTATTTCAATAGAGTAGTAGGACCAGATGGCAAATTACTTTTTATAAATGTAATAATAATAATTATCTAGTTTAAATTTCTTATATTTAGGACTATGTGGATGATTCTATTAAGGGTTAATACCACAATAAAGGAGTAATTATAATAGAAAATTCCACATATCCATATAATATAGGCCAAGCTAAAAGGTAAGTTATCACCTATTAGAGTTTATTATATTTCATATGCATTTTGATAAGCCAGGAACATTAAGAGCAGGACAACTTTTTCTTTTTCCTTTTTAAGATTTTATTTTTAGGTAATCTCTATAGCCAATGTGGGTTTTGAACTTACAACCCTGAGATCAAGAGTCACATGCTCTACTGGCTGAGCCAGTAGACCCAGGATAACTTCTTTTCTTAAAGTACAGCAATTTATTAAACAAATAACTTTTCTTTTGCTGATTTTTATCCTGATACATGAGAAAATATCAAAACATTTTAAGAATGCTGAGGTGCGAGGTGGTAGATGAGAAGCAAACAAAAGTAATAGTATACCATCATAGGAAAAGCAAGTCATATACAGAATAAAATTTATTCCTGTACTACATTATCTACTAATTAAAATAATGATGTTAATAATTATAAAACAATTACTAAGTATTTTTAAAGGCTGTATTATATGTATAGGACTTTTTCCAGGCAACTAGTCCCTAATGGTGTTCACAAGAAATATAAAACTTAGGTCTACCATATGTTCTTTTCTTTCCCATTTTTAAATTGTGTTAAAATAAACAAAATTTACCATCTTAGTTTTAAGTGTAGACTTCAGTGGTACTAAGTACATTCACATTTTTGTGCAGCCATCACCATCATCCATCCCCGTAACACCATACGTTCTTTTAAAAACACTGTTTACTGGGGCGCCTGGGTGGCTCAGTCGTTAAGCGTCTGCCTTCGGCTCAGGTCATGATCCCAGAGTCCTGGGATCGAGCCCCGCATCGGGCTCCCTGCTCTGCGGGAAGCCTGCTTCTCCCTCTCCCACTCCCCCGCTTGTGTTCCCTCTCTTGCTGTGTCTCTCTCTGTCAAATAAATAAATAAAATCTTTAAAAAAAAAAAAAAAGAAAAAAAAGAATGCTGGTTTAAGGATCTATTATAAAATAAAAAAAAAAAAAACAACACTGTTAACTAACATCCTGATTGTGTGCAGTACAACAAGTGAGTAAAAGAGCTACGCAGAAAGTTCAACGAGTTAATTGCAATGAATGGAACATAAAGCTGGTCACTTACAATGCAAGTATTCTGTAGTATTCTGGCCTGGAATGCATAATCTGACTCTAACCATGAGGAAATATCAGACAAACCCAAATGAGGGGCATTCAATTAAAAAGAAGTGGGAGAGGATATTTTCTTCAAAAACATCAATGTTAAAGATGATAAAGAAAAGCTACAGAGAAGTTATAGATTAAAGGAAACCAAAGAAAAATGACAATTAATTGCAAAGCTTGATCCTGGACTGGATTCTGTATTGAATGGAGGAAAAACCAAAAAGGAAAATATCCGGTCAACTAGTAAAAATTAAAATATGCACAGGAGATTAGAGTTTTGTAAACTTTAAATTTTTCTGAAGATGATCACTGTACCCTTATTCTTAAGAAATACACATCAAGGGGCGCCTGGGTGGCTCAGATGGTTAAGTATCTGCCTTTGGCTCAGGTCATGATCCCAGGGTCCTGGGATTGAGCCCCACACTGGGCTCCCTGCTTGGCAGGGAGCCTGCTTCTCCCTCTCCCTTTACTGTTCCCCCTGCTTGTGCTCTCTCGCTCTGTCAAATAAATAAATAAAATCTTTAAAAAAAAAAAGAAAAAAATACACACCAAAACGTTTAGGGGTAAAGAGCTGTTACTCTCAAAGGTTCAGAACAAAAAAGAAAAAGGTGAATTTGGAAGAAGGGATAAAAGCTATACTAGGTGTTCTACACTATTCTTATTCTTGCAGCTTTTTTGCAGCTTGAAATTACATGTAAAGAGTTAAAAACTGTGCCTAATAGGTAGAAGCTAAATATGGAATTCTAATTCATAACACTAAAGAATATAAGAAATTATTAACATGTAACTTACAAAAGTAAAATACAAAAATACATGTAATTTCAAAGTACTGTCAGTTTATTACACCTAAATTGTGAAAAATGTCAGATCTGTGCCTTTCATGAAACTGGATAAATATAATGGGGTCAGTTATATCAGGACGTTCTGTATCTGGTCAGTAATTTTGATTAAGATTCAGAACTTCTGGGAAATTGCCTCTAGCAATGTTTGTTTATTAATATTATAAATGCTGAAAACATTTTTTTGCATCACTGAATTCAGTCCTTGCTGACTAACATTTCATGGGTCAAAATGAATGGGTTTTCTATTGATTCAGCCAGTGTGGTGATTGACAAACATAATTCAGTAATAGCAGAATGAATAAAATGTCAACTTCTGTTTCTGATACTTGCCAGAATCTTTTTTTTTTTTTGCATTTAATTTTTTTAAATTTAATTTTATTATGTTATGTTAGTCACCATACATTACATCATTAGTTTTTGATGTAGAGTTCCATGATTCATTGTTTGCGTATAACACCCAGTGCTCCATTCAGTACGTGCCCTCCTTAATACCCATCACCAGGCTAACCATCCCCTCACCCCCCTCCCCTCTAAAACCCTGTTTGTTTCTCAGTCCATAGTCTCTCATGGTTCGTCTCCCCCTCCGATTTCCCCCCTTCATTTTTCCCTTCCTATTATCTTCTTCTTCTTCTTTTTTTAACATACAATGTATTATTTGTTTCAGAGGTACAGGTCTGTGATTCAACAGTGTTACACAATTCACAGCGCTCACCATAGCACACACCCTCCCCAATGTCTATCACCCAGGCACCCCATCCCTCCCACCCCCCACCACTCCAGCAACCCTCAGTTTGTTTCCTGAGATTAAGAATTCCTCATATCAGTGAGAGCATATGACACTTGTCTTTCTCTGATTGACTTATTTTGCTTAGCATAATACCCTCTAGGTTCCATCCATGTCGTTGCCAATGGCAAGATTTCGGGTTTTTTGATGGCTGCATAATATTCCATTGTATATATACACCACATCTTCTTTATCCATTCATCTGTTTATGGACATCTTGGCTCTTTTCATAGTTTGGTTATTGTGGGCATTGCTGCTATAAACACTGGGGTGCACGTACCCCTTCAGATCACTACATTTGTATCTTTGGGGTAAATACCCAGTAGTGAAATTGCTGGGTCGTAGAGTAGCTCTATTTTCAACTTTTTGAGGAAACCCCATATTGTTTTCCAGAGTGGCTGCACCAGCTTGCATTCCCAACGGTGTAGGAGGGTTCCCCTTTTTCCACATCCTCGCCAATATCTGTCATTTCCTGACTTGTTAATTTTAGCCATTCTGACTGGTGTGAGGTGGTATCTCACTGAGGTTTTGATTTGGATTTCCCTGATGCCGAGCGATGTTGAGCACTTTTGCATGTGTCTGTTGGCCATTTGGATGTCTTCTTTGCAGAAATGTCTGTTCATGTCTTCTGCCCATTTCTTGATTGGATTATTTGTTCTTTGGGTGTTGAGTTTGATAAATTCTTTATAGATTTTGGATACTAGCCCTTTATCTGATATGTGATTTGCAAATATCTTCTCCCATTCTGTCGGTTGTCTTTTGGTTTAGTTGACTGTTTCCTTTGCTGTTACTTGCCAGATTCTATCAGTGCTTTATTTTCATTCTATCCTTTTAAAATTATTTTATGTTACTTCTGATTTACTTTCTTCTTTGCTGCTTCATTGTTTTAATTTTTCAGTAGCCTTTTTGTTTTATATTTCATTTTTTTTTTTTTAAAGTAGGCTCCATACCCAGTACAGAGTCCAGTGAGGGGCTTGAACTCACAACCCTGAGATCAAGACCTGACCTGAGGTCAAGAGTTGGATGGTCAACTAACTGGGCCACCCAGGTACCCTTCATTATTTTTTAATCTTAATTTTCCTTTCAGCTGTAATTTTTATTGATTTATTAATTATTATTATTATTATTATTATATTAGTCTCACTTTATAATGATAAGGAAGTATGGTAATATGGTTAATACAAATTATGAACATATGGATTGGAATCCTTTTCTTCATCCATTTCTATATTAAGTCTGAACAAAATCTAAGCTTTAGTATATTAGAAGTTATACATTCAGACAAAAACCCATTCCCACAATATTAATGTACTTGTGCTAAATCATATTTAGACTGCTAAAATAGTGTTGCTTTCTCACATTATATACCATCCTTGGTTTTTGCTTTATATAATCATTATTAACTCTATAAACAATATAATATATATTACAAGAAGGTAAATTAGACTTTATATTAATGTAAGGTCTTAATGCAGGTAGGAAAAGAATCTTCTGATAGAACTCCAACACTGTCTCCTATAATTGCTTTATAGTATCCTAGCACAAATCTTATTTATCTGTATGAAATTTTACAATCGATAAAGATAATTTATATTTTTTCATATTACTTCTTAATATATCAATGAAGTACATAAAGCACGTATCATCACACAAAAGGAAATTGAAGCTTATAGACAGATTAGATTTACCAACATTATATAGACAGCAAAGTGGCAGACTACAAAGGACTTAAACGCCACCATGTCCCAAACCTAAACAATGGTAAGGATTTCTCTTGGTCATGTCACAGGAACAAGTGAAAAGAAATATGAAAAGTTGTTATACAGAACCCAAAGCAGCACTGCGTGACCATACTACTACATCTCAGTCATCATGATTATCTCTAATACCTGCTAGATACCTCATAGGACCATAGGTACCTTGGCACTTCATTTTGTCTGCTCTGCAATGAGCAAACATGTTCTACTTCCAAAATTTCTACTACACCAAAAACATTGAATCATACAATGATTTTAAAAGCTTTTTGTTTTGAACTGATGGTTACCAGAGGGGAGGTGGGTGGGGGGAATGGTGGGAAATAGGTGATGGGGATTAAGGAGTGCGCTTGCTGTGATGAGCACTGGGTGATATATGGAAGTGTTGAATCGCTGTATTGTACACCTGAAATTAATATAACACTATATGTTAACTATTCTGGAATTAAAATTTTAAAAAGATAAAAGACTTCAAAAAATAAAAGCTTTTTGTTTGGGGCAGATATAGAATAACCAACAGGAGAGCAAATAGTAAATAATGCTATAACACACATCAGTTCTGACTCTTTTTTTAATATTTTATTTATTTATTTATTTATTTATAAGAGACAAAGAGCATGAGCAGGGAGTGCGGCAGAGGGAGAGGGAGAAGCAGGCTCCCCACTGAGCAGGGAGACCAATGTGGGGCTTGATCCCAGATCCTGGGATCATGACCTGAGCTGAAGGCAGACGATTAACCGACTGAGCCACCCAGGTGCCCCTTGACTCTTTCAAGATAAGCTCTTCACTGAGAAGTTTTTTAGCCTGATTAATTGTAATTATCATCTAGAACCAGTAAAGGATCAAATGTGTTAGGAATAAGGAATGAAGACTAAAGAGAGCCATGGAAAATACTGGTCCACTACATGGGGATATTCTTACCCTTGCCACTGATCAAAAAACATTCACTGTTGCAGAAGCACAGCTAAAAGAGAATGAGTATAGCCACTACTCAGCATTCACCTCTGACCCAGATTCCAAAGAGTGGTCAGGGCTTGCTCTGATTCTGGGGTGTAGGTGGAGGAAGAATCTCTCAAATTGGCAATATATAAGGAGAAACATTATAGGAAAGGTAAACACCAATCTCCTTAGGGTTTTTTCACAGCTATAAAATAATAGCAATAGAGGCTGCAATTGTTTGCAGGGGTGGTAAGGGGTTAGGAGCATATATGGATACATAGTCTTATCAGATAAAATGCTCTTAGGCAGCGGGGCAAATTTTCAAAACTATCTTTCACCAAGTAGGCACTCTAAAGTGGAAGTAAAGGAGCACCTGGAGCACCTGGCTGGCTCGTGAAGCGTTCAACTCTTGAGCTTGGGGTTGTGAGTCCCACGTTGGGTGTAGAGATTACTTAAAAATAAAATAAAATAAAGTGGGAGTAAAAGCAGAATTGGGGTCTGGGCAGGCAGTTTTTCCAAAGGTATGAGTCTACATATGAATGCAATGGTCACAAAGAAAACAAAATAACAATCAACAAAAACAAAGATCAAGTTCCCTCCCTAACCTCTCAGGCTGTTGAATGAGGAACGAAGTGACTGAATAAACCTATATTATCAAAGCCTTCAAGATACAAAATAGTACCCAGATAAACAGGGAAAGAAGTCAAGAAGAATCTACCTGTATATTCTTAAGCAAATAGTAGGTCTTTATAAATCTGCCCTTATATGAAGATGACTTAACCAGAACAAAAAGCTGGATAAAAATTTTGCCATTAAAAGCCATGAAATAAACCCAGTATGTGAGAGATTAATGAAGAAAAGATACACCAGGAAACAAGAATGAATGACTACTTTCTAGTCCCAGGAAAATTTCACTCTGTAAGTTAAAAAATGAAATAAAAATAGAATGAATTAGAATTTGTGAATTTAGTCCAACCCCAGTCAAAACTCAAAGGATTAATTTCTAGGAATGACAAAAGTGGTCAAAATATATGTGAAAAAACAACTAACAGAATTATTCTGAAATAAGTAAGCAAAGATGAGAGGTCTGTCCTAAGAAATATCAAAACTTATACAGTTAACAATTAAAACTGAAGTACTGAGGAAGAAATAAGAATATGAAAGAAACCCTTTTGGCTCCCTGAGCAGTGCCATGACAGCAAGAACAAGAGGCTTACAAAAGGCAGCAGAAAGGGAGCCAAGAAGAAAGTGGTTGATTTATTTTCTAAGAAAGACTGGTATGATGTGAAAGCACCAGTTATGTTCAATATAAGAAATATTAGAAAAACACTAGTCACAAGAACTCAAGGCACCAAAATCACATCTGATGGCCTCAAGGGTTGTGTTTTTGAAGTGAGCCTTGCTGATCTGCAGAATGATGAAGTTGCATTTACAACTGAGGATGATCAGGGCAAAAACTGACTAATTTCCTTGGCATGGTTCTTACCTGTGACAAAATGTGCTCCATGGTCAAAAAATGGCAGACCATGATTGAAGCTCATGTTAACGTTAAGACTACTGATGGTTATTTTGTCTATTTTGTGTTGGTTTTACTAAAAAACACAATCAGATTCGGAAGACCTCTTATGCTCAGCACCAGCAGGTCTGCCAAATTTGGAAACAGGTGATGGAAATCATAACCCAAGAGGTGCAGACAAATGACTGAAAGAAGTGGTCAATAAATTGATTCCAGACACCATCAGAAAAGACACAGAAAAGGCTTGCTAGTCTATTTATCCACTCCATGATGTCTTTGTTAGAAAAGTAAAATTGCTGAAGAAGCCCAAATTTGAATTGGGAAAGCTCATGAAGCTTCATGGTGAAGGTAGTAGTCCTGGAAAAGGTACTGAGGATGAGACCAGTGCTAAAGTTGAACGAGCTGATGGATATGAGCCACCAATCCAAGAATTTGGCAGACCTGCTAGTGCTGAGCATTACAGGTCTTCCTTAACTGTAAAATGGAACAGATATAGAACCTATCTCAAAGGATTCTTGTGAGGATGAAATAAATATATGCCAAGTCCTAACAGCATAATACCAACATGAGCAAAAGATGTTAACAGAAAATTTACAGAAAAAAACCCGAAAGTAGCCATTAGATGGGTCACGTGGAGGGCTCAGTCAGTGGAGCAGGTGATGCTTGATCTCCGGGTTGTTAGTTTGAGCCCCATGTTGGGTGAACATATAAAAAAAGTGTATAAAAAAAGTGGCCATTACCTACAAATATATTAAATCTGACTAATAATCAAAGACATACAAATTTGAACAATCTTCAGTCATCATTATGCACCAGATTATCGAAGGTTTTAAAAAAAAAAAGTACCCAGAATTGAGTAAGATGTGGCAGCAAGTACACTCTCATATAATTTTAGAGAGAGTATAAATTGTTACCATTGTTTGGAAAGCCTTTTGGCAACAAGTACCAAAATTCTGATCCAGCAATTTCTCTTTTAGGAATTACACTACAAAAATAATCACAAGAGCGTAAAGCCAAATCTACAAAAATGTTCAAGTGGGAACTATTCATAATTTGGAAAACGTTGAGCCCATCCAAATGTCTATTAATGAGCATTAATTAAATTAGGGTATATCCATAAAATGACTTTGTAGTGACTGCGAAGTGATTTATATTCTCTATATTCATGAGAAGAAAAGTGCTCCACAACATACTTTCTTGAGTAAAATGGAAAATTACAAGTCAATAGAGTATGACTTTGTATTTATAAATGTATGTGTGTATACTTACAGAGAAGAAAGTTCAATATTAGTACAATGTTACAGTGCTGACCTCCAGATAGAAAGATTTTAAGTGACTTACCTTTCTTACATAAATTCTTTATGTATTACTTAAACTTTCTATAGGACTATGCATTACTTTAAAAAACAATTACAGAACTAAAAGAGGAATATCAATTCTTCCTCCAATGACTGTTTTCATTGCACAAAATAACTGATCCAAGCAAACATTACGTGAGCAAAAGAAAACATACTTTGAATTGTACCCTAAGATTAGAAGAACTTGACAACTCAGGAAAAGGCAAAAGTAAGACCAATTATGGCAAAAAGATTCAACAGTATCTCTATTATAAAACATATCTAAAATTATGACTAGAGTCCTCCTAAATACTGCAAAAAATAAAACTAGTAACCTGAATGAGGAAGAGAAAGGCAAAAGAAATAGCTAAGAAATTTACTAGGCACGATGAAACTTAATACTGCTTTTCAAGTGACTCTGAAAGTAATTGAAAGAATTATTCAAACATGAGAAAGGAACTAGTTCATTTATGTCAGAGGACTTTAAGTTATTTAAGAAAAGCTGTATCGAGAGGGGCCTCAATGACTCAGTTGGTTAAGTGTCCGACTCTTGATTCCAACTCAGGTCATGATGCTCAGGGTCTTGAGATCAAGCCCTGCTTTGGGAACCCCACTCAGTGCAGAGTCTGCTTGAGATTCTCTTTCTTCCTCTCCCTCTGTCCCTCCCCCAGCTCTCTCTCGCTCTACATAAATAAATAAATAAATAAATAAATAAATAAAATCTTTTTTACAAAAGAAAGAAAAGTTGTATCAAACTAGTTGAAACCTTACTTGTCTTCGCTTGTCACTAATTACCTACCAAGATATCCCATAATGATATAAAGAAAAACCTAAAAACATACAAGCGTTAACTTTTCCTAGTATCAACACATGAAAACTATTTTTCCCTTATGAAAAATCCTAGTGCATAACTTTCCTATTTGAATTCAGGAAAAAGTATTAAATGAAGATTAAATTCAAAGCATCAGGAGCAACATGGAAAAACAGTCAAGAAACTGAGAGTATGGTTCCAATTTTCCATTTAATTTAGTCTCAATTTCACTATAAGTAAAACAAGAAGACTGACTAGAGCTCCAAATATATCTAATGCAGCATCAGTGATATGTCTTTGGAAGAATTATATGCTCCATGAAAATAAAGGTTCTATTGGTAAAACAAGTTCAGGAAATTCTGCATACCAATTACCTTCTCTGAAGAATCCTAAGCACCGTACTGCAGAAAAGAAAATATTTAACTTTGTGTAACTCACCATTTCTCATAATTAGACAAACTAAATGTCTGTCAATAGAGGAATAATTAAAAGATTATACATCATAGCGTGATTTTTACAAAGAACACATTTTATATATTGACACAGTAGATTTCTGGGACCCAAGATAAAAAAGATAAACTACAGAATAATACATATATCAACTAGTTTTTGTTAATTTAGCTTTTGTATATATATGTAGTCATATGCATAAAAAAGGTCTAAAAGAATACACAGCAAACTTTTTGAGTGATTCTGGAAATGGCAATTGGCAGAGTCAAAGGGGAATACATTTAACTGATAGACTTAAGTGTATCTTTAAATGATCTTAAATGTATCTTTAAAAGGTCTTAAATATTTATCTTTCTGGGGGCACCTGGGTGGCTCAGCTCTTAAGCATCCGACTCTTGGTTTCAGCTCAGGTCACAGACTCAGGATCCTGGGATGGAGCCCCACACATCCAGCTCCGGG
The DNA here is from genome assembly GCF_004348235.1 of Phoca vitulina. Classification (NCBI taxonomy): domain Eukaryota; kingdom Metazoa; phylum Chordata; class Mammalia; order Carnivora; family Phocidae; genus Phoca; species Phoca vitulina. Next base: position 70,626,056 of record NW_022589704.1, on the reverse strand, counting down.
CTCAGCAGGAAGCCTACTTCTCTCTCTCCTTCTGACTCCCCCTGCTTGTGCTCTCTCTCTCTCTCTCTCTCATTCACTCTCAAATAAATAAATGAAATCTTTAAAAAAAAATACAAGTTAAAAAACTTAAATGCTCATAATAGTCAATAGTTAAATAAATGACTAAATAGCAACTCAAGAAAATGTTTCAATGTTATTTTATGACTTGCCTACTTTTCACAAGAATTTTGAAAGTTAACTTAACAAAGTAATGTGTATAATTATGTAGAATACATAGCAACCAAAAAAGTACCTATAAACATAAGGGAAAAAATTCCAATGTGTAATTTTGTTATGATCATACCTGTATAAAATGAGTATATTCTTTTATAAATTGAACAAATGTAATACAACCACGTGTGCTAAATACTGAAGAAACAGACACAGAAGTTGTAGCACTTGCCTCTCAGGAAGCATAGAGTCTAGTGGAATGAAGACAAGTAAATCAAGTGTAATAGTACAATGAGATTCATTTATTCCACCCACACAAAAAACATATTCAGGGTCTACTATGTGCCAAGTCCTGTCTAGATGTTATTCATTGGTAGAAAGAAAAACAAAAAATAATTCTTTCATTCTTTAGGAGAGAAAACTACAATAAAAATATTTGAAGGTCATAAGTGCCAAGGGAAAAAATACAACAAAAAAAGGGATAGGGAGTGCAGGGTGGAGGGTTTGCAATTTTGGTTAGGGTGCCGTACAAAAGAATACTTTGGAGCAATGGTTTGAAAGAGCTGAGAACAATCCATAAGGTTATTTGAAGGAAAAGCAAATGCAAATGTTTTAAGGCAAGAGTCTACTTGTTATGTATACAAGACACACCAAGAAGTCTAATGTAGCTGGCCCAGGGTAACTACAGGAAATGTAGTAAGAAGTGACATGAGACTGGTAAGGGGCTATAAGAAAGATCATGTGGGGTCTTTTAGGCTACTGCAAAGACTCTAAGTCATATGGGTTGGTTGGTTGCTTGCTTGCTTGCTTGCTTTTACAGATTTTATTTTTCAGAGTAGTTTTAAGTTCACAAAATTGATAGGATGATAGAGATTTCCCTGGCCCCACAAATGTATACCTGTTATCAACATGCTCCATCAAAGTGGCACATTTGTTAAAATTTATGAACCAACACTAACACATCACTATCATGCAAAGTCCATACTTTACATTAGGGTTCACTCTTGATATTATACATTCTATGGGTGTGGACAAATATATAATGACATGCATCTACCAATATAATATCATACAGATTAATTTTACTGCCCTAAAATCCTTTGTGCTGCACCTAATTCCTCCCTCCTACCCTTTGAACCTCTGACAAACACTGATCTTTTTACTATGCCCAGTTTTGCCTTTTCCAGAATGTCATATGTTTGGAATCATACAGTCTGCAGCCTTTTCAGATTATCTTCTTTCACTCAGTAATATGCATTTAAGGTTCCTCATATGTCTTTCCATAGCTTGATAACTCATTTCTTCATAATACTGAATAAGAGTCCCTTTCTGGATTATTTATCCATTCACCTACTAAACGAGATCTGGGTTGCTTCCAGGTTTTGGTAATCATGATTGAAACTTCAACCTTTTTTGTGGACATAAGTTTTCAAATAATTTGAGTAAATGCCAAGGAGCATGTTGGGTAAAATGTATGGTAAGAATATGGTTAATTTTGTAAGAAACTGCCAAACTGTATTCCAAAGTGGCTGTACCATTTTGCATTCCCACCAGCAATGAATGAGAGTTCCTGTTGCTCCACATCCTCTCCAGCATTTGATGTTGTCAGTGTTTCAGATTTTGGACAATCTAATAGGTGTGCAGTAGTATCTCACTGTTTTAGTTTTAACTTCCCTGATGATGTATGATGTAGAGCATTTTCATGTGTTTATTTGCCATAATGATTTCTTTGGTGAGCTGTCAAGATCTTTGGCCCCTTTTAAAATTAGTTTGTTTGTTTTCTTATTATTGAGTTTTAAGAGTTCTTTATACACTTTGGATAATGGTCCTTTAACAGGTGTGTCTTTTGCAAATATATTCTCTCATTCTGGGTCTTGTCTTCTCATTCTCTTGTAATTGTCTTTCATAGACAGAGTTTTGAATTTTAATGAAGTTAACAATTACTTCTTTCATAAATCATGGCTTTAGTGTTATATCTAAAAAGGCATGACCATGCCCAAAGTCATCTAGGTTTTACCCTATGTTATCTTCTGGAAGTTTTATAGTTTTGCTTTTTCATTTTAGGTCTGTGATTCATTTTAGATTAATTTTTATAAAGGATGTAAAGTCTGTGTCTAGATTCATTTTTGCATGTGAATGCCCAGTTATTACAGCTCCATTTTCTGAAAAGACTATCTTTGCTTCATTTTATTATTGCTTTGCTTTGTCAAAGATCAACTGATTATATTGATATAGATCTATTTCTGGCTTTTCCAATCTGTTCCATTGATCTATTTGTCTATTCTTGTGCCAATACCACCCTGTCTTGATTACTGTAGGTTTATTGTATATCTTAAAGTTGGGTAATGTTGGTCCTTCAAGTTTAACATTGAGAATATTAAATTTGAGATGTCTAATAAACTGTAGGTATAGGTGCCAAAAAAAGCAGTTGGTATGAGAGCTTGAGTTCAGGGGGGAAAACTCCAGGCTTATAAATTTATTACATTAAAAAAAAAGAAAAGGTCCTTCTCAAACTCTTTCAAAAAAATAGAAGAGGAGGAGGGAACATTCCCAAATTCATTTTATGAGACCAGCACTACCCTGATAACAAAATCACACAAGGACACTTCAACAAAATTACAGTCCAATGAATCTGATGAACAGAAATGCAAAAGTCCTCAACAAAATATTAACAAACCAAAATCAATAATATATTAAGATGATCATACATCATGATCAAGTGGGATTTATACCTGGGATACATGGATGCTTCAACATCCATGTATCAGTCATGTAATACACCACATTAATAGAATAAAGGATAGAAATCATATGATTTTCTCAATAGATGTAGAAAAAGCATTTGACAAAATTCAACAACCATTTATGATTAAGAACTCTCAACAAAATGGGTATAAAACGAATGTACCTCAACATAATAAAGGTCATATATGACAATCCCACAACAAACATCATTCTCAATTGTGAAAAACTAAAAGTTTTTCCTCTAAGATCAGGAACAAGATGAAAGAGATAAGTATGACAATTCTCCCCATTTTTATTCAACATAGTACCGGAAGCTCTAGCCAGACCAGTTAGTCAACAAAGAAAAATAAAAGGCATCCAAATCAGAAATGGAAAAGTAAAACTGTCTCTGCTTGCAGATGACAAGATACTAAAAATAGAAAATCCTAGGGGCGCTTGGGTGGCTCAGTCCTAAGCGTCCGCCTTCAGCTCAGGTCATGATCCTGGGGTCCTGGGATCGAGCCCCGCATTGGGCTCCCTGCTCAGCAGGAAGCCTGCTTCTCCCTCTCCCACTCCCCCTGCTTGTGTTCCTGCTCTCACTATCTCTCTGTCTAAATAAATAAATAAAATGTTTAAAAAAAAAAAGAAAGAAAATCCTAAAGACTCCACCAAAAAAAACTACTAGAAGTAATAAATAATAAATTCAGTAAAGTTGTAGAATACAAAATCAATACACAAAAAGCTGTTTAATTTTTATACACAAATAACAAACTATCACAAAGAGAAATTAAGAAAACAACCCCATTTATAACTACAACTACATCAAAAAGGAAACAAAGAAACCTAGGAATTAATTTAATCAAGGAGGTGAAAGACCTGTACACTGAAAACTATAAGACACTGAAGAAGACACAAATAAATGGAAAAAATATTCCATGCCATTCTTACAGATTGGAGGAATTAATATTGTTAAAATGTCCATACTACTTAAAGCAACTTACACATTCAGTGCAATCCCTATTGAAATTCTAATAGCATTTTTCACAGAAATAGAACAAACAAATCCTAAAATTTGTATGTACCTACAAAAGACTCCAAATAGCCAAACAATCTTGAAAAAGAGGAACAAAGCTGGAGGCATCACACTGCCTGATTTCAAACTATATTACAAAACGACAGTAATCGAAACAGTATGGTATTGGCATAAAAACAAACCAAGACACAAAGATCGATGGAACAAAATAGAAAGCCCAGATATAAACCCATGCATATACAATCAACTAATTTGTGACAATGGAGGCAAGAATAAACAATGGGGAAAGGACAACCTCTTTAATAAGTGGTATTGGGAAAACTTGATGGCTACATGCAAAAGAAAGAAACTGGATCACTATCTTACATCATATACAAAAATCAACTCAAAATGGATTAAAGACTTGAACATAAAACCTGAAACTCCTAGAAGAAAACATAGGTCATAAGCTCCTTGCAATTGGTCTTAGCAATCATTTTTTTAGATTTGACACCAAAATCAAAGGCAACAAATGTAAAAGTAAGCAAGTGGGACTAAATCAAACTAAAAAGCTTCCATACAGCAAAGGAAACCATCATAAAAAAAAAATGAAAAGGCAACCTGAGTGGGAGAAAATATTTGCAAATCATATATCTGATAAGAAGTTAACATCCAAAATATAGAAAGAACTCCTACAACTCAGTAGCAAAAAAAGAAACAATCTGATTTAAAAATGGGCAGAGGATCTGAATAGACATTTTTTCAAGAAGATATGCAGATGGTCCACAGGTGCTCAACATCAATGATCATCAAGATGATGCAAATCAAAACCACAATGAGGTAGCACCTCACACCTGTTAGAATGGCTGTTATCAAAAAACAAGAAATAACAAGTACTGGCAAAGATGTACAGAAAAGGGAACCCTCATGCACTGTTGGTTAAGAATGTAAACTGGTGCAGCCACTACTGAAAACAATATGGAGGTTCCTCAAAAAATGAAAAATAGAACTACCCTTTGATCTAGCAATTCCGATTCCGGGTATTAGAAGAAAATAAAAAATACTAACTCTCACCCCCAGATATATATGTTTATTGCAGCATTATTTACAATAGTCAAGAAGCAACCAAAGTATGCATTGATGCATGAATGGATAAGGAAAATGTACGTGTGTACAATGAAGTATTACTCAGCCATAAAATAGAAATATTGCCATTTGTGACAAAATGGATGGACCTTAAGGGCATTATGCTAACTGAACTAAGTCAGAGAAAGAAAAATACCATATGATCTCACTTATATGTAGAAAATCTAAAAAAAAGAAAGAAAGAAAAAGAAATGCAGCTCATACATACATACATACTGAGAATAGATTGACGGTTACCAGACCCAGGAGTGGGAGAACAGGTGAAATGGGTGAAGAGGTCAAAAGTTACAAACTTCCGGGGCGCCTGGGTGGCTCAGTCATTAAGCGTCTGCCTTTGGCTCAGGTTGTGATCCCAGGGTCCTGGGATCGAGCCCCGCATTGGTCTCCCTGCTCCGCGGTAAGCCTACTTCTCCCTCTCTCACTCCCCCTGCTTGTGTTCCCTCTCTCACTGTGTCTGTCAAATAAATAAAAATCTCAAAAAAAAAAAAAGTTACAAATTTCCAGTTATGAAAGAAATAAGTCATGAGATGTAATGTAGAGCATGGTAACATGGATAGTAAATTATATTGCATATTTTAAAGTTGCTAAGGGAATATATCTTAAAAGTTCTCACCACAAGAAAAAAAATTTGTAACTGTGTGGTGATAGATGTTAACCAGACTTAATGGGATGATTATTTCACATCATATATAAATACTATTAAATATGTTAGTCATCAATTATACCTCAATAGAAAAAAAATCTGCTTAAAAAATGGAATAAGCAACTTTGGGAGTCATTAGCATCTCAATGCTATCTAAATCCAGGGTGTTGAATTATTTCACCAAGACAGTTATAGTGAAAGAACAGAAGTTGTGCAAGGAGTGAGGCCTGGGGTATGGGTGGAAACTTGAAGAGAAACCAGCAAAGAAAGGGAAAACAGAAAACTAGGAGGAAAAACAAAATATGAAATTGTGGAGGGGAAAGGAAAAGAAAGTTTAAAGGAGGACAGAGTGATAAACTTAGTTAAATGCAACAGGTTTAGTCAAGAAAGTGAGAATTGAGAACTGACTGAAGTCACAGAGGTCATCAGGGACACTGACAAGAACAGTTTTGTGGAGTTGTTCTGAAGCAAAAGCATGACTAAAGCCAGATCAAGAAAGAATGGCAGGAGAGGGGCGCCTGGGTGGCTCAGTCGCTTAAATGTCCAACTCTTGGTTTTAGCTCTGGTTGTGATCTCAAGGTCTGGAGATTGAGCCTCACAGCAGGCTTGAGCCCCACCGCAGGTGCTCTGCTCAGCGGGGAGTCTGCTTGGATTCTCTTTGCCCCTCCTGACCTCGTGCTCTCTCTCAAATATTTTTTAAAAAATGGTAGCAGAATATTATAGGTAGCAAATAAAATTCCACTGAGTGAAAAGCAGAGAATTTATGGCAGTAATGAAGAAAATGAAAAGAAGGATCTTATTTACCGAGTATGTTGTGGTAATAATCCAAGAAAGGGAAACATGATGATGCAAAAGGGAGACGTGGGTAATATGAAGCAACTATAGGAAAACAAAAGGAATTACATCCATCTAATAAAACCGCAGGCTAGAGTATGAGAGCGCAGAAAGGTTAGTGTACTGGGATTGACCTCCAGAACTACCTCTGGGCAGATCTCTTTGAGATGTCTCTCAAATATGATTTGATTTGATGATGGGTTGGGTAATAAATACTAGGCACGTGGAATGAAGAAGTTTTGCAAAGGCAAAAATCTTATTGGCAATTATTTCTTTCTTTTTCCAGTCGGCCATCATATTTTCACTCCCACTATTTCATTTGCATGCCTAGGAAATCTTGTTTGTTCTGAAACGTATTAAGGCTAGTAATATTTGGGGGCGTCTGGGTGGCTCAGTTGGTTAAGCGGCTGCCTTCAGCTCAGGTCATGATCCCAGAGTTCTGGGATCGAGCCCCACGTCGGGTTCCCTGCTCAGTGGAGAGCCTGCTTCTTCCTCTCCCTCTGCCTGCCTCTCTGCATACTTGTGCTCTCTCTCTCTGTCAAATAAATAAATAAAATCTTTAAAAAAAAAAAAAGGCTAGTAATATTTGGGGCGCCTGGGTGGTTCAGCCGGTTAAGCGTCTGCCTTTGGCTCAGGTCATGATCCCAGGGTCCCGAGATCAAGCCCTGCATCAGGCTCCCTGCTCAGCGGGGAGCCTGCTTCTCCTTCTCCCTCTGCACCCCCCCTCATGCTTTCGCTCTCTCTCAAAAATAAATAAAAATAAAATCTTTTGTGGGGGGTGCCTGGGTGGCTCAGCCAGTTAAGCCTCTGCCTTCGGCTCAGGTTGTGATCCCAGAGTCCTGGAATGGAGCCCCAGGTCAGGCTCCCTACTCAGCCGGGAGCCTGATTCTCCCTCTCCCCCTGCTTGAGGTCTCTCACTCTCTCTCTGTCAAATAAATAAATAAAATCTTTAAAAAAATCTTTTTTTAAAAAGGCTAGTAATATTTGATACTATTTTCATGTAATTTCATTAATTATAACATAATGAAATTAGTGCAAAAAGAAAGGTTATTTCCCTGAAAATCGAATGTTTCTGAAAAACTTGATAAAAATGTTTTCTTAAAGTTACTGTTAATTAGACTAGGTAAGACAAGCAGACAAGCATACATATTGACAGAAGATATCATAAAAATATACAGGGACTCTGCACCCAGAAAGCTTTGTAAGAATCTAGGTTATTTCACTTTAAAGAATTTGGAGGTGTGGGTGCAGTAAAGACACAATGATTTCCACTTAAAGAATCCATCCTCAAATAAAAAAGTATAAATTCACCCCCCCAAACAGATTTTTTTAAAAAATCACAAATGAATGTGAAAGTTTTGGGTTATTAAATGTTTACATTTATATGTATATATGTGTGTATATATATATATCTTTGTAATGATTTCCCATTTTAACTGTTTTGATTAAATGAACAGCTATCACCTCCAACTGCATTGGATAAGAAGTTTCTGTTACTGTAAATTTGGCAAACAATGGTTAGAAGTCATTTTTAAAAATTTAAGTATCCATACTAGAAATATGCTAGTTAAGATGGTTAACATACTTTCCCTTCCTCCTTAAATAAGAGTATTTTTCCTGATACTCAGAATCATCTAACAAAATCAATTAGATATTTCCTACATATTAATTTTATAACTGTAATACAGTGATGCCCTCATTAAATGATGAAGACTAGGGTGCCTGGGTGGCTCAGTCAATTAAGCATCCAACTCTTGATTTCAGCTCAGTTCACGAACTAAGGTCATGAGAGGGAGCCCCAGGTTGGACACTGCGCTCAGCGGGGAGTCTGCTAGAGATTCTCTCTCCCTCTGCCCCTCTCCCAACTCTTGCTCTCTCTCCTCTCTCTCTAAAATGAATAAATAAATCTTTAAAAATATAAATAATAAATAAATGACTAGGACTTTGTCCCTGTGCTTAATGGCAGCAATCAAACTTCTTTCAAGTTTTCCATATCTCTCTCAGAAGTTTTGTCAGCTGTGACTTGCTTGCTGCCTGAATGCTTACTTAAAAATAATCTTTTTGGGGTGCCTGGGTGGCTCAGTTGGTTAAGCATCTGCCTTCGGCTCAGGTCATGATCTCAGGTTCATGAGATTGAGCCCCACGTTGGGCTCTGCGCTGGGTGTGTAGCCTGCTTAAGATCCACTCTGCCCCTCCCTGCTCACGCACTCTCTCTCAAAAAAAAAAAAGCGTTAACTAATCTTCAGTTGAACCAATTAATCAACTTCAAGCTTATAAATTTCTAACTTAAAAAAAAAGAAATTTAAGCGGCGCCTCAGTGGCTCAGTTGGTTAAGCGACTGCCTTTGGCTCAGGTCATGATCCTGGAGTCCCAGGATCTAGTCCACATCGGGCTCCCTGCTCAGTAGGGAGTCTGCTTCTTCCTCTGACCCTCACCCCTCTCATGTGCCCTCTCTCTCTCAAATAAATAAAATCTTTAAAAAAAAAATTAAGCGAGATCACTAATTATTCTCCCTGTTATATATCCAAATATTACTGGTATATATGAATTGGTCATTTGGGGTTTTTTTGTTTTGTTTTATTTATTTATTTGAGAGAGAAAGAGAGAGAGCATGAGCAGGGGGAGACACAGAGGGAGAAGCAGGCTCCCAGCTGAGCAGGGAGCCCAGTGCTGGGTTTGACCCTAGGACCCTGGGATCATGACCTGAGCCGAAGGCAGACACTTAACAGACTGACCCACCCAGGCGCCCCTAAATTGGTCATTTTGAACATTAAAAAACTTAATAACATATCATAAGAATAACTAAAAATATAGTGAAAAATTAAAATTATTCTACATAAAATAGACTGGCATAATATAAACTCTAAAACTAAATAATATAAATTAATGTATAAAAGCTTGAATTTAGAGGGGATGCACTAAATGGGTGATGGATATTAAGGAGGCACTTGTGATGAGCACTGGGTGTTATATATATGTGACGAACTACTAAATTCCACTCTCGAAACTAATATTACACTATATGTTAACTAAAATTTAAATAAAACTTGAAATACTAGGGGAAAAAAGCTTGAATTTAGATGTTCAGTTAAAATTTTGATCCTATAAGATTTTATACGTTGAAGTTCATTACTAAGAAAAGATAGCATCCCTCTCCTCCTTCCACAATGCCAGTACAGATACTTTTCTAAAACTGAAATCTGACTAAATCTTATCATGTCTCTCTCCTCCTAAAAACTTAACTTAAAAAAAGCCCACATTAATGATGTCGCATCACCTGCAGGTTTCTTCATCACTTGTCAGCCTGATCTTCCAACATTATTTGCTAGCAGTGTACTTTACCACTTTGCCCACGTGAACATACTTCAATTAATTCTTCAAAAATGTGTTAAGATTTCAACTTGTTTAATCACTATAATCTATGATGATATTACCAATTTTAAGGTCCAGTGCTTGTTGTAAACGTGTAACTTTTAGATGATAAAATGTGGTCCTTGCCCTCAGGGTATAACAATATGCTGACTTTCTCCCTAAAATAGTACCCAATTTCTCAGAGCTACCTCTTTACATTAAATCTAATTCTTCTGATGTACTTATCACTCTTTATTGTAATTTACATGACTGTTTCCCCCTGCTAGCCTGTGAACAGAGAGAAAAGTAACAGTGTTATGCATGTCTACACTCTCAGCACTCAGCCAAATGAATTACCAACAGTAGTTGTTCAATGCTGCAGGGAATGGTATGCAGTATAGCATGATCGAAAAAAAAAATGCCAGTAAAAGGAAAATATCTTTGATAGCTACACCTTGTCATTATATAAACATATTTAAATAAGCTTTAATTTTAATCCACAGCATAAAAAATATTAGATATATCTATGAATTAATTATGAGTCATCTTAAGAAATAACAACTCCAAAATAGGATTTTCGCTGTTTTAGAGACGCTACTCATATCTTGGACGGGACAATTCTTAATCGGGGTGAGGCTTCTTCAAACCTTGCTGATGGCTAGCATTGCTGGCCCTGCCCTCTCTGTCAGTGCCTCCCTTCAATCATTGTGAAAAATCAAAACATCCTACATATTTGAAAATGTCCCCTTGGTGAATAATTCTCCTCTGGAACCCCTGCTTAATTTTGTGTTCAACTTTATTTGCAAGTAAATCAACTACTTTAAATAGTTGCTGCACATCTCTAAAACTAAAAATTAAAATATATGTAAAATTTAAAATTTAATATGAAATCAGTTCTTCAAATATAAGTAAAGATTTAATACATTTAGCCACTCTATCTTAGGGAGATATACATAAACACAAAAGACTAAACAATCTATTTAAGTGTAGGAAAAAACCAGAAAGTGTCCAATTTTTATTGGGAAAAAATAAGAAAACTTTTCCAACTACTAACACCAAAATTTTATGTGTGGATTGAGACTGGCACCACCCACAGGGTTGAATATTAGACAATTGTGCATCCCATATGGTACCCAAGCTATCCTGTAGGAAGTGAATTCCACATTGTAGAAGAACTCATAGTGGTATCCGTATTCATTTGGCCAGCATATTGTCCAGAATCACAATATATACGTCAATGGTAAAGTGGGTATTATTGACTATTTTAAACTAAATTTCACAAGAGGGGCTTAAAAACATTTCTACCAAAACAAAACAAAACAAAACATGAATATGCTATGGTGTGAATGTGTGTGTACCCCCCAAATTTTATGTTGAAATTCTAAACTCCCAGTGTGTTAAGATTAGAAGAGGAGGTGATTAGGTCATGGGTAGGGCTCCTTTGGGAGGTGATTAGGTCATGGGTAGAGCTCTCATGAATGGGATTGGGGCCTCTTAGCTTCCCGCTCCCTCCAACATGTGACGGCATGGTAAGATGGCTACGGTCTATGAACCACAAAGCAGGCTCTCACCAGACTTGGATTCTGCCAGCATCTTATCTTAGACTTCCCAGCCTCCAAAACTGTGAGACATAAATTTCTATTGTCTATAAGCCACCCAGTCTATGGTATTCTGTTAGCCAAAACAGACCAAGATAGAGTATAATACAAGTAACAGAATCACAAGAAATGACAGAAAAATGCCAAAGCTGATGCTTTTGCTCCTAGTTATCAGCCACATTATGGTGGGGTGGGGGGGAGGATGATCTCTGCCAAAAATAATAAAGAATTTAACAATAAATTACTTGTAATGTGGATATCTTATTATTGTTAACAACTATCATCCTAAGTGTCCAGTACACTTTGAGAAACTGGCTCATAACTTAAAGCCTTAATTTTTAGCAAAATATTTTAAGATATCATTTATATCATCTTTACCTCATCTTATTTTCATTTTACTTATTAGTATATCATATATCCTACATAATATATTAGAATATTAGTAAACTTATATAATTCATAAACAAATATATATATTTTATATAATTCATAAATACACACACACACATACACATATATAGGTGATCTATGCTCCAAAACATTTTTACTGTTAGGGAAGCATAATCAAAACAGCTAAAACAAAACAAAACAAAAACAAATAAAACCCAGAAAAACAGTTCAAAGACCATTATTATATAAGATTGGAGCCTAAAAAGCATGTAATCTAAGAAACATTTCTCAAACCTTAGAGTGAACTTGATTTAAAGACAACACTAAGGGGCACCTGGCTAGCTCAGTTGGTAGAGCATTCAACTCTTGATCTCGGGGTTGTTAAGTTTGAGCCCCACATTGGGTGCAGAGAAAATAAAATCTTAAAAAAAGAGTGAAAGAGACAATACTATAAGAAAAGACACCTGGCAAAAAGCAGCTACTGCTAATCACCCACTCAATAGAACACAGGTAAAAGTTCCTTGAAAACAAGGGCACCTGGGTGGCTCAGGAGGTTGAGCTTCCGACTCTTGATTTTTGGCTCAGGTCGTGAGATCAAGCCCTAAGTCGGGCTCTGTGCTCAGTGTGGAGTCTGCTTGAGGATTCCCTCTCTGCCCCTCCCTCTGCCCCACTCTCTCTCACTCTCTCTCTCTCTCTCTCTCTCAAATAAATAAATAAATAAAATCTAAAAAAAAAAAAAGTTCTTCAAAAACAAAAACACTGCCTTTTCGGGAATACAGTTGTTTGGTGCTCCATTGCACTTCACAGAGAGTGCTTTTACAGATTGAAGGTTTGTGGCAACCTTGCCTTGAGCAAGCTATTGGCACCATTTTCCCAACAACATTTGCTCACTTTGTGTCTCTGTGTCACATTTTGGTAATTCTTGGAATATTTCGATTTTTCTTTCTTTCTTTTTTTTTTGAGGAAGGAGATAAACCAATTTTATTGTCCAGCATTATGTTATACAAAAATCTAGGAACAACAGATTTGTAGAGAATAAATGAATAGTAAATAAGAGAGCAATGGAAGTAATTTAAATTTGAATTATTTTCCATGATATTACAATGAAAACCATCCCAAAGTATGTGCGTGTCTGGCTTCAGAATAGGTGTGCTCCCTGGCCAAAGCAAAACCTGCCATAAATTTAAGATGTTCAATGTCTTGTATGCTCTACTGACTCTTGACAAAAACTTTTGAGATCTTCAAGAAAAGTAATGTATTCCTGATGCTCCAGGGCTGTGCTGAGCTCCACCAACTTAACTGCAAAAGTGTTGTCCACCCCTCAGCCTGCCAGGAAATCCATGCAGGGGGTCATATAAAGTCTAAGCCAAGTGATCGGTGTTGAGCGTACTTCCCCTCAGGCTCGCCAATGGACTGAACGCTCATTTCCCTGGAGAAAATATCACTCTTGTCCTCCTCTCCTTGCCCAACTTCATCTTCTGGATAGTGACAGTCCAGCAGCAGGGCCTTCTTGCTACCATTCTTTATAACTTCAACCATGAAATTGGGAGTGGACGTCAATTCAGGCTCCTGTTCTTCAACCCTCTGCCCTTAGGAAGGCTCCTCCTCTCCTTCAAATGTTGGCAGGATGCTATTGTTAATGTTGAAAGTGACAATGAATGATCTTTTCTCTAGCAACTTTCCCCACTACTTTGGCTTCTGTCCCATTCACTTCCAGCTCCCAACTTCCAGCCACCTTGGGAAGGGACTTATGCTTCTGCCTCTTCCCTTCCTCCTTAATTTCATCACTCAGTAATTCAACAAAAGCTCTGTCCCCCTGAGTGGGCTGCATGCTGCAGCTGCATCCCCAGGGTGCTCAAGAGCACAGAAGACTCAGCTGATCCATCCCATTGCAGGCAGAGCAGCCCCAAGTGCCCCACAAAAGGCCCACTCAGGCTGCAGCAGAGGTTGAGGCAGCAGAGTTGGGACTGGTTGCAGAGCCCCTCCAACAGGGAAGCCCAGGGCATGGGGTGCTGGGCACAGCAGAGACAGCATTAGGGCTGCAGGCATGTGTGGGCATGAAGGTTGACCCAGGCAGAAGACCCCAGCCGGTGCCCCACTGGAAGGCGTCTATTTCAAATTTTTTCATCATTATTATATTTGTTATGGTGATCTATGATCAGTGATCTTTGATGTTACTATTGTAATTGTTTTGGGTGCCATGAACCATGCCTATATAAGATGATGAGCTTAATAAATGTTGGGTGTGTCCTGATTGCTCCACTGATGGATCTCTCTCCCTCAATTTGGGCCTCCCTATTCCCCAAGACAACTATATAGAAATTAAGTCAATTAACAACCCTACAATCGCCTCTAAGTGTTCAAGGGAAAGGAAGAGTCACACTCTCTTTAAGTCAAAAGCTAGAAATGATTAAGCTTAGTGAGGAAGGCATGTTGAAAGCTGAAACAGGCCAAAAGTTAGGGCTCTTGTGCCCAACAGCCAAGCTGTGAATGCAAATAAAGAGTTCTTGAAGGAAATTAAAAATGCTACTCCAATGAACACATGAATGATAATTAAGTGAAACAGCTTTATTGTTGATATGGAGAACGTTTTAGTGGTCTGGACAGACGATCGCACCAGTCATAAAATTCCTTTAAGCCAAAGCCTAACCCAGAGCAAGGCACTAACTCTCTTCAATTCTATGAAGGCTGAGAGAGGAGAGGAAGCTGCCAAAGAAAAGTCTGATGCTAGCAAAGATTGTTTTATGAGGTTTAAGGAAAGAAGCCATCTCCATAACATAAAAGTGCAAGGTGAAGCATCAAGTGCTGATATCAAAACTTCAGCAAGTTATCCAGAAGATCTAGCTAGGATAATTAAAGAAGGTGGCTACACTAAACAATAGATTTTCAATGTAGACAAAACAGCCTTCTATTGGAAGATGTCATCTAGGACTTTCATAGCTAGAGAAAAGAAGTCAGTATCTGGTTTCAAAACTTCCAAAGAAAGGCTGACTCTTGTTAGGGATAAATGCAGCTGGTGACTTGGAGTTGAAGCCAATGCTTATTTGTCATTCCCAAAATCCTAGGTCCTTAAGAATTATGCTAAATCTATTCTAACTGTGCCCTATAAATGGAACAACAAAACCTGGATGATAGCCACATCTATTTACAACATGGTTTACTGAATATTTTAAGCCCACTATTGAGATCTATGGCTCAGAAAAAAAAGATTCCTTTCAAAATATTACTACTCATTGACAATGCACCTGGTCACTCAAGAGCTCTGATGGAGATGTCCAATGAGATAAATGTTGTTTTCATCTCTGGTACTACAACATCATTCTGTAGCCCATGGATCGAGGAGTAATTTTGATTTTCCCATCTTGTTATATAAGAAACACATTTTGTAAGGTTATCACTGCCAGATAGTGATTCTTCTGATGGATATGGGCAAAGTAAATAGAAAACCTCTGGACATGATTCACCATTCTAGATCCCATTAAGAACATTCGTGATTCGGGTGCCTGGGTAGCTCAGTTGGTTAGGCGACTGCCTTTGGCTCAGGTCATGATCCTGGAGTCCCAGGATCGAGTCCCACATCGGGCTCCTTGCTCAGCAGGGAGTCTGCTTCTCCCTCTGACCCTCCCCCCTCTCATGTGCTCGCTCTCTCTCATTCTCTCTCTCTCAAATAAATAAAATCTTTGAAAAAAAAGAAAAGAACATTCGTGATTCATGGAAAGAAGTCAAAATATCAACACTAACAGGAGTTTGGAAGAAGCTGATTCCAACTCTCATGAATGAACTTTGAAGGGTTAAAGACTTCAGTGGAGGAAGTAACCGCAGATGTGGTGGAAATAGCAAGAGAACTACAATTAGAAGTGGAGTCTTGAATATGTTACCAAATTGCTGCAATTTCATGATAAAACTTTAATGGATGAGGAGTTAATTCTTACGGCTGTGCAAAGAAAATGGTTTCTTGAGATGGAATGTATTTCTGGTGAAGATGCTGTGAAGACTACTGAAATGACAACAAAGGACTTGGAATATTACATAAACTTAGTTGATAGAGCAGTGGTAGGGTTTGTGAGGATTGACTCCAGCTTTGAAAGCAGTTCTACTGTGGGGAATATTATGCAACCATAAAAAATGATGAGATGATGCCATTTGAGACAACATGGATAGACCAGAAGTGTTATGCTAAGTGAAACAGGTCAGACTGTGAAAGACAAATGCCATATGATTTCACTCATAAATGGAATCTAGAAACAAAAATAAAAACAAAAACAAATGAATAAACAAAGAACAGAACCGGACCTATAAATACAGAGAACAAACTAATGGTTGCCATAGAGGAGGAGGGAGGGGGCTTGAGCAAATCATGTGAAGGGGAATAGGAGATATAGGCTTCCAGTTATGGAATGAATAAGTCACAGGAATAAAAGGCACAACATAAGGAACATAGTCAATGAAACTGTAATAGCATAATATATAAACTTGTCAAACACTAAGTTGTATACCTGAAACTAACGTAATATTGTATGTCAACTGTAGTCAAATAAAATAAAAAAAGATATGTACATTGTTTTTAGACATAATGGTATCATTACACACTAAACAGACTATGGTATAGTATAAACATAACTTTTATATACACTGAGAAACCGAAAAATTAATTTGGCTCACTTTATTGCAATATTCACTTTATTGCTGTGGTCCTGAACAGAATCCACAATATCTTCGAGGTATGCTTGTAGATTTAATATAGGAATTAAAAATTTTAAAGGAAGCAACCAGAGGAAAGCAGCCTAAATTTAGGTTTCTAAAGCAAAAATTCTTTAAAATGTGCTATTTCTTAATTGTAAAAAAGGAAAAAAACAGTGAAGGAAGCAAACTTCTACAAACTCGAATAGTTCATCTATTTACAATGTGAACTTTATCAGATTTACCTACATTTCAAGAAGAAAATTAAAAATACGAAGAAGAGGGGCACCTGGCTGGCTCAGTTGGTAGAGCATGCGACTCTTGATCTCAGGGTTGTGAGCTCAAGCCCCACATCAGGCATAGAAATTACTTAAAAAAATTTTTTTTAATTAGTCTAATATTTTTTAAATGCAAAGTGGTACCTTTTAAAAGTTTCTAATTAGCTTTAAAAAATAACATTTTACATTTTTTTATTTTAAAACATTTGTTTCTTGACATGATACACAAGTAAGAGTCTGATTACATATAATAATATTTTTAATATCTTCTCAGAATTTATAATCTATTTTTCCGGGTTCACTTAAATAGTATGTGTGGAAACATATTGACGACATTAGGCTTACATCACATAATACCACAACTCATTCCCTAGAAAATGTGTTATTTTAATACCTATGAATGAAAAGCATATTATAAACATCTAAAGGTATAACATCACAAAATGGATAGTAGTCTAACCATTCACAAGAATGAAAAGCTCTTTTCCAAGCTGTTAGAAAGGTTCTTTCCTAAGCTTTCTAGGCAAAACAAGTCTGAAGCAAATGAGAGTTAAGTTTCAGGGTTTTTCCTCCTACTCAACAGGCCTTACATTGCTTATTTTTAAAACAGGAGTCGTAAATGAAACACAACTACAGGTGAAGAGTTAGAATCCTCATTAATTTCAGTTGCTGGTTGTCTTGCCAATTTCCCTAGTCCACTTCTGTTTCTATGGTAACAAAGGTAGAATCAGGAAGCAGAAGCAAAGATTTTAAGATAACAGTTATATAGGGACAGTCAAGTACTGAATTGCAAAAGATGAAAAGGAAGAATGGAATCACAATTCGTATAATTTTAAAGATACTCAAAGGGAGGAGTCTTCTAGTCCAGTATTCCTTGTTTTCATGGAAAAGTATTTACATTTTCATTATAACTTCTAAAAATTTTGATTCCACTCCCACTTCGGGTGGCCAAAAAACAAAACTAAACAAAACTCTAAAATCACCAAGTGTCCAGATTTACCCTCCATCACAAAATTCACAGTACTAGAATTAAGCCTTTAAAATATGATAGCATATTTTGTGATCCTAACTGGGACTCCATTTTAGACTTTGATTTTCTTTGAAACAGTGGATTCTAATGTGACTTTTTATTTTCAAGCAAAGCAGCTACCTTTAAGAATGAAAATAAACCTTCTATTAATACTAGTATTAACCTTTCAAATATATGCATATACTTTATACAAATGAAATACATATGTGTCTGGAATACAAATTTCTTCAGCAAAGTTTCTAAATATTTCTGGGGTCATTTTAAGTTTGTGAGTATCCAAAATCATGACTTTGTTAGATCCTTTGAACTGTTTATTCTTTTCCAAGTTGCTTTATGTTCAAAATATTCTTCTTCCTCTCTCAAAACATTGTCACTCCCAAGAGTCTATGTTTCTGTCTCTGTCTGTGTCGTGTCTGTGTCTGTGTCTGTCTTATTACTCTGGGGGAAGCAAGCTGCCATGTCAGAAGGAGCACTATGGAAATGACCATGTGACAAAGAACTGAGGCCTCCTACTAACAGCCAACAAGGAACTGTCATTAATAATGTGAGCTTGGCATCAGATCCTCCAGCCCTAGTTGAGCTTTGAGATGACTGCTGTCCCAACTGGAAGCTTGATAGCCACCTCAAGAGAGACCCTGAGTTAAAACCACCTAAGCCAATCCCAGTTTCCTGACCCACAGAAACTAAAATACAAAGATTAGTAGAAAAAGCATGTTGGAAAATGATACATACAGTATAATGCTACTTAAGGTTTTAAAACATGCTAAATAATGCTGATAAACTTGAGTATTTTGCTAAATTAGATAACGAATAAGGTATCTTATTCACCTTTTTATTTCCTCCTACCCTAACTCGAAGAGTTCCTTGCCTAAAACAAATACTTAATAAGTAAATGACAAAGTAAAGCATTAAGATATAATGCAGTTTGGCCAAAACTCATACCTAATGCACTTGCTCTTACTGCTAAGGGAAACAAAAATTTAAGCCCCTACCTCTATGTGACAACTAAAATAATAACAATAAATGTTCATTTATAAAATACATGATATGCTAACCTGTAAACATCAGAAAACAAAGAGTATGTCCAAAGTCTACATTTCAACCACTTTTTACCACAATGAACATATAAACTTTGGCCAAATTTTTGCATCTTTAGCTACAGACAATCTGGAATATACCTCTGTTTAGTTCTATGCATCCAAATATTAATCCTCTTATAAGAATGTTCCGGAGGGGCACCTGGGTGGCTCAGTCGGTTGAACGTCCGACTTTTGATTTCAGCTTGGGTCATGATCTCGGGGTCATAAGATCCAGCCCCAAGTTGGGCTCCATATTCAGCAGGAGGATACTTCTCTTCCTCTCTCTCCCTCTACCTCTGCCCCTCCCCCCACCACTCATGTGCTCTCTAAAATAAATAAATAAATCTTAAAAAAATACAATAAAATGAAAAATAAATAAAAGTCCAAGCTGAGACTCTTCACTAAAAGTTAAAAAGTTTATTTTGTAGCCATAGTAGTTGTACAGTAGTGTACAGGCTTTACTAAGACATGCAAAAGCAAACTCAAGGAGGTTGGTTAACATTCTTGCTTGCTCCTATGAAAATAATCAGCCATAACCTCATAGTAAGACCAGCCTTTTGGGGGGGATCAAGAAAAATCTTTAAAATTATTATGATCATATCCCTCAAAAATCTTAGCAAAACCATTCCTTCTAAACAATTCAAATACAAATATAATTCCCCAGTAAACAGAAACATATGATTATCTGTAACAATTAAGAATATACAAATTAGGGGTGCCTGGGTGGCTCAGTCCATTAAATGTCTGCCTTTGGCTCAGGTCATGATCCCAGGGTCTTGGGATCAAGCCCGGTGTCGGTATCCCTGTTCAGTGGGGAGCCTGCTTCTCCCTCTGCCCCTCCCCTCATTCGCTCTCTCTCTCTCTCTCGAATAAATAAATAAAATCTTAAAAATATATATATACATATTAAAATAAAATTATCCCCATTAAGAATACAATAAAAAAAATTTCAAAGTCCACAGGAAGGAGTAGAAGATAGTACAACTTCTCCTGAGGAGCATTTCATGAATATGTGAAAAGAGCCATAAAATCTGAATAAAACAGCATTCATTCACATAATCCCTCCCAAAAATCCACCCAAAAGTATCAAAACTAGTATAAAGAATCCATCATCAAAAAAGTCAGGGAAGGGGCGCCTGGGTGGCTCAGTCGTTAAGCGTCTGCCTTCAGCTCAGGTCATGATCCCAGGGTCCTGGGATCGAGTCCCACATCGGGCTCCCTGCTCAGCGGGAAGCCTGCTTCTCCCTCTCCCGCTCCCCCTGCTTGTGTTCCTGCTCTCGCTGTCTCTCTCTCTGTCAAATAAATAAATAAAATCTTTAAAAAAAAAAAAAAAAAAAAAAAGTCAGGGAAAATACCAACACTGTAACAAGACTCTGACTCTATACACATATGTTCCAAGGGTATAAGCGGCAGATTTTAAGAAATAAGAATAGTCTGAAATGTCCCAACCCACAACTTATAGAATTGAAGTTTAGGAACATGGAAGGCCTATAAGAGAGATGGGAATCACAGAGCTTGGCGCTCATGTTCACTTTGGAGAAAGACATCAAGGGGCCTTTTGGGCCTCATTGTTCTAATTTTCCTTAACCTGTCATTAGGGTTGAAAAGGAGCCAGCTTTATAAGTGATGATCAAATCTGACTAAGCAGACACAAGTACTGACTCACTATACAAAATCCATAATCCACAGTATTGCAGAGTAACAATTCTCCCCTTGCTGATATCCCCCATCCACAGATATGCCAGGCTCTCCCTAAGGAGGGGAATTGCTAAAATCAAAGGTTGACCCTCAAACATAGGATTACAGGTACACCCACAACACAGATCTCAAGAGATTCAGCAAAAAAGTTCTAGGAGAAAACAAACTATATTTCCTTTTGCCCAGTTCATCTTGTTGCTTATCCCAAATATTGAAAACCATCAACATCTAAATCTCTGTCTAGCAGAAATTATAAAATGAAAAACACTTAAAAAACACTAAGGTAGGGGTGCCTGGGTGGCTCAGTTGATTAAGCAGCTGCCTTTGGCTCAGGTCATGGTCTCAGGGTCCTGGGATCGAGCCCCACACTGGGCTCCCTGCTTAGCAGGAAGGCTGCTTCTCCCTCTCCCTCTGCCTGCCGCTCCCCCTGCTTGTGCTCTCTCTCAAATAAATAAACAAAAATCTTTTAAAACACACACACAAAGGTAAATAGAGAAAGCCATCAAGAATTACCAAGTTGCCCATGCATTTAAGTAAATTTCAACTTCCTTTCTGAATTTTTTTGAAGTCTTAATAGAAATAGATGAATACTTGCTTAACATGATTTTCAAAAACACATCTAACAAACCAAAAGCGAGTATCACAGACAATGATGAAGTATTTGAAGCATTTCAAAAATCAGAAAAAAATAAGGGTATGCTCAGTGTTAATACTAGTCAACTCTATTCTTTAACCGAAGAATAAAGTTATAAATATTAGAAGTGTGGCAGCAAAATCATCTCTATTTGCATAAGATATGATTACGTATATGGAAAACCCTAGAGAATCAACTGAAAAATTACTAGAAAAAGTAGGAAAGTTGAGTAATTCAATCAATGGCCAGTAGGAATTACTCCACAATGTTTTGGGGAAAACTGAATAGCTTGTGGGGAAAAAAATAAAGCTGAGAGTTCACACTTCACCTCTTTCACTTAAGTAGATTCCACCTATGATAAAAATTCAAGTGTAGGGGCGCCTGGGTGGCTCAGTTGGTTAAGCGACTGCCTTCGGCTCAGGTCATGATCCTGGAGTCCCGCATCAGGCTCCCTGCTCAGCAGGGGGTCTGCTTCTCCCTCTGACCCTCTTCCCTCTCGTGCTGTCTCTCATTCTCTCTCTCTCAAATAAATAAATAAAATCTTTAAAAAAAAAAAAAATTCAAGTGTAAAGCAAAACAAACCTTAGAGCCATACACAAAAAGAATGCAACATTGGTCTTCTAAATACTTGTTATTTCTTCCTATATTGAAAATAACAATATTGGGGGGGGAATTCCACAATAAATATCAGAAAAGGAAAGAAGGGAAAAAGAAGAAAGGAAAAAGAAAAAAAATAACTTAGTAATGTGTTAGAGCTTGCTCATAGAAGTTCACAAGAGTCAATTGTTAACAATTGTGAAAATTGTTAAAATTTTCAGGAATTTCACGACCCAGTTGTTAAACATTATTAAAAATTTAAAAAGTCATTATTAAAAATTAAATTATATAGGGGTGACTGGGTGGCTCAGTTAGTTAAGTGTCCGACTCTTGGTTTCAGCTCAGGTCATGATCTCAGGGTTGTGGGATCAAGTCTATGTGGGGCTCCATGCTCAGAGGGGTGTCTGCTTGGGATTCTCTCTCTCTCTCCCTCTCCTTTGGCCCCTCTCCCACTCACACTCCCACTCTCTCTTTAAAATAAATACATAGGGGCACCTGGGTCAGTCAGTAAAACATCTGCCTTCAGCTCAGGTCATGGTCCCAGGGTCCTGGGATCAAGCCCTGCATTGGGCTCCCTGCTCATCGGGGAGCCTGCTTCTCCCTCTCCCTCTGCAGCTCCCCCTGCTTGTGCTCTCTTGCTCTTGTCAAATAAATAAAATCTTAAATAATAATAATAAAATAAAATAAATACATAAACCTTTAAAAAAATTATATAAACACCAATCAATAAATTATATTAAAAATAAGACAATAAACACTCAACTTCCTAATTATTTTACCACATTTTATTATTCTCTATGCTGTTGAGGTTATTTACATCTATTGTATCAGCTTGGTACAGATACTGTATAATAATTGTGTGTCTACACATCCCAACTCTGTTCAGTGGTATTAAATTGTTGGAATGAAATAGGCCGTGTCAGGAGTATTTACACCAGGGAAAAGAGCACACACTATAAATCGAGACTCCCTCCGCCAAACACACAAACCAGTTGTTACCAGAATACCACTGCATAAATGTAAACCATTCATTATGCTTTGACCCAGCAAGTCAATCTCCTGGAATGTTTCCTAATGAAATAAATTACAATATGCACAAAGGCTTAGTGATGTTTGATGTTAAATTATTTCATTATATGTTATATGTTAATCAAAAACAGTTTAAATGCCCCAAACTTGGGTAGTTGAATAAATTATTATATACTGTTTGAAAATATTTAATGACACAAGAAAATGCCTCCTGATATAATCCAAAAAAGAACTAATAAAGTAAAAAAGAACGAAAAACTACAAATATAATATCTATTTCCTAAAAAAAAAAAACCACACACACACAAATACTTACATAGAAAAAAAGATCAGAAATTAAAACTTTGTTTTATGAAAAACCAGCAAAGAGGCATTTCTAGATGAAAAAATTTTTTAAAGATTTTATTTATTTTTTTTTATTTATTTGAGAGAGAGAATGTGCATGAGCAAGGGGAGGGGCAGAGATAGAGGGAGGGAGAGAACCTCAAGCAGACACCTCGCTGAGCACAGAGCCTGACAGGGGCTCAATCTCATGACTGTGAGATCATGACCTGAGCCAAAATCAAGAGTCGGATCAGACATTTAACCAACTAAACCACCCAGGTGCCCCTCTACTTGAAGAATTTCTGATATCTGGAACTTGAATTCTGAAATTTCTTTCCACCAAAGCTCCAATCTCACTGCTATACACACCCACATCTTCTCAGTCCCTCTAATTACAGAGGTACCCCTCCTTCTAGTTAATGTCAATCAGTCTAACATGGGTTTAGAACCCATGTCTTCCCACTTCTCAAAGAATTTCTGAATTATATCCTCTGCCCCTATATCTTCATTCTCATCAAGAAAGTCATTTCAAGCCCACATTTCCTTCCTAGAAACTTGCCAATTTCTTTTTCATTTCCCTTAAAAAACAACAACTATCCAAACTCCATGTTCCTATTTCTTTTTTTTTTTTTTTTTTTAAAGATTTTATTTATTTATTTGACAGAGACAGCAAGAGCAGGAACACAAGCAGGGGGAGTGGGAGAGGGAGAAGCAGGCTTCCTGCTGAGCAGGGAGCCTGATGTGGGACTCGATCCCAGGACTCTGGGATCATGACCTGAGCCGAAGGCAGCCACTTAACGACTGAGCCACCCAGGCGCCCCTCTATGTTCCTATTTCTTTAGCTTGCGTCCAAACCACTCCACTAAAACTATTATTGCCAAGGTCACTAATGTCCTTTTTTTGCTTAATTTAATAGGATTTTTTTATTTGTTCTTACTTGATATCACAAAACCATTTCACTCTATGCCAGCTCCCTCATTTTCTTTTTAGAGAGGACATTTATGAAACTAACTTGCTGTTTTTTCATTTATGAAAACTTTCATTTCATTAAATAAACTTCAATATAAAATAAAATAAAAATGCAAGTAATAGAATTTTGGATATTTGAGGTTTTTATCTTTTTTTTTTAAAGATTTTATTTATTTATTTGACAGAGAGAGACACAGCGAGAGAGGGAACACAGCAGAGGGAGTGGGAGAGGGAGAAGCAGGCTCCCCACTGAGCAGGGAGCCCAATGTGGGACTCCATCTCAGGATCCTGGGATCATGACCTGAGCCGAAGGCAGACGCTTAACGACTGAGCCACCCAGGCGCCCCTAAGATTTTTATCTTAATATTTTCTGCATTTTTCAAAACTTTTGAGAATATTTTTTGTCAAAAATACACCTTCAATTTTAAAACAAGTCTTGTTGTACATCTAAAACTAACATAATGTTATACGTCATTTGTACCTCAATTTTTTAAATGTTAGAAAACAAACGAAATGAATATAAAGAAAAAATCAAAGGACAATGAACATGATTAACTCTAAGAAGGAATAACTGGCAAGTTGTAGAGTTGCATGTACAATTTACATTTATCATAAACATATGGCACAAATATAAAACAATATGAGAATTTACCTTTTAAAGGTTCAAGTTGTATTCCCAAATAGTCATAATTCAGGCATCTAATAAGTATAATAGAATTATTTACCAGGATGATAACCCTATCTTAACAAGGAAAATTTATTTTTAACATGCTCAGGATTATCTAATAAAATTAGTATTTTTATAAAGAATTCTATTACAAGAGGTAGAAACAAAACAAAAATTTGACAATGCCAGGGCGCCTGGCTCAGTCAGTTAAGCATCTGCCTTCAGCTCAGGTCATAATCCCAGGGTTCTGGGATCAAGCCCCACGTCGGGCTCCCTGCTCAGAAGGGAGCCTGCTTCTCCCTCTCCCTCTTCTTCTGCCCCTGCTCCTGCACTCTTCTCTCTCTCTCTTACTCACTCTCTCAAATAAATAAATAAAATCTTTAAAAAAAAAATTGACAATGCCTTAAAAAGTTGACCTTTAGTTATCTAGTTCAACATTCCTTATAATAGAGATTTTTTAGAGTATACAGCAAAAATGTGGTACAGATACTAAATGTTGACAGGAAGTTGGGTCTTAATATGGGCATTAAAGGGTAGTTTTACTAGCAAAAAGGAATGGGGAAGGGGATGTCTGGCTGTCTCTATCGGCAGAGCATGCAACTCTTGATCTTGGGATCAGGAGTTCGAGCACCACTTGGGACACAGAGCTTACTTTAAAAAAAGGAATGGGAAGAATTATATGTCAAGAAACAAAATATATGAGAAGTGTCTATAAAAACTCTGGGAAGGAAGACATTTTTTTAAAAAATATTTTATTTATTTATTTGTCAGAGACAGAGAGAGAGCACAAGCAGGGGGAGCAGCAGGCAGAGGGAGAAGCAGACTCCCCACCGAGCAGGGAGCCCAATGCGGGACTCGATCCCAGGACCCTGGGATCATGACCTCAGCCGAAGGCAGATGCTTAACCGACTGAGCCACCCAGGCACCCGGTTTTGGTCTTTTTTGTTTTTTGTTTTTTAAATTTTATTTATTTATTTTAGAAAGAGAGAGAGAGTGTGAGTGTGAGTGTGAGTGTGCGGAGCGGCAGAGGGAGAACGAGAGAATCCCAGGCAGAGTCCATGCTGAGTACAGAGCCTGAAGTGGGGCTTGATCCCAAGACCCCAAGATCATGACTTGAGCCAAAACCAAGAGTCAGTTGCTCAACCCATTGAGCCACCCAGGTGCCCCGGGAAGAAGACATTTTTTAAGCTTAAAAATGGAAACAATGGTTTTAAAAATCTGAAGAAATGACAAGTTAGTATTTCACATTTCTGTAAATAAAAAACTATTAAAAAGTTAAAGAATTATAATAAATATAATAAAAGCATAATATCATTAATACTTAGAAGAATTAATAAATAGCTTAAAATAAATATACTAAGACCTCTGTGCAGTAACAGGCAATGTCAGAGACAAATCACAAAAGAGAAACAGGTTACCTAAAAGACGCTCCTTCTAATTAGTCACAGTAATGCAGATTAAATAAAGTACAATTCTTCTGCAATGGAATCGACAATGACTAAAAATGGTGACTATAACCCAATCCAATGAAGGTGTAGTGAAACAGGTATGGTTATCTATTACTAGTGAAATACTATAAACTCATACAATCCTTTCAAAACCCAAGTTTACAATACATATATTAAGAACCTTAAAGTATTCCCAGCCCTTAACCTAATAATTATATTTTTGGGGATTTTTCCTATGAAATGATGTCAGACAGCAACAAATAAAAGTTCTATGCATAAAAATGTGCATTGAAGCATTATCTATACAGGTCGGAAGTAAGGAATCAATCTATGTGTATGCACAACCATGGGCTCCACTACTAGCATTCCACTGTCGCACAAGGGAAGAATCAGATAACCCTGTGAGGAAGTACAGGGCTGGGAAAATTTCCAAAAATATAACTCTTCAGAAGTCTTAGAAAATAAGCAGATTTTACCAAGCAGAAAGAGAGGGAATAAGAATTGCATACAGGGAACATCATATGTAAAATCATGGATTCATGAAAGTCTATCCTCAGGGATCCATAAAAAGTATGGTCTGCTTGTAGTATGTTTAGAACATGCTGCCTCCTATCTCCCAGGGGTTTTCAGAAAGTGATGTTTAGCAGTGGTTTAAACACATACAGAGCAATAAATACAAACAAAAATGAAAAAATATGAGGTTAACTGGATGTGAGTATTCATCTTCATACAATGTGATACACCAGGAGTAAAGTAGAAGGGTTTTAAAAAACAGATGAGGGTTTATCTTAAGCTAAACTCATCATTGTTAGATTGTTATGATATGTTAGAAACAATATCTAACCACTGGCAAGTGGTAAGCCACAGCCAATCTCGCTTATTCTATTTATTTATTTATTTATTTATTTATTTATTTAAGAGCGTGCACACAAGCAAGCGGAGGGGCAGAGGGACAAGCAAACTCCTCATTGAGAGGGGAGCCCAATGCAGGGCTCAATCCCAGTACCCTGAGATCTTGACCTGGGCCAAAGGCAGATGCTTAACCGACTAAGTCACCCAGGTGCCCCCAACCTCTCTTGTTCTTACTTTCAATATCTGGAAAGGAGAAATAAGTGTTCAGCTACATCAAATTATTGTTATAGTCATAAGAAATAGATTTGCATGCAAGGTATTACAATCTCCAACCTCCCCAAACTAGCTCAACCCCATTCCTTTAAATTATCATGTACCTCATATTTATCCTCCTGCCCATTCTCCTGCTATTAGTCTAGTCATTACCACCTGACACTGGAATTTCTGCAATAAGTCACTGGTCTTTTTTTTTTTTACCTTTTTATTTCTTTTTTTAATTTACTTTAATTTTATTATGTTATGTTAGTCACCATACATTACATCATTAGTTTTTGATGTAGTATTCCATGATTCATTGTTTGCGTATAACACCCAGTGCTCCATTCAATACGTGCCCTCCTTTATACCCAACACCAGGATAACACAGCCCACCACCCCCCTCCCCTCTGGTCTTTCTTTTAATAGTCTCTACTTTCTATACATTTAACAGAGATCTTCCGGATCTATCTTTCTAAATTTTTAATCATTTCACATCTCCACTTAAAAATCTATTACCTGGGGCACCTGGGTGGCTCAGTCATTAAGCGTCTGCCTTCGGCTCAGGTCATGGTCCCAGAATCCTGGGACCGAGCCCCACATGGGGCTCCCTGCTCAGCGGGAAGCCTGCTTTTCCCTCTCCCACTCCCTCTGCTTGTGTTCCTTCCCTCACTGTCTCTCTCTCTGTCAAATAAATAAATAAAATCTTTAAAAAAAATCTATTAGCTAACCCAAACCCCTTTGTAACTTTATCTCCCACTACACACACATTTTAGTTAGGTAGGGTTCCCTCCAATCTATCCTTCGTTCAGGTTGCTGTTCTAAAATATCTATTGCTGGGGTGCCTGGATGGCTCAGATTGTTAAGCGTCTGCCTTCAGCTCAGGTTGTGATTCCGGGCTCCTGGGATCAAGCCCTGCATGGGGCTCCCTGTTCAGCGGGAAGCCTGCTTCTCCCTCTCCCCCACTCATGTCCTTTCTCTCTCTCTCTCCCTCAAATAAATAAAATCTTAAAGTAAAGTAGGCTCCATGGCTACACACATTCTTGAAATCACGAACCTGAGATCAAGACATGAGTGAAATCAAGAGTTGAATGTTTAAGCAACTGAGCCACACAGATGCCCCCAGTAGAGACTCATCTTATTGGGGGATGAGGGATAGTTTCTAGTCAGTAGGCTATATCAAAATATAGTAAATATTATCTTTTACATGAATCATACTGGAGACAGATACATGATCTCTCAATAAGTCCAACACAGCCAGTTTGACTGCCAGCATTAAAGTAGATGTCATTTATGTAGTTGAGTTCCAGATATTCATAGATGGCCTGCACTTAGGAGCTATGATATACAAAAAAAATATTTATATTAAGACGTAAGAGCCACAGGGACTATAAGATCCACACAATGAGAACTATCCAGAGAGCACCAGACTCCTGTATCCTGCCTATAGATAAAATCACTGAATGAATGATGTTTACTGAAATTGTTTTTCCTTTCCCACCCACAATTTTTCCTAACATAAATAATTTAATTTCAATGAGTTAAAATCACAAAAGATGAGATCGCACTCTATGTACATCCTTTCTCTCTAAGTAAATTATGACTTCCTTATGCATATTATGGGCTACGTGTTTTATTTCTGAGCACTTTGAATTGTTTCTAGTTACTAAGTAATAGATGTCAGCCTGATTCTTGTTCTCAATTTAATGATCAATTTATTTAACTACTTTATTTTACTATCACTACTGCCTAATATGTGATTATTAGCACATCACAATAGTATGAAACATGAAAAAATAAGTGATTTTTACTTGTTTCCATGGGTAACTATAGGATTACTTTCAGGTCTCTTGTGAAGTCCTGAGATTAACAAACACAAAAATAAACATGCATTTTTACCCACGTAGATGTAAGTAATTTAGTTGGTACCTCTGGACTTAAGCAGAAACATATCAAATGCTACTTACTAAGAATAAAATATTTGCAATAAATTGCAAAAAAGAGACCTATTTCACAAAAAGTGTCTCACATTAAAGCAAAAAAGGTCAAATCAAGATACTATGTCAATAGAATACTTCATTAAAAGCAACAACCCCAAAAAACCAAATACTGGAAAGTTCTGGTCATGTTCAATCTAGAACTTCCCTAATTTGGGGAAGGAAACAGGCATCAAAACCAGGAGGCACAAGGAACCCCCCCCCCAAAATCAATAAAAATAGGTCAACACCCCGACATCTAATAGTAAAACTCACAAGTTTCAGAGACGAAGAGAAAATCCTGAAAGCAGCTCGGGACAAGAAGTCTGTAACCTACAATGGTAGAAACATTAGATTGGCAGCAGACCTATCCACAGAGACCTGGCAGGCCAGAAAGGACTGGCATGATATATTCAGGGCACTAAATGAGAAAACTATGCAGTCAAAAATACTATATCCAGGTAGGCTGTCATTGAAAACAGAAGGAGAGATAAAAGCTTCCAGGACAAACAAAAACTAAAAGAATTTGCGAACAGCAAACCAGCCCTACAAGAAATATTGAAAGGGGTCCACTAAGCAAAGAGAGAGCCTAAAAGTAACATAGACCAGAAAGGAACAGAGACAATATACAGTAACAGTCACTTTACAGGCAATACAATGGCACTAAATTCATATCTTCCAATAGTCACCCCAAATGTAAATGGGCTAAATGCCCCAGTCAAAAGACACAGGGTATCAGATTTGATAAAAAAAGAAGACCTATCGATATGCTGTCTGCAAGAGATTCATTTTAGGCTCCAGATTTAAAGTGAGGGGGTGGAAAACCATTTACCATGCTAATGGACATCAAAAGAAAGCTGGAGTGGCAATCCTTATGTCAGACAAATTAGATATTAAAGCAAAGACTATAATAAGAGATGAGGAAGGACACTATATCATACTTAAAGGGTCTATCCAACAAGAAGATCTAACAATTGTAAATATCTATGCCCCTGACATGGGAGCAGCCAATTATATAACCCGATTAATAACAAAATCAAAGAAACACATTGACAATAATACAATAGTAGTAGAGGACTTTAACACCCCCCTCACTGAAATGGACAGATCATCTAAGCAAAGGATCAATAGGGAAATAAAGGCTTTAAATGACACACTGGACCAGATGGACTTCACAGATATATTCAGAACCTTCCATCCCAAAGCAACAGAATACACATTCTTCTCTAGTGCCCATGGAACATTCTCCAGAATAGATCACATCCTGGGTCACAAATCAGGTCTCAACCGGTACCAAAAGACTGGGATCATTCCCTGCATATTTTCGGACCACAATGCTTTGAAACTAGAACTCAATCACAAGAGGAAAGTTGGAAAGAACTCAAATACATGGAGGCTAAAGAGCATCCTACTAAGGAATGAATGGTCAACCAGGAAATTAAAAAAGAATTAAAAAAATTCATGGAAACAAATGAAAATGAAAACACAACTGTTCAAAATCTTTGGGAGGCAGCAAAGGCAGTCCTAAGAGAAAAGTATATAGCAATACAAGCCTTTCTCAAGAAACAAGAAAGGTCTCAAATACACAACCTAACCCTACACCTAAAGGAGCTGGAGAAAGAACAGCAAATAAAGCTAAACCCAGCAGGAGAAGAGAAATAATTAAGATCAGAGCAGAAATCAATGAAATAGAAACCAAAAGAACAGTAGAACAGATTGACGAAACTAGGAGTTTGTTCTTTGAAAGAATTAATAAGATTGATAAACCCCTGGCCAGACTTACCAAAAAGAAAAGAGAAGGGACCAACATAAATAAAATCATGAATGAAGAGGGGAGATCACAACCAACACCAAAGAAATACAAACAAGTACAAGAACATATTATGAGCAATTATATACCAACAAGTTAGGCTATCTGGAAGAAATGGATGCATTCCTAGACGCATATAAACTACCAAAACTGAAGCAGGAAGAGATAGAAAACCTGAACAGACCCATGACCAGTAAGGAAATTGAAGCAGTCATCAAAAATCTCCCAACAAACAAGAGCCCAGGGCCAGATGGCCTCCCAGGGGAATTTTACCAAACATTGAAAGAAAAATTAATAGCTATTCTTCTGAAACTGTTCCAAAAAATAGAAATGTAAGGAAAACTTCCAAACTCATTTTATGAGTCCAGCATTACCTTGATCCCAAAACCAGACAAAGACCTCATCAAAAAGGAGAATTACAGACCAATATCCCTGATGAACATGGATGCAAAATTTCTCACCAAAATACTAGCCAACAGGATCCAACAGTACATTCAAAGGATTATTCACCACAACCGAGTGGGATTTATTCCTGGGCTGCAAGGGTGGTTCAACATCCGCAAATCAAACAATGTGATATAATACATTAATAAAAGAAAGAACAAGAATCATATGATACTCTCAGTAGCTGCAAAAAAAGCATTTGACAAGTATAGCATCCTTTCTTGATTAAAACTCTTCACAGTGTAGGGATAAATGGTACATACCTCAATGCTATCTATGAAAACCCACAGAGAATATCATTCTCAATGGGGAAAAACTGAGAGCTTTTCCCCTAAGGTCAGGAACATGGCAGGGTGTGTCCACTATCACCACTGCTATTCAACATAGTACTAGAAGTCCTAGCCTCAGCAATCAGACAACAAAAAGAAATAAAAGGCATCCAAATTGGCGAAGAAGAAGTCAAACTCTCACTGTTTGCAGATGATATGATACTTTATGTGGAAAACCCAAAAGACTCCACCCCAAAACTGCTAGAACTCATACAGGAATTCAGTAAAGTGGCAGGATATAAAATCAATCCACAGAAATCAGTGGCATTTCTATACACCACCAACAAGACAGAAGAGAAATTAAGGAGTTGATCCCATTTATAATTGCACCCAAAACCATAGGATACCTAGGAATAAATCTAACCAAAGAGGCAAAGAATCTGTACTCAGAAAACTATAGCATACTCATGAAAGAAATTGAGGAAGACACAACGAAATGGAAAAATGTTTCATGCTACGGATTGGAAGAACAAATATTGTGAAAATGTCTATGCTACCTTGAGCAATCTACACATTTAATGCAATCCTTATCAAAATATCAATTTTTTTCAAAGAAATGGAAGAAATAATCCTAAAATTTGTATGGAACCAGAAAAGACCCCAAACAGCCAGAGGAATGTTGAAAAAGAAAAGCAAAGCTGGTGGTATCATAATTCTGGACTTCATGCTCTATTACAAAGCCATAATCATCAAGACAGTATGGTACTGGCACAAAAACAGACACATAAATCAATGGAACAGAATCAAGTGCCCAGAAATGGACCCTCAACTCTATGATAGTCAACTAATCTTTGACAAAGCAGTAAAGAATGTCAATGGAAAAAAGACAGTCTCTTCAACAAATGGTGTTGGGAAAATTGGACAGCCACATGCAGAAGAATGAAGCTGGACCATTTCCTTACACCACACACAAAAGTAGACTCAAAATGGATGAAAGTCCTAAATGTGAGACAGGAATCCTTCAAAATCCTTGAGGAGAACACAGGCAGCAACCTCTTTGACCTCAGCCGCAGCAACTTCTTCCTAGACACATCACCAAAGGCAAGGGAAGCAAGGGCAAAAATGAATTATTGGGACTTCATCAAGGTAAAAACCTTTTGCACAGCAAAGCAAACAGTCAACAAAAGCAAAAGACAACTGACAGAATGGGAGAAGATATTTGCAAATGACATATCAGATAAAGGGCTAGTATCCTAAATCTATAAAGAACTTATCAAACTCAACACCCAAAGAACAAAGAATCCAATCAAGAAATGGGCAGAAGACATGAACAGATATTTCTGATGGCGAACAGACACATGTAAAAGTGCTCAACATCACTTGGCATCAGGGAAATCCAAATCAAAACCTCAATGAGATACCACCTCACACCAGTCAGAATGGCTAAAATTAACAAGTCAGGAAATGACAGATGTTGGCGAGGATGCGGAGAAAGGGGAACCCTCCTACACTGTTGGCGGGAATGCAAGCTGGTGCAGCCACTCTGGAAAACACTATGGAGGTTCCTCAAAAAGTTGAAAATAGAGCTACCGTACGACCCAGCAATTTCACTACTGGTTATTTACCCCAAAGATACAAATGTAGTGATCTGAAGGGGTATGTGCACCCCAATGTTTATAGCAGCAATGTCCACAATAGCCAAACTATGGAAAGAGCCAAGATGTCCATCAACATATGAATGGATAAAGAAGATGTCATATATATACACAATGGAATATTATGCAGCCATCAAAAAAAAAAAACCCGAAATCTTGCCATTTGCAACGACATGGGTGGAACTAGAGGGTATTATGCTAAGTGAAATATGTCAATCAGAGAAAGACAAGTATCATATGATCTCACTGATATGAGGAATTTGAAAAACAAGACAGAGGATCATAGGAGAAGGGAGGGAAAAATGAAACAAGATGAAATCAGAGAGGGAGACAAACCATAAGAGACTCTTAATCTCAGGTAAAAAACTGCGGGTTGCTGGAGTGGAAGGTGGTGGGAGGGATAGAGTGGCTGGCTGGTGGACATTGGGGAGGGTATGTGCTATGGTGAGCGCTGTGAATTGTGTTAAGACTGATAAATCACAGACCTGTACCCCTGAAACAAATAATACATTATATATTAATAAAAAAATAAATAAATAAAACTCTTTGAATTGAGGATACCTCAGCTCTTTAATAGGCTAAAAATAATCATGTGTCTATTCCTTTTTTAAAAAATAAACACTCATCTTACATACAATTGTTTAAAAAAAGCACTTACAAATTCTTTAAACCAATACTTCTCCTTTTTGAATTTTGGCAGTACATCTATGAACAGTCTTTCTGGAAAGGGAAGGGAAAGAAAGCTTTCACCTAACTGGCCAAAGTATTACATGTTCTCTTCCTGGACCGGATGTTTACTGTTTACACAGCCCTTCCCTAACCCTTCAACTTCCTACTTCAAATCCCCAAGGTATGATTATAGATAAGAGTTCTTTTCTCTAAGCTGCTGAAAATATTAATGACAGTGCATAAGTTAATGCTAAAGTACTTAGGCCAAAATGCAGAAAATCTTGAGACTTTCCAAGAGTGCTCAATTGTGTAAGAGTGCTCCATTTCTCTTAACCCCATTTAAAAGCCTTCTTTAAAACTATCTCCTCTTTGATGTTGTTACTACCCACCCCCTAGCAACACTTCCTTTAGCTCTGCAGTAACCCCTCTTTTAAAATAAAGAGATTTGACCCACAACCTCTGTCTGTTACTGTTGCCTGGCAGACCCTATTTCTTCCAGTATGCTACACTAACCCATAAAAGGAGAAACACATCATTTTGTGACTTACAGGCTGCTCCCTGATTTTTTTAGATGCTCAAGATGGGCTTTTCTGTTTCTTATGTTGCCATAATGGTTCATGTCAACAGTAATCCTTTTCCCAGGGAAGTCCAGAAGTAATGTGTCAATAACCATGTCATCATGAAACCAGAAAAGTATGGCTTCTTTCTCAACTCAGACACTAGATAGCCCTCTATTTCTACTCATTTCCAACTTTATCTCAAAACACATCATCATACAAGAAATAATTATGTAAAAGTTTTAAGGTTTTCTTCTGGCACATCTCTTGCAAGTGAATAGTCATCACAACATTGTAAATAAGGAAAATGAAATAAATTTCATTATCTTAGTGCAGCAATCATGAAGATAGGAAAAGTCTAACCACTGAAAATTAAGACCTCATACATTTGTGTGTGAATTTTTTTGTATCTTTCCTTTTCATACGCTATTTTTTAAATTAGGCTCCACATGCTGCATGGAGGTCACGAGGGGCTTGAACTCATGACCCCGAGATCAAGACCTGAGCTGAGATCAAGAGTCAGATGCTTAACGGACTGAGCCACCCAGGTGCCCCATATTCTCTATTTTAAATGGTATTTCTATTATTAGTGAAGTTCAGTACTGATGTAATTACAAATAGGGGCTATAAATTTTCTTTCTTTTTGTCCTTATGGATATTCCTATTATTGGCAGTTCAGCCAGTCTATCTTCTTTATTTACCCAAAGTAACTAAAAGAAGTAAAAATTTTTTTGAGTCAGTCATTGAATCCCCTTGGAAAGCTAATTCTTCACCAGTAAACTGAGAAAAGGAAAACAGAAATGTCCTCTCTTGCCCAATGTTCTTAGCAGGTATAACCATGCATTACGTTTCAAAACAAAAACAAAAACCATTTTTAAAGCATTGTAAGAGGGGCGCCTGGGTGGCTCAGTTGGTTAAGCGACTGCCTTCGGCTCAGGTCATGATCCTGGAATCCCTGGATCGAGTCCCGCATCGGGCTCCCTGCTTGGCAGGGAGCCTGCTTCTCCCTCTGACCCTCCCCCCTCTCATGTGCTCTCTCTCTCTCATTCTCTCTGTCTCAAATGAATAAATAAATTCTTTAAAAAAAAAAAAAATAAAGCATTGTAAGAGAATGAAAGAGAAAGGAGTGGTTCTGATTAATCTTACAAGAAACACAATATTTCAATAACTGATCAGAAAGGGAAGTTCTGTCAATTTTAAACTGGCCTCCACAAACAATAAGCCTATCATTGAAACAGATGATCTGAAACTGATTAACCCACCCTCTCCAGAGAAAAGCCAAGCAGTCATTCTTGAAAGCAATGGAGGAAAAGAAGGATCCCATAACATTCTTTTTCTTCTGGGAGAAGAGGTTTGGGTTGAGGTAACCTCAAAAAGGTTGCCCAACCACTCCAGGTAACTAATAGACCTAGCTTTAATTTATTTGTTCTATGAGGGGCTCATAACGCCCTTCTTTTATTGGATCCTTTCTTCCTGATCTCTAAATATTCAGTTTACTCATTTTTCTTGGTCTAATTTAATGCTACCTAAACCAAAAGAGCCTTTTCTAATGATTCCAACCAAAGTCATCTCGTCCCTATTCTGAGCTTTCACAAACTTTCAACCATAGCTCTCTAAGAATGCTGAACACTGCATTCAGTTTAAACTTGATGAATGAAGGTAGCTGTCCCCTTTTTTCCCTATTATTGATACTAGAACAATAAAGGTGTATCAAATACCAGTGATTCTCCAGTGGTTGTCATTACTGAGTCAATTCATTTTTCAAGTAACGGCTACACTTTCTACTGTTTTGTTGGGTTATTAATATTTTATTTATTTTTAAAGTTTTATTTAAATAATTTCTACACTCCATGTGGGTCTCAAACTCATGACCCAGAGATCAAGAGTCATATTCCTCTAGCTGAGCCAGCCAGATGCCCTAGGGTTACTAATATTTTAAAAATTGAGTTCATTACCTCATGTTTCTTTTTATCTAAATATAATTACCTGTTGTAATGAGAACCAAAAAAGGTAGACAAATAAAATCTGAAACCTTCATTTTGGTGAAAACCTAAGAAGTTCTCTTCCTCTGATCTATCAAGAAGTGGGAGAGGAAGGGAAACAAAACTTATTTGAATTTTACTTCCTTTTAGTTCCTCAGTTTATTCTGTGATGAGATTCCAAAGAGCAGGAAAATAACTGAAAGGACAACAGTCAAAAGACAGAGAAAAGGGGCATACGATAATTCACAAAATGACTAAGGTAACCTCAAATAATAGCAAATTAACTGTGTAATAAAGTTATTATCATATGCAACTCAAAACTAAAACATAACACATTGTCCTTTAATAACCTTTGAATTTATTATTTAGAAAAAAGTACAGCCCACTATCAGCTAGATTAAATTTGGCCATATATTCTATTATATTACCAACATATCCAGCCATTTGTGAAGCCAAGAAAGAGTAAAATGCACTCTTAGGAGTGGTACTCAACCTTGAAGTGCTGAAAGCTACTTCATCATCTAGCATGGGGACAAACACATGCATGCACATGTGAACATAACACTATGTTGTATAGAAGGCTCAATATAATCACCATCCTTATAAATCACTCAGGTATCCACTTATTTTAACATACACAAATCAAGGCAGAGCTCCCTGTGATTCCTACAAGGATATCTGAAATCACATTTAACATTTCTCCTCCCACTCTTCTCACTGAAAGCTTGAGATATAGAGGTTTTCTCCTCTTCTTTCAGCCACTACTAGGCAGCACAACATGCAGGAAACTATTACAAGTGGACTAGCCTATACATATCATTTAAATACTGTAAGAGTATAGCTGTGCTTAATATTCCAGAAGGGACCCAAAAAGCAGAAGACTCCTCATTAGATTTCTTCTAAAAAAAATTAAAGTAGCTTCCTGGTTTTATGATTAGCATTATTCTAATCAAATCATAATGTCTTGTGTCTCTTCCTTTCTATCTTGTCTTACACCACTCATAAACTAACAGTACAGTCACGTTTCTATATATTATGTGAAATTGTTTTACAGGCTAATTAATCACAATCTATTGCTTGTGTTGTTAGCTAAAACTATAGATAACTAGCAAAATATAATTAACAGTATTTTCAAATCAAAGATAATTCAGTTACTTATCTAAAGACAAAATTATAAAACATATTTTCCAAAAATTACAATGGTTGTGTAATCTAGGTTTGTTTGTTTTTGGTCAAGATGAAATATATATGAATAATACATTATTGACCTTTTACACTTGGTTCTTTCAAAGCTTCTTCATTTTATACAGCATTTAAATTAAATATTTAAAATTGAAGCTGTTCTATGTTGCAAACACAGCTAAAATGAAGAGCTTCTGTAGCAGCAGTGACCAGATTTTAAATGCAGGTAGATCAATAAAAAAAAAAAAAATCACCAAGCACAGGCTCCATGTGTGAGTGGAATGGTTTATAATAGCTTGCAAATGACTATGTGCTTGCTGTAACCAGCTGTTCTTAAATTATGAATATGCAACCAATTCATGTTAAAGCCAAATCCCAGCACTATTTCTACAGAGAAATCCCAGTAGTTTTTCTTGTTCTACATGTTAGCTCTGTTAAGGATACAAATAGCAGTAAGCTTCCGAACAAATAGGACCAAACTATTGGCATTTCATGCACTGGGTCCATTATCACAGTGGGGGATGTCAATCATTGGTACATTCCTGTAACAGCTCAGGCAATATGACAATGATCTCGTAAGAAAAAAAAAAAAATCAAAATCTCTGCAGCATACTCAAAGTCCTTCTGACAACCTAATGCTTTCTTACTTCAGCCAATCAGAATGTCAGACATGACCTACTAGAAGACTTGCATCAAGCCTGAAACATTTAAAAACATCAATCATAAAAACAAAGACAGGACATTGAATTATACAGTATTAACCTCCAGGGTTTGCATACAAAGACCTTAGATTTATTTATGTCCCAGTGAGTTAAGAGCTTCAGTACACCGTTCTTTACACCAAACTGACTGCCAATTTGATGAACCTCTCTGCCCTCAGCAGGAGTGCACCATCTTTGATTAATGAGTGCATGCTTGTGGAAAAGTGTTAAGAGGAGAAAACAGTGGAAAAACACACAATTATGTCTACACATAGCTGAAGTACCAATGCAATAATTATCTTCAAACCAAATGCTCCTTTTTCCTTAAATACACATGCACACATGTGCACACACAAAATTAGTAAAGGTTCTTACCTATATATTACCTACATTATTATTATCTCTAACACTTCTTTTCTTGAATGAAAGGCATTCAAAAACCAAAATACAAATCAAATTTCATAAATTATAAAAACAACTATTTTAAAAGCATTAATTAAAGAAAGATAGAAAACACCCCATCTTATACAGTAAATTTTTAAATATGTGGGATAAAAACTGTATTTTTACCTCATACTCTTATAAAAGCCTATTCATTTTAAAACTGTTTAAACTATAAGTATCAAGACTATTAACTATTTTACATCTCAGACTCTATTATGAATTGCCACAATTCACATAACATTCAAAACAGATTTGAAAGTCCTGTAAATTCATTTTGTTTTTCTTTCAGCAAAGATGTTGCTAATATTTTATAATTCCGTATGTAACTGTAAATTAATTATACATATTGCCCATAATTTCAAAGTTAGTAGGGTCAACAGAAAAACTTATGAATGAAAATTTAAACTTTTTATGACTCTTCTGTTTAGAATAACCAAATGTGGAAAAATTCCTACTTCAATGATGGGATGCTGATCTGCACTACAATTAAGACCATATTACCTGTAAAAATGAGCTAAGCATTGAGATTCCTTTAAAATAAAAGTTTACATTTAGGGGCGCCTGGGTGGCTCAGTCGTTAAGCGTCTGCCTTCGGCTCAGGTCATGATCCCAGGGTCCTGGGATCGAGCCCCACATCGGGCTCCCTGCTCTGCAGGAAGCCTGCTTCTCCCTCTCCCACTCCCCCTGCTTGTATTCCTTCTCTCGCTGTGTCTCTGTCAAATAAATAAATAAAATCTTTAAAAAAAAATAAAAGTTTACATTTAATATATAATTTACCATAATTT
The DNA here is from genome assembly GCF_004348235.1 of Phoca vitulina. Classification (NCBI taxonomy): domain Eukaryota; kingdom Metazoa; phylum Chordata; class Mammalia; order Carnivora; family Phocidae; genus Phoca; species Phoca vitulina. The sequence continues at coordinate 70,586,134 of NW_022589704.1, read as the reverse complement.
AGTTTATATGAATATCTGCCTTGACACAATATGAGTAAATATATTTCTTAAAAATTGAATCATAGGCTAAGGTAACAGAATGATTTTCTTTTTAAGGAACTGTATGGCTATTATATAAAAAGAGTTGAGAAAGTATATTACCTGAAGGAAGTCTTAGTAATGCATGGTCTATTTAAAAGGAAAACATCTCTATAAACTTATAATTGCAGGAAATCATAATTCTGGAATCACTTAGCAGTGTATTAGAAGTGTTTACAATTTGTTTATATTGTATAGGAAGTCCTTTTAATGGCATTTAACTCAGCAAATCATATATTCTAATCACCAATTTCACATTTTAAGTATTTATTAAAGGCAAACTATTTTAAATATGTTATAAATTTTATGCTCTTTGAAAAATTATTTAAATGCTTATGGTACTTAAAGATTTAAAGAATTAAAGAATTCTTAAAAGAATTCTTAAAGAATACTTAAAGAATTAAAAATGAGTAAATACTAAAACTAGAAAAGATCTCCTGACATAGTGGTAAACTACATCATATACCCTTAAACTTATTATCCTAAAGGTTTTTTTACACATTTTTTAAAAAATATGTTTTCTCTGTTGGAGTGGTCATTCCTTATTCCTCCTCTTTCCTATCTCCTTTCCTATCAAATAAATAAATAAATAAAATAAGTAGAAAACACTTAAGTATCAATGGGATGATTTGACACCTTTTAGTTCCATAGTTTGATAGCTGAAACTATCACTAGAAGTTACTAAGTATAATAAAAATACCATTTCAATTTTTAAAATCATTAAATGACCACTAGTCAATTATTTACTATCTTCACCTCCTTAGAGAGAAAATTAAATATAAAATTGCCCATTTCCTCAATAATTCTTTTCTCTTCTGATTACTTTCTGCAACAAAAGTTTAAAGAAATATTTAATCAAACAAGTCAACATTTATTAAATAAAGCACAATTTTTTAAAACCTTATGGTATGAAATACTTAATTTTATATAATCAAAAACTTCTTAAAATACCTAACTAGGTAATTTAATTAATCCCTCAGGATATCAAGTATATTAAAAATCATTAAGATATTATTTCAACTAGGGGTCAAAATCACACATTACTTTGTGTTAAATCACTTCTTTTGGTAGTCCTAGCTAAGACTAGGTCAGAAACTCAGAAATTACAATTTAAAATCTTTTCTTTTGAGAAATCTTTAAACCTAAATGTAATCAAGTTTAACACATTTTTTCACTAATTCAAGGAGATAAGACAGAAAACAGGAACTTTCCTGCAACTGTGATATCCTACATCTTGTATAGTAACACAAAAGTAGCAACAAAGACATTAACAATTGCAGTTCAAGCTGGGAGTGACTGTTCTGTTTCAATTCAATGACACCACTAATGGCTTCTTAGCAGCTCCATGAAATCAACCAGCTGTCAAGTTGATGCATCAGAAGGAACAGTTATGCACTCCCATAAGAAAAAGCAACACATCAGGATGTTTGGCAAAACATCTGCTCCTTTACACTGCAGTTCTATAATAAACATGCAAACAAAGAAATGAGAGAAAGGGCAACAGAATTAAAATTCCAAGGTTTCCATTACAGACTTAAACGCATTTTAAATAAATGACATAAAAATAAAAACAAATTTCTGCCAACTTGAATACTTTATTTTAAATCTTGAAAAATGATAAATATAATTACTCAGATTCTTCTAGAAAGGCAAAAGCTACATAAAAATCTTTACATTTTAAAAACTGAGAGCAAACTATATTCACCAGGAAAAATTATAATATACAAAACTCAAAAAATAATACCGAAATACATCCTTCCTTCATTTAATAAGTACTTAGTAAATTATGCCAACAGAATTCTAATAAATGCATTTCCAAGACTGAATACTCTAAAAATATTTTAAGTAGTGTTTGAAAGAGTAAATGCTACTATAGTTCAGCAATAATTTAACATATAGGAACAGTAAAGATACTATTCTCTGGATTTTAAAATAATCTGCCTACTCCTACTTCTCTCCTAACCATTATATGAATACAATATTAAGTCCTGATAAATAACTTTCTTTTTACAGCATACAATTTGATCACCTCCCCTATAAGACTCTTATTTGTCATCACAGGCTTAAAATAATTTTACATTCAACCATTCATTTCAAACATTTGTAAAATTTGACTTTTTTCTATCTGAAACTTACAAGTGCCTCAAGGTTGTCTAAATTATTGATTATGCAGCATAGTGACAATATGTACAGTGTTTACAATAGGTGTGAGACATCCAATGTACTTAACTACCATTTTCTTAAACTGCTTATCCTCTGTTGCTTGCCATTTATAATCTGCCAAATCTTCTAGTCCTTTGTTGCATGTATAATTTAAAACCATCTGTTCTATGTGCTCTTAACTATTTAAACATTTTTCACCTACCTACAATTCACATAAATGGCAGACATTCAATTCAGTCAAGCTTTCTATATAGCGTTTTACATAAAAAAATTCCAAGATAAATAACACAGCAAATAATACCAAAGAAGACTGCTACAGAGATAAAAACATACTACTACATACAATGTAAATTTTTATGTTAGACAAACCTTTTCAGTGTATTCAGAATTGTTTCTATTAGTTTTGGGTTTTTTTAGTTAATTGTAGTCAGTGTTTTTCCCCAACCCAGAAGACAAAGAGAATGCAAATTAAATACAGACAGTTTCATTTCCTTGTTAGAAGTAAATATGCTGACTGAAAATGACTACAGGAGACAGAATTCCACTTTCCCATTCAATTTACAGTACCTCTTATTTATATACCAGTCAGTGTATCATTAAGTTTGGTCATGTGACCAACCAAACTTCTGTGAGATAAAAAACTATTTTAGACAAGCAAATTAAAACAACACTAATTTTTATTGTTTATTTTTTCATAATGGCTGACAAAGAGCTTACAGCTTGAAGTTATAAAATATATTTTAAAATAAATTTTGCTTTTAAATACATTTTTGCCAATCGTTTAATATCTGCTACTAAATTTTAAAAGTATCCAGTATCTCCAGGTATTTTAATAGTTTTATCTTTCCAAAATGTAAGGAAATATGTAAAAAAAAAATAGATTATTTAATTACAAAAGGGGATCTAGGTAATCTAAAATAATTATACGTAAAATATTAACCAAGCCGATTAAAGAAAAATCCACAGCAGAGTGGAGTAAATGAGAAAGGAATATACTGATTAAAAATAACATTTGAAACCTTTAAAGAAAAAAACACGTAGACAAAAAGCTAGGTGAATACCAATGACACTATAAAAGTTTATACCATCTTTTTGCACATAATTTTCCACCTGTTACCAAAACGTAAAATGTGTAGACGCTGAGGGTTCATTTTGAGTGCAAGACCCCAAAATAAGCAACACAACTTATCTTTAACCAGTAAGTTACACGGTCCTTTAAAACCGGGAAAAAATTAGGTGAAAAATTTTCTCTTGGGAAAATTTCTCGATAAAGTTTACATGACGTCACTGGGCCCCCTGAACATTCCCTAAACTTTGAGTCTAATCCAGACACACTTTTTGCCTTTCTAGGGCTTCTTTCCCTTTCTCAAAAATAAAAAAAGGGAGACTTGGGAATAAAAATTGCCCAAGATGGCGAAACGCTTGTTGTTTAGAGGGCAGGAAAAAAAAATGGAGGATATTGTAATATACACAAAGGGATAAATTTCAACAACTCGGCCAAGGACTGCAGCTGCTTCTCTCTTTATAAGGAAGCAACACACAAAAGATAAATACAGAGGGAGAGAAAAGAGAAAATCGCCCAAACAACAGAGCCAGCTCTTACTCTCCCAACACTTCCTTCCTTTCCCAAGTCCCAGTTCTGGGGTTCATGGAACTACTTTAACAGGAGGAAAGCCGCGAAAGAGAAAGGGGGGAGGGGAGCGACAAGAAGATTAAAAGAGCGAAGAAGAGTTGAGGGCTGGCGGTTGTTCCCGGGGAAGAACTGCTAGGAGACAGACATTACTGCAGGAAAAGCTGTGCTCCTCTAACCCTGTGTACAAGCATAGATCTTCCCAAGTATCCAGCTCTTTTCCCGGTCCCACCTGCCCCCATTACAACACCCCCCACCCCAGCCCATTTCTGTAAACTCTGGAGCTCCAAGCTACACAGAGAAAGCAAGAGGCCCGGACGGGGGGTGGGGTGGGGGGGCCAGGAGCAGATCAGCAGTCCTAAAGGGAAGAGGGGGCGGAGGCAAAAAAGGGCAGCAGTAGGCGGACTGGGGGGGTGGGGGGTATCTTGAAACTACCCCGGCAGGGATTGGGGGAGCAGCGTATACTCCGGGGTAGGAACGGCGATCGCAACAGCGCCAGAGGTTATCCTTTAAGAAGCAAAACTGTTGGTGGCAACCCGAGCGCTGGGAGCCGAGCGCTGGGAGCCGAAGGGAGGAGGAGGCGCGCAGCCCGGGCGGCCGAGCAGGGCGACCGGCACAAAGGAGGCGGACTGGCGGCGGCTGCGTCTGCCCGCGGCCCTGCTGCACCGAAGTCCCGCACTGGCAGCTAGGAATAAAGTTTACATTCTCCGGAGACCGCACCCCCCACCTCCCCCCCAGGACCGCGTCCTCCTCCCCCAAACTCCGCTCGGGACCCCGAGCACCGCCCCAGCCTTCCAGCCAGCACAACAAAGAGACACACCGACCGGCGAGGGTAAACAGCCGCGGAGGGCGAGCAGGGCGGGCAGGGCGAGCGCCTCGAGAGAAGCCACTCCGGAGTCCCCGCTCGCAAGAGCGTAGTTTCTCCTGTTCAGCTAACAACCGGCTTTGTAACATTTGGAATTTTCATCTTCACCCGCACCCCTCACACCCGAAGATTTTGAACTCACCTTTACTTTCAAACTGAGAGTTGCGGTGGATGAGATTTTTGCCTTCCCCAGATGGTTGAAGGTTACGACTTTTGTTTTTGGAAACCCTACCACCTCCTTATCGCGATTATTATTTTTGCAAGGAAAGTATAAAGAGAGTTGGAGTGGAGGTGAGATTTGTGATCGGGAAAGCCCTTGACTCCCTCCTTCTCCGCCTTCCGCCTCTCTCTGATTAGTTCCTATCCAGCAGCAGATTGAAGCAGGAGATGATTCTTCTCAAGGTTTGTTCAGCAGCTTCACTTCTAGGCGAAGGCTTCATGAACCAAGTGACGTCAACCAACAAGGCTTCTCTCTCTCTCCTCTCTCTAACAATGAAAGTTGCTGTTAACAAGGGAAAAAAGAGAGAGAATTGTTTATACCATTTCAGTTCCAATAATAAATGACCTATCAGCTCCTAAAGGAGCCAAGGGAGGGAGGGGGGTTGCTTCTTCCTCCCAAGAATACTGTAGCTTTGAGTTTGCAACCGATCCTTGTCCCAGGAAAAAGTTAAGAAACTTAATATTTTTTTCTTTCCAAAGTAGGACTCTAGAAAATAGGATTGGAAACCTAATTTAAAAAACGTAAACTGGACAATAAGGAGCATAGATTAACCATTTCCACCTAAACTTTTTTGTCTGTAAACTCAGAATTCGGTTGAAGTCTGTAAACCAACTAAATTAATATGCCAGGAATTCGTGGATGTTTAGAACTCAAAATAAAAAGCAGGACGCAGGATGGTCCCGGGATAAAACGCTGCTGCCCAAACACGGGCAAATTAAATTAGCAGTAGTGTTGATGCACGGAATTAAAATTTAAATATAACACGTTAAACCTGCAAAACGTTTTAAAGTTAGAAGTTAAAACTGTAAAAGGTAATCTCAATTGTAGTTTTTCCCTCCAATTTCTGAAGTCAAAGGGGGGGGGGGGTAGCTAACTGTAGGAATTGAACACTTTTTTAAAAAAATCAAGTTAAAACTGGTAGCTCATTGCTCCATCTTTAAACTACACAGGAGGTATGCTTTTTGTCTACCCCCAGAATCTCCCAACTTTCTGTTGTTTACCCTTACATTTCTCCCTCACCCCCCAATCCCAACATCCTGAAACCAATGAAGTTAAAATAAAGGTGAAATACACCCTATTCCCTCCTGGGTACACAACCCATAGCTTCCTAAAAATGATTTTTAAAAAGCCATAACTTTGGCTAACGCTTTATTACACAAGAATATATATAATTTAATCTTTTTTATTGAGGTAGTGTTTTTTCCCCCAGAACACATTAAAGTCTCCAAGTTTATATAATTAAAAATTGCATGATTTAATTTTCAGGATGAAGAGCAAGTGAAAGGCAAGCCACAGAAGAATAACTTGACCATATATGTATATTTTGTACATACATTTGTGGATAAATGTATCTTAAAAGATGCTATTGTTTTATGTTTCCTCTTCAGCCACTGGCTGTGATTTTAATTGTGCTGGAGGATCTTCATTAGTATTAACACATGGGGAGATTTCACAAAGCTGCTTCATTAGGAGGGAAAAAAAAGCTTGGCAGACTAGGTCTTTTTGCATGCACTGAGAATGTCAGCCTTACCTCGGTCATTTGTAACATAATAAGTGCAAGTACAATGATTGCAATGCAGGAGCACTGGGGGAAGGGCAGAAATACTGCCTGCCTAATAGGGATATCTGAAAAAAAGGCTGCTCATTACACAGTAAAATGTATGCTAAAAATTAGTGAAGATGATGTCTCAGGAGACTGATGCTAAATAAATTAATGTGCTGATATGTTTTTAATTATTATTTTTGTAGTAGTTTATTTCGTTCTCAGGATTCACATTGAGCAGCAAAGCTGCGCTAGCACTTATTGATTTTTTTTCCCTGCCACATTCCCGGAATACAGATTTTAATCATTTCACTACACCACACTCAGTAATTTCATTAAAAACTGGAACCTTCCATCCCCAGAAAAGCATTTAATTTCAATGACATACAATTTCTCTCCTAGCAGAAAACTGTCTCTACAGTAAAAGCTGGCCTAAGGTTCAAATGCATAATTTAATCCTGAGTTTTCCATGCTCTGCATTCCTTTGAAGCTATAATTTGAGTAACTACCTAATAACTGTAATAAGGACAATAATTTCCTTATAATATATTATTAACTCATATTTAATTAACTCAGAGGCCAAGCTCTGTACATGTATGACTGGGTCAAGAGTTCTACAATCTCAAAATTCACCAATAATGTTCCAGAAGAAAAATATAGATTAAAATATAAGTGTGAATGCTAGCATTTAGATATTCCAGCCAAAATAATTAACAAAAAAAGTTCATGAGTTTTAAATAATAGCGGTCATTACTCAAACAGTATTTTAAAACATTTGGAAATAAACAAGGCAACTCACTGATATTTCTATATATAAAGAATTATTAATATTTCAACAATCCATTTCTGACAATTTAGCATTACTTTTAAGAAAGTATTCAATTTTGAAAAGATTTTTTTAAAAAGGGCTAGATTCAAGTTGCCTCAATTTTTATACAGAATCCTCTCTTGAAATAAAGTTAAATGCACACTTGAGTAATTTGGAAAACTAAGGATACTTAAATACTTCAAATACATCAAAATAAGTTTCAATTTTAGGTTCCAGTAATATTTTGAAATGATATTGAGTTGAAGATGGTACTTTGTTTATTCAAACACTAGGTTTCATAAGGATATGTAATTTATATTGCCTGTTTTTAGAGAAGAAACCTGTGGGAAAAACATTTGATATAATAAAATTCACTTATTAAATTTTGAATATATACCTAATCAACAGAAAACACTGGGTACATTGGTAATAAAAGTGATTAACTTATATAAAAACTTATATAAAAATAAAAACTCATATTCAAAATTCCTATCATTCTTCTGGTTGATTTTAAAATCATAATCCAAAAAATGTTTTTAAGAGTATGTATATATAATTTCAAGTTGCAGCCATATATAACACAAAGTTGTCTTTTCCTTGGGTGAATGATAAAGTAACTTGTACAAAATAAGACTCAGTGTTGTCAGAATGTTGGAATAAAGGATAAAAGTCATGATAATAAAGAACTTGATTTTACTGTCTTTAAAATATTTAAAAACTATACTTATTATCAAAACTATACATTATTCCAATAATTTGAAAAATATTTTTGTAACACTCTTAAGGCTGAAATGCAGTTAAATGAAAATCAATAATTAACAAAATAGTTGATAAATGAAAAACTCAGATTAGCTAATATTCATAAGATGAATTTCTACATTTCAATAAAAAAGCTTTAATTGTGTATTTAAATATATATTTAAAATAATTTGGTGCTATTTGGTAGTTCAAATATATTAATTATCCAATTTATACCTTTAAAACTGATTTTTTAAAAAAAGTATACTAGAAATTTAAAACTGGATTATTCTAGTATTTGCTACCCTCTATGAAATTGTGCTTAAATTATTTTTTTAATATGATTCCTTCCCTTCTTTATGTTATCACATTTGATTGTTTCAAAGATTACAACACAGTCATAGAGTTGGAGGGTGGGGGAATAATTACTACAATTATAAAATAATTTGACTATGGTAGCACTTAGTTCTCTACCTAGAATAATCATCTAAATTAGTACTTCATCTTCAGAATTGCAAAAGAATTTAACAAACATCTTTTCTAATATTACTGATAATTATTTCTGAAATTCTATATAAGATATGTACCTATCCCATGCTAATTATGCCATCACTATATGTAAATTGTTGCACTTCTTCTGTAAAGCAGCATCTATTTTTAAGACCAAGATAGAACTTCTCAAATAGGGAGATATAGAGATAAAGATGATTACGTATCTAATTTATTACTATAGGTATTATACATGGATCTTCAAAGGATAAGGAATTGACATGTATGTACAGAGAACAAAGTCTAGGAAGGCTGATACAAAAAGCCAATATGAAAGATCTCAATAGTAGAACAAGCTGGCCACTGTCATGTCTTGTTTCAGTTTCAATCAGTACAAACTAATGAAGAGTTATTTGTTTTCATTCATTGAACAAACATTTGAGTGCTCACTATATGCTATGCACTCTGCTAGAGACTGGGAAAACATGAAAAGCTCACATTCTGGTGGATGTTGAAAGTGTGAAATTCCTGAGAGATTAGAGACTCACATAAATCACATTATAAAGATACAAATAATAAAGTTTTGCTAGAATAAAGAGGACAGGGCAAATAATTCTGACTTTGAGTCTAAAAAAAAGCTTTATCAAAAGGATGTCATTTGAACTGCATCTCAAATACCGACAGCCTACCAGGCAATGCTTCGGAGGGGCAGATCCTAAGTAAAAGAAGCTGTAAGTTTAAATAAAAAGAGCTACTAAGCCTGGTGTCCATCCACTAATGAGAAGTTCACCGAAACAGGAATATTCATTGTGAGGTATGGAATACCAGGGATGAAGAAGGAAAAGGAGGGTAGGACCTGAGAGTGAAAGGCCTAAGATACCATGGTAAGGTGACTGAATTTATCCTGAGCGCCAACAAAAGTCAGCAAAGGAGTGACATGATCAACCTTGTTTTTAGGGAGCAACAACTATGTAGGCAGTGCAAATGATAAACTGTAGTATGACCAAAGTGCTAAACAGTTCATGAGAAAGATAGTGAAGGACAGTGGCACTGGAGATTTAAAGCCAGATGTTTTTGAGGTAAAATGTGGATTTGGTGACCAACTGAAAACAGAGGGAGTTAAGGGAGAGGAAGGACTGAAAGAAGACTACAGGGATTTCTGGCTTAAAAAACTGGATAAGTGCTGGAGTCATTAAGTAAGATCCAGAATATATAAGAGAATACAAATCATAAAATAGTCATGAATTAGAACTTAAATTTATACTTTATAAGGCCATTTTTAATGGGATTATCAGAATCTACCAGAAAGTTTTTTTTTTAAATATACATACCCAGGCCCAATATCCAGAGATTCAGTAGGTCTGGGGTGGAAAGCAAGTATTTCTTCTCCTTTAAAAAAAAAAAAAAACTCTGACAGTGCTTCAGATAAAGACTCCTGATTAAGAACAGTGTTATAAGCATAAAATTGATTATAAAATTCTTTTGGAATAAAAAGGAAAAAAAAAACAAGAAAAGCCCTGAAAAAGAAGAGCACTGAAAGTGTGTGGGGCAATCTCATATCAGATATTAAAATACACTATATATGTAGCCTTTATAATTTACAGCTGGCATTGGCACCTGAGAAAAAGATCAATGAAACACAATAGAAAATTGAGAAATTTACCCAAATGCATATGAAAATTTAACATAGATAAAAGCTGTATCTCAAAGCAGTGAGGAAAAAATTGACTTTTTAATAAGTGGTGTTGGGATCTGGGTAGTCATAAGAGATGAATTTGGATCTATTCTAAGGATAAATTTTAAAAACAGATACTTAAATGTAAAAATTTGAACCACACAAGTACTAGAACTTACGGGTCAATTCCTCTATAACTGGAGAGTAGGGAAAACATTACTCGCAATGGTCAAAACTAGATGCAATAATGTGAAATACTGGCAATACATAAAATACATTCAAATACATAAAACTAAAAAGGTTTTATATAGCACTTAAAAAAAAGGTTTTATATGACAAAAAAGAAAATAAATAAATACCACAAGCTAAGTACAATGACAAATGAGAAACTCAAAAAATATTGTAACTTATATGAGACAATCCAATAACCCTATATATAAAGAGTATCTAAAAATGAATAAAAGACCAACAGCCTGAACAGACATTTTACAGAAAAAGGCAAATGTCCCTTAAATAGAAATACTCTCAACCCTGCTCATAAGAGAAATGCAAATTAAGAATCACTGAAATACTATTTCTCACCCAACGAATTGGCAAAAATCCAAAAATTTAACAACACAACCTGTTAGTAAGGCACTTATGAGAAAAGGACCACTCTCAAATATTGCTTGTTGAAATGAAAAATGGAAAAAACCTCAACAACAGAGAATCTGACAGTATCTAGCAAAGTTACATATGCATTTTTTTTTTTTGACTAGCAAAACCCATTTCCAGGAATCTGACCTACACGGACGAAAATATAAAATCGATATATAAATATATATATATAAGAAGATATTCACTAAAGCATTGTTTATTATAGGTAAAGTTTGGAAATAACCCAAATGTTCATCATAGGGAAATGGTTGAATTAATTAGGGTACACACACACAGTGGAGTACTATGCAATTTTTAAAAATGAATGAGGAATGTATATAATATGAAGTATTTCACAACCACAGTATATAATAAATTTAAAAAAAAAGCAAGGTGGAGAAAAACTTCTATCGTATGCTACCATTCATCCAAATATTTATTTAATTTTTTAAATGAAAGGAAAAATCAAAACCTTAAAAAACATGGTTACCTATAAGAAGAAAGGGAACAGGCAGAAAAGATAGAATAGTAGGAAGTTTTCTCATAAAACTGGTTTTGTAGATGTGATTTTGGAACCATATAATTTACATAATTATAAAACAAAAACAAATTAAATTTTAAAACACTCCCATCAAAATGAAAGCTAAATGGGGCGCCTGGGTGGCTCAGTCGCTAAGCGTCTGCCTTCGGCTCAGGTGATGATCCCAGAGTCCTGGGATCGGGCCCCACATCAGGCTCCCTGCTCCACGGGAAGACTGCTTCTCCCTCTCCCACTCCCCATGCTTGTGTTCCCTCTCTCACTGTGTGTCTCTCTCTGTCAAATTAATAAATAAAATCTTAAAAAAACAAAAATGAAAGCTAAATGAAATAAATAAACTTAATTGTATATGGAGTTCCATACAGAGACTATTCCAAGTGACTTTACATATGATAATTTTTATCTTATTTTATTTATTTATTTTTAAAGATTTTATTTATTTATATGACAGAGAGAGACACAGCGAGAGCAGGAACACAAGCAGGGGGAGTGGGAGAGGGAAAAGCAGGCTTCCCACGGAGGAGGGAGCCTGATGTGGGGCTCAATCCCAGCACACTGGGATCATGACCCAAGCCAAAGGCAGATGCCCAATGACTGAGCCACCCAGGTGACCCCATTTAATAATTTTTAAAAACCACACACAAACACAGTAATTTAACAGTATATCTCTCATAGGATATAAAATAAGAAAAATAACTTTAAAGCAGCAACAACAAAACAGGAACTTAAATTGTTATCACTAACCGTATTCTTGCGGCCTGAATTGGTGCTGTTATTTTAATATTGTTGCATGCATAGTCTGAGAAAAAGCAAATGGATGTTTTGCAAAAAGCAAAGTTGGTATTTTTAAAACTTAATTTTTGCTATGTGACAAAAAAGAAACAGATATAAAATGAATGAGTTACATAAAAACTCTCTGATCCTGAATTAGATGTATGAAGAACTCATTACATATTTTATATTTAAAAATACATACTTCCTAATTCTGCCCATTATAAAAGCCTAAGAAACAGACTATTGCAGTAGCAACAAGCCCACACCTGTGTACCAATATTATGGCCTCTAAATACTATTTGCCCCTGAAAAGAATTCCTTGATGCCAATGCTGACTCCAGGTTTGGGATAGGAAATGTTCAAGATAAGCCCAGAATACCCTATTACACCATTAACCATGAAAACTATCAAGGCATCAGGGACGTCTGGGTGGCTCAGTCGGTTAAGCATCTGCCTTCCCTTCAGGTCAAGATCCCAGGGTCCTGGGATCGAGTCCTGCCTGCATCAGGCTCCCTGCTCAACGGGGAGCCTGGGCTTCTCCCTCTGCCTGCTTCTCCCCCTGCCTGCTTGTGCTCTCTCTCTCTCTCTGACAAATAAATAAGTAAAATCTCTCTCTCTAAAAAAAAAAAAATATATATATATATATATATATTATTAGGTGCCTGGGTGGCTCAGTCGTTTAAGCATCTGACTTGATTTTGGGTCAGGTCCTGATCTCAGGGTTGTGAGATCCAGCCCCCAGAGAGGGGCTCCCACACTCAGTGCAGAGTCTGCCTGAGATTCCCTCTCCCTTTGCCCCTCCCCCGCTCACGCGCTCACTCTCTCTCTCTCAAAAACAAAACAAACCAAAACTATCAAGATTATTGGCATCACGTTAAAGGGCTGGAGAACCAATTTAAAGAAGACAACTTGAAGTGACTCCCACTGGCCAAAGATGAGACAATTTGAACATTGTTAAGACTAACTACAATGGATTGAAACAAAAATATACCTTTTTTAAGAGAGGGAGTGGGGAGGGGCAGAAGGAGAAGGAGAAAGACAATCTTAAGCAGGCTCCATGCTCAGCAAAGAGCCCGACTGGGGGCTTGATCTCACAACCCTGAGATCATGACCCAGGCTGAAATCAAGAATCAGACGCTTAACCAACTGAGCCTCCTAGGCACCCCAAAACATAAATATATCTTTTTTTTTTTTAAGATTTTATTTATTTATTTGACAGAGAGAGACACACAGTGAGAGAGGGAACACAAGCATGGGGAGTGGGAGAGGGAGAAGCAGGCTTCCTGCTGAGCAAGGAGCCCGATGTGGGGCTAGATCCCAGGACCCTGGGATCATGACCTGAGCCAAAGGCAGACGCTTAATGACTGAGCCACCCAGGTGCCCCTAAATATATCTTTTCTAAAAAATATTTTATTTATTTGAGAGAGAGTGAAAGCAACATAGATCACAGAGGGAGAGAGAGAAGCAGACTCACCACTGAGTGGAGAGCCCAATGTGGGGCTTGATCCCAGGACCCTGAGATCATGATGGCATCATCTGAGCTGAAGGCAGATGGCCGACTGAGCTACCCAGGTGCCCCAAATATATCTTAATACGTAAATTTATAATGATACTTTTTTTTTTAAAGATTTTATTTATTTATTTGACAGAGAGAGACGTAGTGAGAGAGGGAACACAAGCAGGGGGAGTGGGAGAGGGAGAAGCAGGCTTCCCACGGAGCAGGGAGCCCGATGTGGGGCTCGATCCCAGAACCCTGGGATCATGACCCGAGCTGAAGGCAGACACCCAACAACTGAGCCACCCAGGTGCCCCTAATGATACATTTTAAAAAACATAATTTTTCATCTTTGAATGATGCTAGGGAACCAACTCATAATTTTGAAAACTGGTAAATAAAGGAAACAAAAATTTACTCAACATTTCCTATCAAATGTACGTTAGGGAGCCTAATTTGAAATTGTGTTGAAATATATACTGATATATATCTGTGTGTGTGTGCGCGTGTGTATAAGATAGATAGATTTCAACATTAGATTTTTTTTTTACAAAGGAAATTTAAAAATGTTACTGGCCTGTACTAAGAGATCAAGAGTCATATGCTCTACCAACTGAGCCAGCCAGGCACCCCTTGATTCAGTTCTTAGGGGAAGTAGTGAAAATTGTGCTTAGGAATGAATCTGGGTCCTTAAGTATATATTTTTCAAAATGCTGTGAAAATAATTGAGCAGTGATTATAAAACTCTGGTTTTTCACTTGAAACATGTTGACTGTAAAGTGGGAAGGTAGTCACATGAATTTTTGAAATCTGATATGAGATAAAAAATATTTCTTCCTGGGGTACCTGGGTGGCTCAGTCGGTTAAGCATCCGACTGGATTTTGGCTCAGGTCAGGATCTCAGGGTTGTGAGATGGAGCCCCATGTCATCTGCTCTCAGCGCAGAGTCTACTTGTCCCTCTCTCTGCTCCTCCCCATACTCTCTCTTTATCTCTCAAAAATAAATAAATAAATCTTTTAAAAAATATATTTCTTCCTAACCCAGAAAAGACCACTTCTGTGATTTCAGAGGGCTTGCCCAAATGGCATGCGTCAGTACCTTGAATAGTTTGAAACTCTCCTTCAGGGCAAAATTATTAAAAACAATTTATCAAGATAAACCATAAGGCAAAGAAGGCTTAATCACTATGGGATTGACTCATACGCATCTTTCTTTTTTTTTTTTTTTAAGGTTTATGTATTTATTTGTCAGAGAGAGAGAAAGCGCACAAGCAGGGGGAGAGGCAGAGGGAGAAGCAGACTCCCCACTGAGCAGGGAGCCCAATGCAGCGCTCAATCCCAGGACCCTGGGATCATGGCCTGAGCTAAAGGCAGACGCTTGACCGACTGAGCCACCCAGACGTCCCATACACATCTTTCTTCCCCCCATCTCCACCCAGAAAAAATAATCTAATGTGTACTCATTTTACTTTGAATACCTTTGTTAGAGTATTCATCACACTGTATCAGATATTTTAGGGTGTTCACATCTCTCAATTGGATTGTGAATTCCTTGAAGTCTAGTAATTGTGGTCCTCCCCAACAGAGGTGTGGTGGTAAATCTGGGAAATTTTTTGAATAAATTTCAAATAATAATAAAATATACAACACTGTATTGTAAAATCCATATAGCCAGTTGATTCTCACAGAATACTTTGATTTTACCAAACTCATGTGTCTGTAGCTCTATTTGTAGCCAACCTATAGTTGAAGTTGAAGAATGTAGTTCTTACATAAATGGCCATTGATACTTTTGTTTAAGTAAATGAGTAAGATGAAAATGAAAAAAAACAACAACTTTTTCATCAGTGATGTGAGGGACTTCTTGCTAATTTGTTAATAGTTTTCAAATATTAGAAGATTATTATTTTGGGGTCCCTGGCTGGCTCCGTTGGTAAAGTGTGTGACTTTTGATCTCAAGATGGTGAGTTCAAGCCCCACGCTGGGCATGGAACTTACTTTAAAAAAAGAAATAAATAAAAATAAAAACTGAATCAGATCAGTCCATGTTGTTTACAGATAATTGTGCCCTGGGAATAATGCAATATGAGAAATAATATTCAGGTGTCAACTCTTTAACTACTAGAGTAATGTTGTTCCTTGTCCAATAGTTTTTATTCCATCAATATAGATTCCAATATACCTTTTCCAGAAAATTTTTTGGCTCTCAAAATAATTATGATCCAAATTTTTAAAATTTCCTCCCCTTTAGCATGGTTTTTCAGCAATTTAAAAAAAAAAAAAGAAGTTGTCAAGAACTTCACCCTCATAAATGAACTGCATATAAGGTAAAAAGTTCATTCATACTCTTCACATAAAAGGTTTCATCCAACTGTAAAGCCCAGTATCTATTAGCATGCACATGTTAGAGTAATTGTGCTTTCATACTGTTTATCATTGATATTATAGTGTCCAAATGTATCACATTAAAGGAATTTTGCCAATAGTTGATTCTGACTTGTTGCCAGACATAATATTTATTATTTTGCTGCTGGTTTAATAAACTTGGCAACTGTATGGTTTATAACTGCTTTTGCTCTGAGGAGTGCAACACTGAATTAATACTTCCTTAGCTTTAGTGTCTTCTCCACTTTTAGAGACAAAAATACTGGAAAGCAATATTTTGTGTTTATTCTGGAAAGCTTTTACTATTTTACCAGAATTGTTTACCAAAAAATGTCATTAATTTTTTTTTAAAGAGAGTCAATGACATTAAAATATCCCTAGCCCGAATGAATTCAAATTACTTTTTATAACCTTACTCTTTCCCCCTATATATTTATAACCCTTCTCCCTCTCTCCCATTCTTCACTGAAGAGAGGCAATCCAAAAGAGGGAGAAAGATTATCCTATAAGAAGCAAAACAAATGACAGAAATCACCTGGAAACAAGGTAATATAAGCTGGATCTTTAAAAATGGCAAAAATTAAACTTATGAACAGTGAGCTACTTAGCATGGCTAAACTATGAGGGGAGGGAGACAATTCAGATGGAACTTTTTTTTTTAAGTAATCTCTACACCCAGTGTGGGGCTCAAACTCATGACTGCAAGATCAAGAGTCCCATGCTCTACTAACTGAGCAAGCAGGTGCCCCTCAGCTGGAGCTTTTGTTGCAGGTTTTATGTGCAGCTTTTGTTGGAGGAATTAAGTTGAATTAATTGAGATTTTCTTGGAGGTTCATCTTAAATACTTAGAGGAGGAAACCTATCTTTTTTTCATAGGGAGACAGCCCTTGGGATTCAGATCATTCCCTTAGTTCGGGAGTCTTGAAGCCTCTGTTTCTGCCAAGAAACCATCCCTATCCTTCGCTTTTCACCTTTCAGTCATCTCTTCCCAGCAGCTGTTTCTATTTCTGCATAGTAAGAAAGAGAAAAATGTAAGGAGACACTATTCATCTATTCTTCTACTATTATAGGCGTATTAATGATGAATCTCAAGATCATCATTAATCTTGAGATTGAGATAGCTTTTGGGGACTAGATGTGAGGTTGGGCACCACACTATGCTTCAGCAAATCTTCTGTTTCTTTCCTTCTTTTGAAATGTATTATATAGGATTCTATCCTGTTTCTCATTTCTGGTTACTGCTGGTGAACATTTTGTTTTGTTTTGGCTTTTCCTTCCTTTTTTTAAAAATTTTTGTAGCTCATATCATTAAGTGTCAGAAGAGTGAAATTCTGTAGCTTCTTTCTACTATCTTTACACAAAAAGTCTCTTAACTGAAAACATACTTAATTAGAAGTATATTAATTATTTTAGATGGTAATGACATGTAATAACAAAGCTTAAATCTAGAGGAATTTTTTTTCTACTGAAATCCTTTCATATATCCTTTAATCACTACACTATGCCATGTCTTTTCTTTCATTCAGTCATTTCATTGTTCCAGAAATATTTATTGAACATCTATTATATCTCAGGTCCTAGTATAGGTGCTAGGGATACAGCAGTGAAAAAAGTAAACCTGCCTCATGGGGCTACTTTCTTGTAGGGAAAGAGAAGTTATAAACACACAAGCAAACACACAGTATACACCAGGGTCAGGAAACTTCTTTCAAAGGCCAAACAATAAATGTTTTAGGCTATGTGGGCCATGTGTCTCTGTTGCAATCTCTCAACTCTGCTTTTGTAGTGAAAAAACCAGCCACAGGCAATGTGTAAAAAAAAGTGGGCATAGCTGCCTTCTGAGAAAATTTTATGTACAAAAACAAGTGGTATGTAAGGTTTAACTCACTGGCCATAATTTGCAGACTCCTGTTATATATATATTTTTAAAGATTTTTATTTATTCATTTGAGACACAGTGATAGAGAGCATGAGCAGCGGGAGAAGCAGAGAGAGAGAGAGAAGGAGGTTCCCCGCTGAGCCAGGAGCCGGATGTGGGGCTCAATCCCAGGACCCCAGGATCATGACCTGAGCCAAAGGCAGATGCTTAACCATCTGAGCCACCCAGGTGCCCCAGATGCCCGTGATATATGACTATGACAAATATTATGGAGAAAAAATAGTAGAGGCAAGATGTATAAGAAGTTCTAGGAATAGTGAAAAAGGGCCCACTAATAAGATATTTGAGCAAAAACCTAAAAAGAAGTGAGTGAATAAGGCATGTAGACATATAGGGGCAGAGCTTCCCAGACAGAGGGAACAAGATTTGCAAACGCTTAATTTGTTTAAGAATAGTATATAGGCTGGGCGCCTGTGTGGCTCAGTCGTTAAGCGTCTGCCTTCGGCTCAGGTCATGATCCCAGGGTCCTGGGATCGAGCCCCACATCGGGCTCCCTGCTCAGCGGGAAGCCTGCTTCTCCCTCTCCCACTCCCCTGCTTGTGTTCCCTCTCTTGCTGTGTCTCTCTCTGTGTCAAATAAATAAATAAAATCTTAAAAAAAAAAAAAAAGAACAGTAAATAGGCTAATGTGGTCAAGAAGAGCACCAAGAGATAAGGTCACAGAGTGCCATTAATGGTGCCATATTTTGTAGGGCTTTTAGGCCATTATAGAAAGACTTCGGATTTTCACCCTACCTAGGAAACCACTAAGTGGTTTTGGGCAAAGAAATGACATAGTCTGACTTACCTTTGGAAAAAGATCTCTCGTGCTTCAGTGTCAGAACAGACTTTACCAGAACAAGAATAGAAGTTAGGAGACCATATAGAAGATTGCTAAAAAATCCAACCAGGGGATGATAATACTAAGCTTAAAATTGATGGTAGTGATTGAAGTAGGAGAAAGTGGTCAGATTCTGAATATATTTTGAAGGTAGGTCGAAAGCATCTGCTGGTGGATTGGATATGTGCTATAAGAGAGAGGAATAAATAATGACTCCATAGATTTTTGTCTTCAGGAACTAAAAAACTAAAGTTAGCACTTATTTACATAAACATACTGCAAAAGTGCTGCTTTGGGTAAAGGGGTTGGGGTCTGGTATAAATCAATAGATTGGTTTTGTACTTGTTAAGTTGTACATGCTAACTAAACACTCAGGTAAAAGATGTTAAGTACAAAGATGGCTATATAAGTTTGGAGTTTAGGGAAAAGGTCTAAGGCTAGAGATACAAATTTGGAAGTTACTTCCTTATAGTACTTAAAGTGTTGATAGTAGGGGTGCTGAGTCGGTAAAGCATGTGACTATTGATCTCAGGGTCAGGAGTTCAAGCCCCATGTTGGGGATAGACCCTACTTGAAAAAAAAATAAAAATGAATGAATGAATGTTGATAGGATTTAAAATATGAAATGGTTGAGATCACCAAAGAGTAACTGTAGACAGGCTAAAGCCCTGTGGGACTGCAATACTTAGAAGTTGGATATAAGAAGAAAAACTAAGGAAGGAAATTAAATAGGAGTGGCCCAAAAAATGAATGAAAAACCAAGACTAATGTTGTAAACATCAAGTAAAAAACATGTTCAAGGAGGACATAGTAATGAATTCTTTCAACTGCCATTCATAAGTTGAGCAAAATAAAGATTACAAATTGATAATCGGGTTTGCAACAAAGACATCACAGCTGTTTTATTGAAGTGGTTAAAAAGATCTTTAAAAATCATCTTTCAGTTAAGGAGTATGTCTTTTTTTTTTTTTTTTTCTACAGGGGATGGGAAGTATTTACTTTCTAAGCCCCTGGAAATGTGAAAATTTCTTTATACCTCCTTCGAAAATGAAAGACAAATCAGTTGAACACAAAATTCTTAAATCAATCTTTTCCCTAAATGTTTCTTCTATTTCTTATAGAATTTACTGTTATAGAGAAAGTTGAACCCATTCAAATGAGCCTGAAACATGTAAAGATTTTTTTTTTAAGATTTTATTTTTAAGTAATCTCTACACCCAACACGGGGCTCAAACTCAGGACTCCAAGATCAAGAGTCACATGCTCTACTGACTGAACTAGCCAGGTGCCCCAAGATTTCTTAATAATTAATGTATATTAAATTTTATTTCCTTATAAGAATCATTACTCTTCTGAGTGTTTATTCTTCTTATTATAATTCAAAAATACTGTCAGGTAGATTTATGAATGGTTCTCATCTTTGTTGATTCTTCGTAGATTATGCAAAATTATTTAACTGGAATTATTAGATTAAAAAATCTTATTAAATATTTTTGATTTTTCCTCATTTGCCAGTTGCTTATTTTGTAACTTATCTAAGTTAGATATGCTTTAAAAATACTATCATTTCCATATTTTCTTCTTTTTCTCTGCTTACAGGGTAAACTCAAAATCACATCAGTGATTTGTCTGCATGATAATTTGGGTACATACTGCCACTAATACAGATTTAAATTCTATCAGCAAAATTTTAATTTCCTTGAAATCTTGCCTGATATCACTCAACACTCTTTTTATCCAATCTTAACATTTTCCTATTGTACTTTGGGTTTTCTGCTCAACTTTTATCAAGATCATACTTACTCTCTAACCTTGTAGCAGAAATTAAAAATGTTTATAAAATTGTCTTCTAATTTTTAGTTTTATATTCTTTCTTTGATTTTGGGGTTAATGTTCATTTTCTCTTCTTCTGTAATGTTTTCCATAGATTGCTTAATGACTATTTTCTATTTCTTTCACTTTAATGAGGTAATATCTATAACAATTTAGTGCTTGGCATAGGCTATTTTAGACTTTCCTTGTGCACACTAAGTCAAAGACAGGTTCTCAGATTTATAGCTGGATATAGATATATATGTCATACCTATTTAGGTATGTATATATGAGTTTGTGAATGTGTATAGCTTATCATTTAATTCCCAGTATCAAACAGGACTTAATCAGGTTGGAATGGTCTAGGGATCAGGTCAATCCACCAAAAATCTATTGACTAAAAGCTAACATTCTATTTACTGAATGATTGATTTGTTAAATATATCAAATTCATTCACAAGTAACAACAATTAAAGGCTTTACAATATATTTAAAAACATAAAAATATAATGAAACTTCAGAAAACAAAATACCAGGGTTTCAAATAATTTTTTTATATATTTAAAACCTTTTAATGTATCATTTTGCAAAATTTCATTTTTAAGTAATCTCTACACCCAATATGGGGCTTGAACTTACAACCCCGAGATCAAGAGTCACATGATCTACTGACCTAGTCACCCAGGAACTCCTTTTAACATATTTTTTATTTGGGATTGTTTGTGCTAATTTTTACTTTTTTCAAAGCTTTGGTTTTTATTTTTTAATATTTTAAATTTATTTTATTAAAAAAATTTTTAATTCCAGTATAGTTAACATAGTGTTACTAGTTTCAGGTGAATAATACAGTGATTCAAAAATTTTATGCAATACTCAGTGCTCATCAAGACACGTATACTCTTAATCCCCTTTACCTATTTCACCCATCCCCGCACCCACCACCACTCTGGTAACCATTAGTTTGTTGTCTATAGTTAAGAGTCTATTATTTGGTTTCTCTATTTTTTCCTTTATTTGTTTTGTTTCTTAAATTCCACATGAGTGAAACCATATGGTATTTGTCTTTCTCTTATTTTCATTTGCATTATATTGCTAGATCCATCCATGTTGTTGCAAATGGCAAAATTTCATTCTTTTTATGGCTGAGTAATATTCCATTATATATATATATACACACACACAATATGTATATATGAAAAATATATGGATATATTGGATATGGATATATATATATATCTGTGTGTGTATATATACATATATATATATACACCACTTATTCTTTATCTGTTCCTCTACTGATGGACACTTGGGATGCTTCCATATTTGGCTATTATAAATAATGATACAATAACAATAGGGTTGCATATAACTTGTTTAATTAGTGTTTTCATATTCTTGGGGTAAATATTTAGGAGTGGAATTACTGGATAATATGGTAGTTCTATTTTTAAGTTTTTGAGGAATCTCCATACAGTTTTCCCACAGTGGCTGCACCACTTTGCATTCCCACCAACAGTGCACAAGGGTTCCTTTTTCTCCACATCCTGGCCAACACCTGTTTTTTCTTGTGTTGTGGATTTTAGCCATTCTGATGGAGGAGACATGATACCTCGTTGTTATTTTTTGATTTGCATTTCCCTGATGAATAGAGATGTTTGTTTTCTTAAAGATTATTTATTTATTTATTTGACAGAGACACAGGGAGAGAGGGATCACAAGCAGGGGGAGTGGGAGAGGGAGAAGCAGGTTTCCCACTGAGCAGGGAGCCCGATGTGGGGCTCGATCCCGGGACCCTGGGATCATGACCTGAGCCGAAGGCAGACGCTTAACGACTGAGCCACCAGCCTCCCCTGATGATTAGAGATGTTGAGCATCTTTTCACGTGTCTGTGGCCACTGGCATGTCTTCTTTGGAGAAATGTCTTCTCATGTCTTCTGTCCATTTTTTAAATTGGATTATTTGGCCTTTTTGGTGTTGGGATGTATCAGTTCCTTATATATTTTGGTTACTACCCTTTATCAGATATGTCATTTACAGATATCTTCCCCATTTGGTAGATTGCCTTTTAGTTTTGTTGGTTGTTCCATTTGCCATGCAGAAGCTTTTTATTGTGATGTAGTCCCAGTAGTTTATTTTTGCTTTGGTCTCCCTTGCCTCAGGAGACATACCTAGAAAGATGCTGCTATGGCCGATGTCAGAGAAGTTACTGCCTGTGTTCTCTTCCAGGATTTTTATAGTTTCAGGTCTCACATTTAGGTCCCTAATCCATTTTGAGTTTATTTTTGTGTATGGTGTGAGGAAGTGGTCCAGTTTCATTCTTTTGCATGTAGCTGCTCAGTTTTCCCAACACCATTTGTTGAAGAGACTGTCTTCTTCCCATTGCATATTGTCACCTCCTTTGTCCAAGATTAATTGACCATATAATTGTGGGTTTATTTCTGGGCTCTCTGTTCTGTCCTTTTGATCTGTGTCTATTTCTGTGCCAGTACCATAGTGTTTTGATTACTACAGGTTTGTAGTAGATCTTGATATCTGGGATTGTGATACCTCCAGTTGTGTTCTTCTTTTTCAAGATTGCTTTGGCTATTCAAGGTCTCTTGTGGTTCCATACAAATTTTAAGATTATTTGTTCTAGGGCGCCTGGGTGGCTCAGATGGTTGAGCGTCTGCTTTCGGCTCGGGTCATGATCCCGGGGTCCTGGGATCGAGTCCCGCATCCGGCTCCCTGCTCGGCGGGGAGCCTGCTTCTCTCTGCCTCTGCGTCTCTCTCTCTCTCTCCCCCTGAATAAATAAATAAATAAATCTTAAAAAAAAAAAAAAAGATTATTTGTTCTAGTTCTGTGAAAAATGTTGCTGGTATTTTGATAGAGATTGCATTAAATCTGTAGATTGCTTTGGGAAGTATGGACATTTTAACAATATTTGTTCTTCCAATCCATGAGCATGGAATATCTTTCCATTTGTTTGTGTTGTCTTCAGTTTCTTTCATCAGTGTTTTATAGTTTTTAGGGTACAGGTCTTTCATCTCCTTGGTTAAGTTTATTCCTAGGCATTTTATTATTTTTGGTGCAGTTGTAGATGGGATTGTTTTCTTAATTTCTCTTTCTGCTGCTTCATTATTAGTGTATAGAAATGCAATGGATTTCTGTATATTGATTTTACTGAATTCATTAATCAGTTCTAGTAGTTTTTTGATGGAGTCTTTAGGGTTTTCTATATATAGTATCATGCCATCGGCAAATAGAGGTTTTTTTTTTAAGATTTTATTTATTTATTTGAGAGAGAGTGCAGAGTGTGAGAGAGAGCACGAAAGGGGGTTGGGGTGGGGAAGGGGCAGAGGTAGAGGGAGAAGCAGGCTCCTCGCTGAGCAGGGAGCCCTCTTTGGGGCTCAATTCCCATACCCTGGGATCATGATCTGAGCCGAAGGCAGACGCTTAACTGACTGAGCCACCCAGGCGCCCCAATAGTGAGAGTTTTACTTCTTCCTTACCAATTTGGATGCCTTTTATTTTTGTTTTTTGTATGTGTGACTGCTGTAGCTAGGACTTCCAGTACTACATTGAATAAAAGTGGTGAGAGTGGACATCCTTGTCTTGTTCCCCATCTTAGAGGAAACATTCTCAATTTTTCACCATTGAGTGCAATGTCCATTTCAGGTTTTTCATATGTGGCTTTTATTATGTTGAGATATGTTCCCTGTAAACCTACTTTGTTGAGGATTTTTATCATGAATGGATGTTGTACTTTGTCAGATGCTTTTTTTCTATCTGTTGAAATTATCATATGGTTTTTATCCTTTCTTTTGTTGATGTGACAGATCACATTGATTAATTTGTGAATATTGAGCTATCCTTGCATCCCAGGATTACATCCCACTTAATCGTGGTGGATGATTTTTTAAATGTATTTTTGGATTGGATTTGCTAATATTTTGTTGAACATTTTTGCATCTAGGTTCATCAGAAATATTGGCTTGTAGCTCTCTCTCTCTCTCTCTCTCTTTTTTTTTTTTGGTAGTGTCTTTATATGGTTTTGGTATCAAGGTAAGGCAGGCCTCATAGAATGAATTTAGAAACTTTACTTCCTCTTCTATTTTTTGGAGTATTATGAGAAGAATAGGTATTAACTTCCTTTAAATGTTTGGTAGAATTAACCTTAGTTAAGCCAGTTGGTCCTGGATTTTCATTTCTTGGGAGGTTTTTTTTTTTTATTACTGATTCAATTTCATTGTTGGTAACCAGTTTGTTCAAATTTTCTATATATATTTTTTTATTTTTTTGGTTCAGTTTTGGGAGGATAGATGTTTCTAAGAATTTATCCATTTCTTCTAGTTTGTTCAATTTGTTGGCATATAAGTTTTGTAATCTCTTACACAATCCTTTTTATTTCTGTGATGTTGGTTATTTCTCACCATTCATTTCTTTCTTTTTTTTTAGATTTTATTTATTTATTTGACAGAGAGAGACACAATGAGAGAGGGAACACAAGCAGGGGGAGTGGGAGAGGAAGAAGCAGGCCTCCCGTGGAGGAGGGAGCCCAGTGCGGGGCTTGATGTGGGCCCGTGCAGGGCCCATGGGATCATGGGATCCTGAGCCGAAGGCAGATAATCAACAACTGAGCCACCCAGGCACCCCTCTCACCATTCATTTCTGATTTTGTTTATTTGAGTCCTCTCTTTGTTCTTTGATGAGTCTGGCTAAAGGTCTATCAATTTTGTTTATCTTTTCAAAGAACCAGCTCCTGGTTTCATTGATTGATTGATCAATTTAGTTTCTATTTCATTTAATTTTTATTATTTCCTTCCTTCTAATGGATTTGGGTTTTGTTTGTTCTTTTTCTAGCACCTTTAGGAGTAAGGTTAGGTTGTTTATTTGAGATTTTTCTTGCTCCTTGGGGTAGGCCTGTATTGCTATAAACTTCCCTCTTAGAACAGCTTTTGCTGCATCCCAAAGATTTTGGCTCATTGTGTTTTAATTTTCATTTGTTTCCATGTATTTTTTTATTTCCTATTTGATTTATTGGTTGACTCATTCATATGTTTAGTAGCATGTTATTTAACCTCCTTGTATTTATGTTCTTTCCAGGTTTTTTCTTGTGGTTGATTTCTAGTTTCATAGAGTTGTGGTCAGAAAAGATATATGTATGACTTCCACTTCTTTTTTTTTTTGAGACTTATTTTGTGACCTAACATATGATTTATTCTGGAGAATGTTCCATGTGCACCTGAAAAGAATATGTATTCTGCTGTGTTAGGATGGAATGTTCTGAATATATCTGTTAGATCCATCTGGCTCAATGTGTCACTGAAAGCCACTTTTTCCTTGTTGATTTTCTGTTTGGATGATCTGTCCATTGATATAAGTGGGGTATTAAAGTCCCTACTATTACGGTATTACTATCAATTTCTTCCTTTATGTTAGTTATTTTCTCCTTTATGTATTTGGGTGCTCCCATGTTGGGTGCATAGATATTTATAATTGTTATATCTTCTTGTTGAATCATCCCCTTTGTGATTCTATAGTTTCCTTCTTTGTCTCTTGTTACAGTCTTTGTTTTAAAAAGTATTGCTACCCTATATCTCAGCTGGAATGGGGGATGGGTTAAACAGTGATGTGGATTAAGGAGTGCACTCATCATGATGAGCACCAGGTGAGGTATGGAAATGTTGAATCACTATTTGTTGTGCTGTCTCTTTAAAGGCAGGGACTCTGCCCTCCTAGCTCTCCCAGAGTGGAACCCACTGATTTTTAAAGTTCCAGATGTTAAGCCCCACTGATTGTTGGGACCCTCAGGTTTTCAAAACCAAATGTTATGAAGATTCATCTTCCCCATGTGGATTCCCTGTACCGGGGGTGCCTGGAGTGAAGGTCTGTTTCTTTCTCCTCTTTATACCCACTGTGTTTCTCTAGTGGACAGTCCCATAGGTCATTTGGCTTCCGACCACATCTTTGCCCTTCCTGTGCTCGTCTATATGGCCTCTTCTCTATATTTAGCTGTAGAGGGTCTGTTCTGCCATTGTTTGGATCATTTTCTGGGTTATTTTTACTAGTGTGGGTATTATCTAGTTGTATCCCTGGGTCAAGGTGAGCTTGGATCCTCCTACACCACCATTGTCCTTGGAAGTCTCACCTTTTTGGTTTTTAAGTAAATTATGATATATGCTTATGTTTAAAGGAAGTTTGACTATTCAGTCTTTCTATTTTACTTTTTTCACATATAAATAGAAATAATTGTCTTCTTAATGCTTAATCCCTGAATAGTAATGAAGTAACTGAGGCAATTGAAAATATTTATTTAGGGGTGCCTGGCTGCCTTAGTCAGTAGATCGTGTTATTCTTGCTCTAGGGGCTGTGGGTTCAAGCCCCATATTGGGTGTAGAGATTGCTTAAAAATAAAATCTTTAAAAATATGTATGTTTATTTAAATTCTTATTTTTATGGGGCGCCTGGGTGGCTCAGTCGTTAAGCGGCTGCCTTCGGTTCAGGTCATGATCCCAGGGTCGTGGGATTGAGCCCTGCATCGGGCTCCCTGCTCGGCAGGAAGCCTGCTTCTCCCTCTCCCACTCCCCCTGCTTGTGTTCCCTCTCTCACTGTGTGTCTCTCTGTCAAATAAATAAATAAAATCTTAAAAAAAAGTTAAATAAATTCTTACTTTTATGAAAGTTACATTTTCATGTCACATTCTTTATAAATATCTGACTTACAAAAGGCTTCTACTAGTAAATCGCCTACATTTAAAAATTAGAAAAGAGCCTAGACACAAATCTTTGTAACTCTATTCACAATCACTCCTAAGTGGAAACAACCCAAAAGTTCTTCAGTGGCTGAATGTATAAACAAACTATGGTACTACTTTTTATACCATGCTACTATACACCATTCTATATATTATATAGAATACTATTCAACAAGAGAAAGGAGAGGAGGGTGGGGGATTGGTTAAACAGCGATGGGGATTAAGGAGTGCACTCATCATGATGAGCACCGGGTGAGGTATGGAAATGTTGCATCACTATATTGTACACCTGAAAGTAATATAACACCATATATTAACTAGAATTAAAATTTAAAAATTTCAAAAATGAAATAGGAATAAGAAATTGGCTAATGGGTGCCTGCATGGCTCATTTGGTTAAGCACCTGCCTTCGGCTCAGGTCATGATCCCGGAGTCCCAGGATCGAGTCCCAGGATCGAGTCCCGCATTGGGCTCCCTGCTCAGCAGGGAGTCTGCTTCTCCCTCTGACCCTACCCCCTCTTGTGCTCTCTCTCTCACTCTCTTTCTCTCTCTCTCTCAAATAAATAAATAAAATCTTTAAAAAAAAAGAAATTGGCTAAAAATCAACGGGAAGGAATGAACTATTGATAACTGAAAAAATTTGGTTATCAAAGGGATCAATGAAATAAAGAAACCCTTCTCAAGCGTTTACATTATGTATGATTACCTTGTAAACTATTTTTGCAAAGACAAACCTGTATTGATAGAAAATAGATCAGTGGTTGCCAACGGCTAGGAATTGTGGGAATGTGTGACTACAAAGGTATAGTAAAGGGGATTTTGAAGGTGGAAGGTGTTAGAAGTGTTCTGTACCCTGATTGTACTGATAGTAACATGAGTCTGTACATGCATTAAAATTCATAGAACTATCTACTCCTTCCAAAAACCAAATTTTAAATAAATTGTAGAAAAGAATCTAGACTAGGACTTTGAGTTGGCTTCAGGTTGTATATGTGCTATGATATGAAGTGAAAGGAAAATTCTGAGGATTAGAAAAAATATCTAAGAAATTACATATACAAAAAAAACCCACATTGTATAGCAAGTTGGCAGTTGGGGTTAGTATATAGTGTCTCATGAACTTGATTTATATTTTGTAATGGAAAGGGTATATATAAGCATTTTACTCCAGAATAGGCACTGGCCTTGTAGCATTAAGTAAAACAGATGTTCTAAGAAAATGCTCCACTTTTTTTCCCCCTAGTTGGAATAGCACAGGATTCGATGATCTAATAATACCTCTCCTAGCTGTAAAGTTTGGTTTGTTTTAATTTTTGCCAGATAACTTTTTTGAGTTTTCATGTTTAAAGTATTCATTTTTTAAATACTATGCTAAATAAAAATTTAAGACCACTAGGTGGGGGTGTAAACAATACAGCATTTGTTATTTCTCTTGTGCTTAGAAGTAACTTTATAGGTACAGCCATAAGCGTAATCCTGAAAAGAGGAAAGAAAACAAAAAAACCAAAACCATAAAAGTATTTGTTTTTATATTTCTAAATATTATGGTAATCTGGATTTGGGAAAAATGAAGCTTCTGAAATAAGAATAAAATCGTCTGTGCTCAAATAGCATATTCTGAAACCACAATTTCTTTGGATGACTCCTCATTGTCACAATATGTGCTATTCGTTGCTTTACGGGTTTACTTTGTTCTAATACATGTTTAATGATAGATATGAAATCAGAAATAAAATTTAACAAGATACATTATAATTTCCTGTCTTTCAGTCCTCTTTTTGATACTACAAAAAAGAATTATCATTTACCTCTGTTTAAAATTATGCTAATTTCATGGCTTATTACTGATTTTTAGTCTTCTACATATAATTAGCAAAAAACATAGCTACATTAAGAACATTAAGAATATCTTTAGAAAATTGCTCTATAATAAAATACCATTGTGCTGTGTTGCAAACAGTCTCTTAAAGAGTACTTAGAAAAAAAATTAGAGAATGAGGTTTTTTTTTTTCTTTCTTTTTTACCTCTAAAATGAGTTGAGCTGTATAGTTCAGGAATTAAAACTGTCTTTTTATTTCTTGAGAATTTTCTTCTCTCATACTGTATGTTTTTGTTACTTTTCAAGCAAATGAACATGATTATTGATAATCGTGTGGGCTTTGGTATGTATACATCATATCACTGTTGAAGATTCCCTTTAACCACAGTATAGGACTTCTGTTCAATAAGGGCTGACACCTGTTTTTCTCTCAGGAGTCCATCTTAGATTTTTGGTTGCTTAGTGCTTGTCATCAGTATTTTGACTGAACTAAAATTAAAAGGTTTAGCATATGTATTATAATTTAAATGATTTATTCAACAAGGAAAGTATGTCAATTTCTAGCATAATGGAAATGAATTATAGATTATTATATATCTGTGAAATTCTCAGGTAAAATCAGCTCAGAAATGGAGGTCTGAGACTATGATATATTTAATATTT
Organism: Phoca vitulina; assembly: GCF_004348235.1. Taxonomy (NCBI): domain Eukaryota; kingdom Metazoa; phylum Chordata; class Mammalia; order Carnivora; family Phocidae; genus Phoca; species Phoca vitulina. The sequence goes on along the minus strand of NW_022589704.1, from coordinate 70,556,310 downwards.
ATAGCTTAGTTAAGTAAATGTGGCAATTTTTAAGGGAATAACCATTCTTGTAAATGAATAATCACTTTTTTAAGACTATGCTTAATATATATATAACATAAAATTTACCATTCTAGCCATTTTAGGAACTCATAACATATATAACATAAATTTTACCACTTTCTTCCATTTTCAAAGGTACAATTCAGTGGTATTAATTATATTCATACTGTTGTGCAACCATCTGCTGTTTGCAAAACTGTTTTCATCACCACAAACAGAAACTCTGTAACCATTAAGCAATAACTCCCCACTTTCCTCAGCTACTGGTAACCTCTAATCTACTTGCTATCTCTATGAGTTTGCCTTGAAAAACTTGATTTTAATATAATTTTATATTTTTAATTTTTCCATTTGGATGAAAGATATTTAATATGGTGGAGGTCTACTATTGGCATTTGGAAGAAATAAAATATAACACTGAACAGTATGTGTACACATATACAGATACACAAATGGCTCTGAATCATAACAAACAAGTTACTTATATCAGTAAGTTTACTAAGCATCTTATTTATTCTTAGGATTTACTTAGTATTTTCAGGAAGAAGAGAGCTTACAACTCTTCATTTAATTCTTATGATGTGCTTCATATTAGGACAAAAATCAGGGAATAATACATATATACATACATACATACATACATAATTAAGGCCCTCATTTTAGTCACATTAAGGTGACAAATGTAATAAAACAGTGTAACATAGACAATAAATAGAGATATAAATTAGAAGGAAAAATGACTCTAAAATGTATTTCATTTTAAAGGTTGTTCCATTTAACTGTTTCAAATCATACACAAGACACATTAGTTGAAAAATACCAACAGAAACAGCAAATAAATGGTATAAAAATATTTTTACTGATCTTAAGAAACTGCCTCTCAGATAAAATTATTTTTAAAGGAAGGCTTTGCTTGCACTGTAAGCCAAACATTACCACTGGAGTTTTCTGAACAAGAGTAAATAAAGAATTTTAATGACTGGTCAAATATTAACTGTCCACACCTAGAATTTTCTGAAGAAATTTAGATGATTCCTAATTTAATAAGAGGCTTCAGATTTTGGTGTTGCCGAATGGAAAGATACATGGTAAATAGATCAACAAATGAGTAAATAGATCAACAAAAAAGAGATCAACAAACAGATTTTGTAAAAATTTCCATGCTGAACTTAACAGTTTGATTCATATTATAACTGGGTATATTGAACAACATTGGTGATAAAGATAAGTACATCTTTTCACTTAAAAAAAGTAAAATGAAAAAATATATAAAAAGCTAAAATTTTGTTATATTCCTGGTAAATATAAAAATATAGTGGATAATTATTAAATCAGTTGAGGAAACCTGAGAAACCATTTTTCTGTACATTATTTTAGGTAAAAATGTACCCTTAATTATCCCAGAAAAATTACTTGATCTATTTTTTAATATCTCTTGAGATGGCCTTTGTTGGATTTTATAATTCTGTAACTGGAAGGGTTTTTCTTTATAATGTTTTACTTATGTTGCTATGACATTCTCTACTTCTAACTTATTCCCTCATATCCTGAGTATAAATGGAGAATAGTTCACTAATGCATACAAATTCTTCCTATCCCTGAATGAGGGATCAGAGGAATTGTAGAGTTGTTTGGCTCATTCAGTTTCCATTAAATTATATTCTATTGTGCCTTCCTGTACTGAAGAGACTGGAAAGCTAAAAATTGCATTTCCTGAATTCCTTGGCTGCTAGGGTTCTGGATACACATTAAGTCCCTTCAATAATATGCATTCCTGCAAAATTTGGAAGGAAGAAGTGAAGTGAAGGCTACTTTTCTGTTCCTCTTGGCTGTTACTACTGGGCAGCAGGTTCCGGAAGGTGTTCAGTGATTTTGTTCTGGGAGTCATTTTTATTTGTATTTATTTATTTTTCAAGATTTATTTATTTTAGAGAGAGAGAGCACAAGCGGGAAGAGCAGAGGGAGAGGCAGAGAGAATATCAAGCCGACTCCGCTTTGAGCACAGAGCCCCACATGGGGCTTGATCTTATGACCTGAGATTATGAACTGAGCCAAAACCAAGAGTCACACTCTAATCCAGCTGCACCACCCAGGTACCACTGAAAGTCATTGTTAAAGAGTCTTTTTAGGGCGTGCGTGGGTGACTCAGTTGGTTAAGTGACTGCCTTTGGCTCAGGTCATGATCCCGGAATCCCGGGATCAAGTCTTGCGTTGGGCTCCCTGCTCAGCAGGGAGTCTGCTTCTCCCTCTGACCCTACCCCCTCTTGTGCTCTCTCTCTCACTCTCTTTCTCTCAAATAAATAAATAAATAAAATCTTTAAAAAAAAAATAAAAAAGAGTCTTTTTAGAATCTGTTCCTCCAGCCCTTCCTGTAGTTTGTATTCAGCTAATTCCCTGTTAAATGTCTTCATTAATAAAGAAATAATATGAGGCACCTGACTGGCTCAGTTCATAGAGCATACAGATTCCTGATCTTAGGGTCATGAGTTCAGCGTCCAATTTGGGCAGAGAGCTTACTTAAAACAAAAACAAAAGCAAAAATACACAACAACAACAAAACAATAGAAACATTGCCACTAAGTCAGGAAAAGATATGGATGCTTAATATTGCTATGAAAGTTTTAGACAAGACAAAGAATTTGCAGTCATAAAAACTGGAAAGGAAGAGGTAAACCACTTCTGTTTACAGATGGTATGATTCTCTATCCAACAATGCCCAGGAAAATTAGTGGAAAAACTATTTAATTATTTAAAGAATTTAAATAGCAGGTTATAACTTCAACTTAAAAAAATTAACACCCTCATGACACACTGGACAAGATGGACATCACAGATATATTCAGAACATTCCATCCTAAAGCAACAGAATACACAGTTCTTCTCAAGTGCTCATGGAACATGCTCCAGAATAGATCACATCCTGGGTCACAAATCAGGTCTCAACTAGTACCAAAAGACTGGGACCATTCCCTGCATATTTTCAGACCACAGTGCTTTGAAACTTGAACTCAATCACAAGAGGAAAGTTGGAAAGAACTCAAATACATAGAGGCTAAAGAGCATACTATAAAAAAATGAATGGGTCAACCAGGAAATTAAATAATTAAAAAAAAAAAACTCATGGAAACAAATGAAAATGAAAACACAGCTATTCAGAACCTCTGGGATGCAGCAGAGGTGGTCCTAAGAGGAAAGTGTATAGCACTATAAGCCTTTCTCAAGAAACAAGAAAAGGGGGCGCCTGGGTGGCTCAGTCATTAAGCGTCTGCCTTCGGCTCAGGTCATGATCCCAGGGTCCTGGGATCGAGCCCCGCATCGGGCTCCTTGCTCAGCGGGGAGTCTGCTTCTCCCTCTCCCTCTCCCCCTGCTTGTGTTCCCTCTCTCGCTGTGTCTCTCTCTGTCAAATAAATAAATAAAAATCTTTAAAAAAAAAAAAAAAAGAAACAAGAAAGGTCTCAAATACACAACCTAACCTTATACGTAAAGGAGCTGGAGAAAGAACAGCATATAAAGCCTAAACCCAGCAGGAGAAGAGAAATAATAAAGATTAGAGAAGAAATCAATGAAATAGAAACCAAAAGAACAGTAGAACAGATCAACAAAACTAGGAGCTGGTTCTTTGAAAGAATTAATAGGATCAATCAGACTTATCAAAAAGAAAAGAGAAAGGACCCAAATAAATAAAATCATGAATGAAAGAAGAGCGGTCACAACCAACACTGAAGAAATACAAACAATTATAAGAACATATTATGAGCAACTATATACCAACAAATTAGACAATCTGGAAGAAATGGATGCATTCCTAGACATGTATAAACTACCAAAACTGAAGTGGGAAGACATAGAAAACCTGAACAGATCCATAACCAGCAAGGAAATCGAAGCAGTAATCAAAAATCGCCCAACAAATAAGAGCCCAGGGCCAGATGGCTTCCCAGGGGAATTCTACCAAACATTTAAAGAAGAATTAATACCTATTCTTCTGAAGTTTCAAAAAATCGAAATAGAGGGAAAACTTCCAAACTCTTTCTATGAGGCCAGCATTACCTTATTCCCAAAACCAGTCAAAGACCTCATCAAAAAGGAGAATTACAGACCACTATCCCTGATGAACATGGATGCAAAAATTCTCACCAAGATACTAGCCAATAGGATGCAACAGTACATTAAAAGGATTATTCACCGCGACCAAGTGGGATTTATTCCTGGGTGCAAGGGTGGTTCAACATCCACAAACCAATCAACGTGATACACTACAAGGAGAAGAACCATATGATCCTCTCAACAGATGCAGAAGAAGCATTTGACAAGTACAACATCCTTTCTTGATTACAACTCTCCACAGTGTAGGGGTAGAGGGAACATACCTCAATATCATAAAAGCCATTTATGAAAAGCCTATGTGAATATCATTCTCAATGGGGAAAAACTGTGAGCTTTTCCACTAAAGTCAGGAACATGGCAGGGATGTCCACTTCTCATCACTGTTGTTCAACATAGTACTAGAAGTCCTAGCCTCAGCAATCAGACAACAAAAAGAAATAAAAGGCATCTGAATCGGCAAAGAAGAGGTCAAACTCTCTTTGCAGATGACATGATACTCTATGTGGAAAACCCAAAGACTCCACCCCATAATTGCTAGAACTCATACAGGAATTCAGTAAAGTGGCAGGATATAAAATCAATGCACAGAAGTCAGTTACATTTCTATACACTAACAACAAGACAGAAGAAAGAGAAATTAAGGAGTCAATCCCATTTACAAAACCGTAAGGTACCTAGGAATAAATCTAACCAAAGAGGCAAAGAATCTGTACTCAGAAAACTGTAGAACACTCATGAAAGAAATGGAGGAAGACACAAAGAAATGGAAAAATGTTCCATACTCATGGATTGGAAGAACAAATATTGTGAAAATGTCTATGCTACCTAGAGCAATCTACCCATTCCTTACAATCCCTATCAAAATACCATCCCCTTGGGTGCCTGGGTAGCTCAGTTGGTTAAGCAACTGCCTTTGGCTCAGGTCATGATCCTGGAGTCCCAGGATCATGCAGATTGAGTCCTGCATCAGGCTCCTTGCTCAGTGGGGAGTCTGCCTCTCCCTCTGACCCTCCCTCACTCCTGCTTGCTCTCTCTCTCTCTCTCTCAAATAAATAAATAAAATCTTAAAAAAAAAATACCATCGACTTTTTTTTTTTTTTTCACAGAGCTGGAACAAATAATCCTAAAATTTGTATGGAAACAGAAAAGACCCCGAATAGCCAAAGTAATGTTGAAACAGAAAACCAAAACTGGTGGCCTCACAATGCTGGACTTTAAGCTCTATTACAAAGCTTTAATTATTAAGACAGTATAGTACTAGCACAAAAACAGATACATAGATCAATGGAACAGAATATAGAACCCAGAGATGGACCCTCAACTCTATGGTCAACTAATCTCTGACAAAGAAGGAAAGAATATCCAATGGAAAAAAGACAGTCTCTTTAACAAATGGTGTTGGGAAAATTGGACAGCCACATGCAGAGGAGTAAAACTGGACCATTTCCTTACACCATACACAAAAATAGACTCAAAATGGATGAAAGACCTAAATGTGAGACAGGAGTCCATCAAAATCCTAGAGGAGAACATAGGCAGCAACCTCTGTGACCTCGGCTGCAGCAACTTCTTGCTAGACATGTCTCCAAAGGCAGGAGAAACAAAGGCAAAAATGAACTATCAGAACCTCATCAAGATAAAAAGCTTTTGTACAGCAAAGGAAACAGTCAACAAAACCAAAAGACAACCGACAGAATTTGCAATGACATATCAGATAAAGGACTAGTATGCAAAATCTATAAAGAACTTATCAACTCAGCACCAAAGAATGAATAACCCAATAAAGAAATGGGCACAAGACTTCCAAATGGCCAACAGACACATCAAAAAATGCTCCACATCACTCGGCATCAGGGAAATACAAATCAAAACCACAATGAGATACCACCTCACACCAGTCAGAATGGCTAAAATTAACAAGTCAGGAAACAACAGATGTTGGCAAGGATGTGGAGAAAGGGGAACCGTCCTATACTGTTGTTGGGAAGGCAAGCTGGTGCAGCCACTCTGGAAAACAGTATAGAGGTTCCTCAAAAAGTTGAACATAGAGCTACCCTATGACCCAGCAATCACACTACTGGGTATTTACCCCAAAGATACAAATATAGTGATCCAAAGAGGCATCTGCACCCCAATGTTTATAGCAGCAATGTCCACAATAGCCAAACTATGGAAGGAGCCCAGATGTCCATCAACAGATAAATGGATAAAGAAGATGTTGTGTATATATACAATGGAATATTACGCAGCCATCAAAAAATGAAATCTTGCCATTGGCAATGACGTGGATATAACTAGAGGGTATGTTATGCTAAGCAAATAAGTCAATCAGAGAAAGACAATTATCATATGATTTCACTCATATGTGGAATTTAAGAAACAAAACAGAGGATCTTGGGGGAAGGGAGGGAAAAATAAAACAAGATGAAATCAGAGAGGGAGACAAACCATAAGAGACTTTTTTTTTTAAGATAGTAATAATACACTATATGTTAATTGAATTTAACTTTTAAAAAATGCTGTATGAAATTCATCAAGGAATAGAAAAGCTGCTCACTCCCAACCATAACCTTAAGTTATGCAAGGAAGAAAAAGCAAGTACTGTTCAAACTACTTTTTTTTTAAGATTTATTTGTTTGAGAGAGAGAGAGCACGCATGTGCACATGCACAAACAAGCAGCTGGCCGGGGGTGTGTGTGGGGGGGTCGTGCTGTGGCACAGGGGCAGAGGGAGAGCTAGTATCCTGAAGCAGACTCCCAGTGAGCGTGGAGACTGACCCAACGTGCGGGCCAATCCCAGGACCCTGCAATCATGACCTCAGCTGAAGTCAGATGCTTAACCGATTGAGCTACCCAGGGACCCCAATAAATACTGGTTTTAATATATTTTCATTTAGGGGCACCTGGGTGGCTCAGATGGTTAAGCATCTGCCTTTGGCTCAGGTCATGATCCCAGGGTTCTGGGATCGAGCCCCACATCGGGCTCCTGGCTCAGCTGGGAGCCTGCTTCTCCCTCTCCCTCTGCCTCTCTCCCTGCTCATTCTCTCTCTCTCTCTCTGTGTCTCAAGTGAATAAATAAAATCTTAAAAAAAAAATTTTTTTTTCATTTACCTGTAAATTTATAGCCAACAGTAAAATAGTTTTCTGTGTATTGACAAATTTTGTAAAGGTTATGGAACAATCATAAATTTTCCAATAATTATTTTAAAATCTGTATATGTTTCCAGGGACGCCTGGGTAGCTCAGTTGGTTAAGCATCTGCTCTTCGGCTCGGGTCATGATCCCGGGGTCCTGGGATCGAGTCCTGTGTTGGGCTTCCTGCTCAGCGGGGAGCCTGCTTCTCCCTCTGCCTGCTCCCCCTGCTTGTGCTCTCTCTTTCTGACAAATAAATAAATAAAATCTAAAAAATAATAATAAATAAATAAATATCTTCATATGTTTCTGAATGAAGTCATTTTTACTGTCCTACATTCTTGTGCAAAGTGTAAATTACTTGTATATCTCAAAACTCCCAAAAATAAACTAGTAATAATTTAAAATTTTGATTTTACATTTAAGTGTATTCAAAGGTATCAGAAGAAGTAGGAATATTAAGTATAAATTAAACTAAAAGGTTTCATTCATATAAATTCAAAAGCTTTGAAAAACATCACAGAAACAAGATAAAGGATAAAACCCATAGGATCATTTCAATAGATACAAAAAAAGCATCTGACAAAGTACAACATCCATTCATGATAAAAACCCTCAACAAAGTAGGTTTACAGGGAATATAGCTCAATATAGCTCAACATAATATGGAAAACCTGCAGCTAACATCACACTCAATGGTGAAAAACTGAGCTTTTCCTCTAAGATTTGGAACAAAACAAGGATGTCCACTCTCACCACTTTAATTCAACGTAGTACTGGAAGTCCTAGCCACAGCAATTACACACACACAAAACAAAATTTAAAAGGCATCCAAATTGGTAAGGAAGCAAAACTCTATTTGCTGATGGCATGATACTATATATAGAAGACTCCACCAAAAAACTACTAGAACTGATTAATGAATTCAGTAAAATCAATATACAGAAATCCATTGCATTTCTATACACTAATAATGAAGCAGCAGAAAGAGAAATTAAGAAAACAATCCCATCTACAACTGCACCAAAAATAATAAAATGCCTAGGAATAAACTTAACCAAGGAGATGAAAGACCTGTACCCTAAAAACTATAAAACACTGATGAAAGAAACTGAAGACAACACAAACAAATGGAAAGATATTCCATGCTCATGGATTGGAAGAACAAATATTGTTAAAATGTCCATACTTCCCAAAGCAATCTACAGATTTAATGCAATCTCTATCAAAATACCAGCAACATTTTTCACAGAACTAGAACAAATAATCTTTTTTTTTTTTTTTTTAAGATTTATTTATTTATTTATTCAGGGGGAGAGAGAGAGAGAGACGCAGAGGCAGAGAGAAGCAGGCTCCCCGCCGAGCAGGGAGCCGGATGCGGGACTCGATCCCAGGACCCCGGGATCATGACCCGAGCCGAAAGCAGACGCTCAACCATCTGAGCCACCCAGGCGCCCTAGAACAAATAATCTTAAAATTTGTATGGAACCACAAGAGACCTTGAATAGCCAAAGCAATCTTGAAAAAGAAGAACACAACTGGAGGTATCACAATCCCAGATATCAAGATCTACTACAAACCTGTAGTAATCAAAACACTATGGTACTGGCACAGAAATAGACACAGATCAAAAGGACAGAACAGAGAGCCCAGAAATAAACCCACAATTATATGGTCAATTAATCTTGGACAAAGGAGGTGACAATATGCAATGGGAAGAAGACAGTCTCTTCAACAAATGGTGTTGGGAAAACTGAGCAGCTACATGCAAAAGAATGAAACTGGACCACTTCCTCACACCATACACAAAAATAAACTCAAAATGGATTAGGGACCTAAATGTGAGACCTGAAACTATAAAAATCCTGGAAGAGAACACAGGCAGTAACTTCTCTGACATCGGCCATAGCAGCATCTTTCTAGGTATGTCTCCTGAGGCAAGGGAGACCAAAGCAAAAATAAACTACTGGGACTACATCACAATAAAAAGCTTCTGCATGGCAAATGGAACAACCAACAAAACTAAAAGGCAATCTACCAAATGGGGAAGATATCTGTAAATGACATATCTGATAAAGGGTAGTAACCAAAATATATAAGGAACTGATACATCCCAACACCAAAAAAGCCAAATAATCCAATTTAAAAAATGGACAGAAGACATGAAAAGACATTTCCCCAAAGACATACAGATGGCCAATAGACATATGACAAGATACTCAACATCTCTAATCATCAGGGAAATGCAAATCAAAACCACAATGAGATATCATGTCACACCCACCAGAATGGCTAAAATCTACAACACAAGAAACAACAGGTGTTGGTCAGGATATGGACAAAAAGGAATCCTCTTGCACCATTGGTGGGAATGCAAACTGGTGCAGTCACTGTGGAAAACAGTATGGAGGTTTTTCAAAGTTAAAAATAGAACTACCCTACCATCCAGTAATGGCACTACTGGGTATTTACCTTCAAAATACAAAAACAATAATCCAAAGGGATACACGCACCCCTATGTTTATTGCAGCATTATTTACAATAGCCAACTTATGGAAGCAACCCAAGTGTCCATCAATAGATGAATGGATAAAGAAGATGTGGTATATACATACAATGGAATTTTACTGAACCATAAAAAAGAACGAAATCTTGCCATGTGCAAAGACCTGGATGGAAGTCTAGAATATAATGCTAAGTGAAATAAGTCAGTCAGAGAAAGTCAAATACCATATAATTTCACTCATATGTGGAATTCAAGAAACAGAACAAAGAAAAAAAGAGAAAAACAAAACAAAAGATAGTCTTACCATAGAGTGTAAACTGTTGGTTACCAGAGGAGAGATGGCTGGAGGATGGGTGAAATAGGTGAAGGAGATTAAGAGTACAGTTATCATGATGAGCAGTGAAGAATGTACAGAATTATTGAATCACTATATTTTACACCTGAAACTAATATAACACTGTATGTTAACTATACTGGAATTTTAAAAAAATCTAGAAAGGAAGTGGTAAATAATCAGGCCACTATTACCTCTTCCTCTGCTCATGGCATACGTCAATAATCAATCAAGACACACTTTGATTTTGAGCTTTGATGTGGTCTCAGAATGCTCAATGCACAGTTCTAGCCTGCCAGTACCACATAATCAGAGTTGGGACTCCAGTTGCAACAAATGTTCCCTTTCCTATTTAGGAGAAATTATTCTCAATAAACTACAATCCTTATAAAATTATTTTAACTTTATAGAAAAAAAATAATCCTATTCTTAATCCTTGTCCTATTTACAAATGTGTGCTTTTTCACAAGACAGAGCAAGAGAGAGACTGATGGGGTAGTTTTGGGCAGACTTTTGTGCCAGAACAAAATCCAATATATATAGGGAAAAGAGCCTAATCTCAGAAAAAGGAGGAGGAGAAGGAGGAAAAAGAGGAGGAGTAAAGACGAGGTTATAGTCTGTGGAGAAATTGTTAAAATCTTATTTGTCACCAACTGTATTGAGCTATTCTTCCAGTTTTGTGTTTGGTACTTATTTGATAGTAAGTTTGTGTTTTTAATGTCTTCATACTACCTATTTGTTAGACATCCATGTTAGATTCTAATAGTGTAGGTACATACTTGGATTCTCTTCCTATATTCCAAACACATAAAAACGGCAGATAAAATTTTAAGGAAAGGTTGTGGAAAAAATGGCAATGTGGAACTCAGCTTCCCCACCCCCTCAGAAAGATCAAGGACTAGACAGCTATCCATGAACAAAATCAGCTCCAGAAGACCTCTAGAGTCCACTTAAAAAGCTTCAGCAACACAGTGGAACAAAACAGAATAATTACACAAAAAAAGAAGGAAGACAGCGCTTCATTTTGCCTGCATCATCCCATCCCCGAAGCTGGCATTGTTCAGCACCAAGAAGGAACTTCCAAAATACGAAAGGAAGGGCAGGATGAGCAAGCAGCTTCTCCAGCCCTTTGGGGCACTGTGTGAAGGTACTGCTTTGGTTTCACCCTACCAGATCAGCAAAGCTGACACGTACAGAGATAGTTAAGCATAAGGAAGAAAAGCAGAGGCTACTATTAGTAGACACACAGTGGGAAGAGGCCTAGGTTCGGAGATCTGCTCTGCAGACAAACTCAGCAGATTTCAGCACTGACAATGTCAATAGCTAGCACAGTCTTCAAGGACCATCAGGCAAATTTCACCAGATTTTGCCCCACAGGAATTAGTGTTCACTAAGCACAGCCCACTGTAGCTGCACAAGTATAAGACGCTAGCTGACTGAGTCCCTTCTCATCCCTGCCAGAGTCTGGTAGCTTGAGCTTCTACAGCTGTGCAAGTGCAAGACACCGGCCTAGGCCCACATGGCTGACCCCCACTGCCATGTTCAGAGGTAGCCCTTTCAACTGTGCAGCTACACATCACTGGCCTGATGCCTGTTAACAGCCTCCACTACAGTGCACATGCCTTTGGTGGGGGGGTTGGGGTGAGGGGGTAGTGATGGTGGTACATGCACCCACAGGTGACCACACAGACAACCAGGGCCTTGCAGCTGCTTGTGGGCCCAGATCAACTCTGGCCTCTTGTCACTGAAGCTGGCACCATGGTGCTCACTTGTAGCTAACTTTTCCAGCTGTGCACCTGCACACCCCAGCCTGACCCCTGTCACTGCCCCCCACTACAGTGTGCACACTTGAAGTTAGAGTGAGCAGCCATAGGAGCGCGCACCTCTCTACAGGGCCTCTGCACTTGCCAGTAAGCCAATAATCGGCCCTGGCCCTTCCTACCTGCCCTGGTCCCCATCACTATGAGTATGTCCGCAACTGGCCCCTATCACTACATAGGCACCCACAGCTGACTCCCATAGCTGAGTGTGTGCAAACCACTGACTCTGGTCCCCACCACTACTTTCCCTGGGTACTGGACCTGGAAGAGCTTGCTGAGGACTCCAACAGACCTTGCCACCACTTCTTGCCAAGGACCACACATTTGCCAATACAATGGACCTCAGCAGCCTGAACCAAAGAGACATCATGCCCTTGCTGGACCTGGTACTGGCACATACCCTCACATTTGGCACCTTGTACCACTAGAATCAAGGTAACATGATACAGCAAGTCCCCACTCACAGGTGAAAGGCTTCCTTTATCAAAGTCAGTCCATAAAGTCTGGAAGAAGTAACTGCTTTTTCAAATGTTCACATACCTATGCAGGGCTACAGGCACCATCTAGAATCAGCGGAAGCTATCTCCACCAAAGGAAACAGTAAATTCCTCCAGGAATGGCCTGACAAAGAATTCAAAATAATTATTCTACAGATGCTTGGAGAGCTACAAGAGAAGAGAGAAACAATTACACAATATCAAGAGAACAATAAAAGAAAAAAACGAGAAGTTCAACAAGAGATAGAAAACACAAAAAGAACCAAACAAAAATTTTGGAACTGAAGAATACAATGACTGAACTAAAGTATTTAGAGAGCTTCAATAGTAGAATTGAACAAGCAGGAGAAAGATTTAGAAGTGAGATCAATTAAAATTATCCAATCATAGGAGCAAAAATAAAAAAATAATGAAAAGAAATAAAGAAAGCCTCCAGTACTAATAGGACACCATCAAAGTGAAATAATGTATGCATCAGTGTAGTGCTAGAAAGGGAAGAGAAGGATAAAGGGACGGAAACCTTATTTAAAGAAATAATGGCTGAAAATTTCCCAAATCTGGGGTGATATCTAGACATCCAAGTTTGTGATGCCATTAGGCTGCCTCAAAATTTCAATAGAAAACAATCTTCTCCAAGACACAATAATAAAGCTGTCAAAAACTGAAGAAAAAGAGAAAAATTTTGAAGCAGTAAGAAAAAAATAAAATTCTCTTTATTGGGAACCCCAATAAAGCTATCAATGGACTTTTCAGAGACCTTGCAGACCAGAAGAGAACAGGATGGCATATTCAAAGTGTTAAAAAAAAAAAAAAAAAGAAACTGCCAACCAAGACACTTAACAGAGTAAATATGTCCTTCAGAATTGAAGGTAAAATACTTTCCCTACTAAACAACAGCTGAGCAAATTAATCACCACTAAACCTGTTACAAGAAATGCTCGAAGGGATCTTCAACCTGTATAAAAAGGATGCTAATTCATATCAAGAAAACACAGGAACGGGCGCCTGGGTGGCTCAGTCATTAAACGTCTGCCTTCGGCTCAGGTCATGATCCCAGGGTCCTGGGATTGAGCCCTGCATCGGGCTCCCTGCTCCAGGGGAAGCCTTCTTCTCCCTCTCCCGTTCTCCCTGCTTGTGTTCCCTCTCTCGCTGTCTCTCTCTCTGTCAAAAAATAAATAAAATCTTAAAAAAAAAAAAGAAAACACAGGAACATAAACAACACACTGGTAAAGGTAAGCATATAGCCAAATTTAGATACCCTAATACTGTCATATAGTGATGTGTTAACTAAACTCTAGTATAAAGGATAAAGGACAAAAATATTTAAAATAGGTATTGCTTCAACAAGTTGTTAAGGGATACACAGTACAAAAAGATGTAAATCATGACATCAAAAAACATAAAAGGGGAAGGGAGTAAAAGGATAGCGTTTTTGTATGTGATCGAAGTTAAATTGTTATCAGCATAAAATAGACTGTAATATGATATTTTATGTAAGCTTCATGGTAGACATAGAGCAAAAACCTATAGTTGATATCCAAAAACATAAAGAGAAGAAAATCAAAGCATACTACTAATGAAAATCATTCATCTATAAAAATAGGCAGCGAGAAAGGAAAAAAGGAATAACGAAACTAAAAAACAGCCAGAAAACAATTAATAAGATGACATTAGCAAGTTGATATCTATCAATAATTACACTAAATGTAAATGTGTTTAATTTTCCAATCAAAAGGCATAGAGTGGCTGGATGGACAAAAAAACTAACACCCAACTATATGCTGTTTACAGGAGACTCACTTCAGCTTTAAGAACACAAATAGGCACAAAGTGAAGGGATGGCAAAAAAATATTCCACATAAGTGGAAACCAAAAGAGAGCAGGGGTAGCTATACAGTTGACCCTTGAACCACACCGGTTTGAACTGTGCAGGTCCACTTATATATGACTTTTTTTTATAAACACAGTATCATAATGTTTTCTCTTCCTTATGATTTCTTAACATTTTATTTTCTCTAGTTTATTGTCAGAATACAGAATATAATACATATAACATACAAAATATGTCTTGAGTCTTTATGTTATTGGTAAGGAATTCTGGTCAACAGGTTATTAGTTAACTTTTGGGGTAGTCAAAAGTTATATGTGGATTTTCAACTCTGCTGGGGGTCAGTGCCCCTAAATCCCACACTGTTTAAGGATCAACTGTACTTATATCAAACAAAATAAACTTACAGCCCAAAACGATAACAAGAGATGAAAATGGTCATTATGTAATGATGAGGAGGTCCATCCATCAAGATGTAACAATCTTAAATATATAGGCACTTAACATTAGAGCACCTAAATATATTAAGTAAACATTATCAGGTTTGAAGGGAGAAATAGACAATACTGTAACAGCAATATACTATATACTATATACAGTATACTGTAATACCCCATTTGCAACAATGGATAGGTTATCCAGATAGAAAATCAACAAGGAAAGTTGGACTTGAACCATACTTTAGACCAAATGGAACAGACATATACAGAAAATTCCACCCAACAGTAGTAGAATACACATTCTTCTCAAATGCACAAGGAACATTTCCCAGGATACATCATATAATAGGTCACAAAACAAGTCAGACTCAAATCATACCAAGCATCTTTTCTGACTATAATGGTATGAAAATAAGAATCAATAACAGGAGGAAAACTGGAAAATTCTTAAATACAGGGGGATTAAACAACACGCTCCTGAATAACCAGTGGGTCAAAAACTAAATCAAAAGAGAAATCAAGAACTATCTTGAAACAAGCAAAAATGGAACCACAACATATCAAAAGCCTAAGCTGCAATGTCAGTTCTTTTTTTTTTTTTTTTTAAGATTTTATTTATTCATTCGAGACACAGAGATAGAGAGAGACAGCATGAGCAGGGGGAGAGGCAGAGGGAGAGGGAGAAGCAGGCTCCCCGCCGACCCAGGAGCTGGACGTGGGGCTTGATCCCAGGACCCTGGGATCATGACCTGAGCCGAAGGCAGACGCCCAACCATCTGAGCCACCCAGGCGCCCCCCCCCTTTTTTTAAAGATTTTATTTATTTATTTGACAGCGAGAGAGAGGGACAGCAAGAGAGGGAACACAAGCAGGGGGAGTGGGAGAGGGAGAAGCAGGCTTCTTGCTGAGCAGGGAGCCCAATGTGGTGCTCGATCCCAGGACCCTGGAATCATGACTTGAGCCAAAGGCAGGTGCTTAACTGCCTGAGCCACCCAGGCGCCCCTGCAAAGTCAGCTCTAAGAGGGAAGTTTACAGAGCTAAATGCCCACATTAAGAAACACAAAGAATCTAATAAAAATAAAAAGATCTCAAAACAAACCACTTTACACCTCAAGGAACTAGAAAAAAAAAAATAAATAAATAAACTAAGCCCCAAATTAGCAGAAGAAAATAACAAATATCAGAGCAGAAATAAATGAAATACAGACCAGAAAAACAATACAAAAGATCCATGAAACTAGGAGCTGCTTTTCTGAAAATATAAATAAAAGTGACAAAACTTTAGCTAGACTAAGTCACTGAGTGGAGAAAATCAAACCTTTGTGTACTGTTGGTGGAAATGTACAATGGTACAACTACTATGGAAATCAGTATACAAGTTCCTCAACAAATTAAAAATAGAACTACCATATGTTCCAGCAATCTGATTTCTGGGTAGATAGCTAAAGGAGATGAAAACAGGATCTCAAAAAAGATTATCTGTACCACCATGTTCAGTACAGCATTATTTACAATAGCTAATATATGGCAACTTGGTTCCTTAAAAACACAAATATATAGTTCTGCATGTCAGAAGCTTCCAATGAGTTTTTCTTTTTAAGATTTTATTTTATATATCTATATACATATATATATATATATATATATTTTTTTTTTTTGAGATAGAGAGAGAGAGCTCATGGGGGGGAGTGGCAGAGGGAGAGGGAGAGAGAGAATTTTAAGCAGGCTTTACACCCAGAGCAGAGCCCAACATAGGGCTTGATCTCACGACCCTGAGATCATGACCTGAGCCGAAATCAAGAGTCAGACACTTAACTGAGCCACCCAGGGGCCCCTAAAACATTCTATTTTTAAATAATCCCTACACCCAATGTGGGGGTCAAACTCACAACCCTGAGATCAAGAGTCGAATGCTCTACTGACTGAGCCAGCCAGGCATCCCGGAAATGAGTTTTATAGGGCTAAAATTAAGGTGTTGACATACCTATTTCCTTTTGGAGGCTTTGAGGAAGAATCTGTTTCTTGCTTCTTCCAGCTTCTGGAAACTGCCAGTATACCTTTGTTCCTGGCCACATTACTCCAATCTCTGTTGTCCCATTGCTACCATCTCTTGCCTACATTTTTAAAAAACTCTTGTGATTACATTTAGGGTTCACCCAGATAACCCAGGATAATTGCCCATCTCAAGATCTTTAACTGAATGACATTTGCAAGTCCCTTTTGCCATATAAGGTAACATTTTTTAGGTTCTAGAAATTAGGATGTTAAGTACCACAGTAGTCAACTTCTCTGTCACCCAGCCACTGGCAACCACTGCTGTTTTACCTTTTCCATAGTTTTACCTTTTCCAGAATGTCATATAAATACAATTACAGTATGTAGCATTTGGAGTCTGGCTTCTTCATCTAAGCATAATGCTTTATAAAATTCATTTATTTCATTGCATTAATCAGTAGTTCGTTCTCTTGTATTGCTGAGAAATATTCCATTCCATGGACATTCTACACTTCATCCGTTCACAAGTTGAAGGATATTTGTGTTGTTTCCAGTTTTTGACAAGTATGAATAAAACTGATAAAAACTCTCATGCAGTTTTTTGTGGGAAATAGTTTTCATTCTCTTGGGTAAATACCTAGGAATAAGATCGCTAGGTTGCATGGTTAGCATGTTTAACTTTCTAAGAAACTGCCAAACTGCACTCCCATGTGCCTCTACCCATTATATCTTTTCTGATGCACATAATTACCCACTGAATAAATACAGAAAAAGTGTTCATGAAGAAAAAATGGAGGAAATAGTTTTTGGTTAGACAACACTGTTTACCAACGTGCTACAATGAATTCTCAATAGAGAAAGACAAATAAAAATAGGAAAACACATTTAAAAGACAGGATAGATAGTTCTAAAGGCTACAACATATATCTAAGAATAATTCCAGAAATCATTTAAGAGAATAACAGAGGAGCAATATTCAATAGATAATAGCTGAAAAATTTCCAGAATTGAGGAAATACTTAAATTCACAGATTGATAATGTACAAACAGAATAAAGAGTCTTACCCAGACACATTATGATAAAAATAGTAAGGATAGTAAGGAAATGAGAAAATCTTAAATCTACCAGAAAGAATAGATTACCTAAAAGAATGAAAATTAAGACTGAAAAAACATTTTACCAACAATAGCAGAAGCTAGAGGACAATAAATAAATCTACATTTTATGTGAAATATTGGGACCAGAAATATTTCAGAATTCAGATTTTATGAGGGGAGAAAGGATATTAGAAAATTAATATGGTCCATATCCTGTACATTACATAGCACCCCCATCTGCACATTTAGCCAGCTCCAAGGAGTAAGACTTAAGTAGCAAGGTGAGAGAAAGGGGATTTATATCAGGCTCCAAAAACTTCCAGACATATAAAGAGATACATCATGGGAGAGAAGATCTGACAAAATTATATTAACTTTGCATGGAAACTGCAAATTAGATCACCACTTTGCATGGTTTTACCTTCTTTTTCTGTACTGTTTGTGCAAGAGTATAAATTAAAGTTTCCAGACCTTTTCTTCCCAAATCCCTGTCCCACTCCTTAGAGGTCCACTCTTTAGTGTTTTGGTCTACAATTCTAGAACTGTATTTTTAAAATACTTTTTTTGATCTAGATTCAAAATAAGAAATGCATCACAATCTTCAAATCACTTGCTCATACACATAAACACCTGCAACAAAAGTTTCTGTAACAGTAATTATGTGTCTAACACTGGCATTTTCTGTTGTCTTACTTAACTTGAAAAAAATGTGACTAAGTTAACTTCATGACACACCAGTTGGTAACAACCTGCAGACTGAAAATGATCTAGAAAATTTCTATTCATGTATAAAAGTTTTATATAAAAATAGGATAAAACCATAGGGCTCATGGGTGGCACAGTTGGTTAAGTATCCAACTCTTGGTTTCAACTCAGTTCATGATCTCAGGGTTGTGAGATCGAGCCCCACATGGGGCACCACGCTCAGCACAGAGTCTGCTTGAGATTCTTTCCCTCTTCCTCTGGCCCTCCTGCTCATGCTCTCAATCTCTCTCTCTAAAATAAATGAATAAATCTTTTTTTATTTTTTTTTATTTTATTTTTTTTAAAGATTTTATTTATTTATTTGACAGAGAGAGAGACAGTGAGAGAGGGAACACAAGCAGGGGGAGTGGGAGAGGGAGAAGCAGGCTTCCCGCCGAGCAGGGAGCCCGATGTGGGGCTCGATCCCAGGACCCCAGGATCATGACCTGAGCCGAAGGCAGACACTTAATGACTGAGCCACCCAGGCGCCCCTGAATAAATCTTTTTTTAAAAGATGGTATAAAACCATACAACTTATATCTTTGCTACATTGTAGTTTTAAGTTTTCATTTAAATTCCAGTTAGATAACACAGTGTAGTATCAATTTCAGGTGTACAATATAGTGACTCAATAGTTATAGTTATATATAATACCTAGTGCTCATCACAAGTGCTCTCCTTAATCCCTATCACTTATCTAACTCATCCCCCACCACCTCCCCTCTGGTAACCATCAGTTTGTTCTCTATAGTTAAGTCTGTTTCTTGGTTTGCCTCTCTTTTTTTTCCCTTTGCTCATTTGTTTTGTTTCTTAAATTCCACATATGAGTGAAATCATATGGTATTTGTCTTTCTCTGACTTATTTTGCTTAGCACAATACTCTCTAGCTCCATCCATGTCATTGTAAATGGACATTGTAGCTGTCTTTATTCACATTCTTTTTGCATTATTTGTTAATATACTCTTAGTGTCCCTAAGACCTAAAGCATACCCTATATCCTCATTTGTGCTTTCCTTACTTGTACTTGTATCCAGGGGGAAGAAATAATTTATTTTCTAAAATGCCTTTCTAAGGCAGTGCCTGGCTGGCGCAGTCAGAAGAGTTATATGCAACTGATGAATACTAAACTAATGAGGTACTATATATTGGCTAATTGAATCTAAATTAAAAAAAAAAAAAGCATGTGACTCTTAATCTCAGGGTCATGAGTTCAAGCCCCACATTGGGTGTAGACATTAGTAAAAAAAAAAAGAAAAAAACTTAAAAAATAAATGATTAAAATGATTTTCTAGGATATAGACCAGAAGCATCTGTCAGATCAGAGGTATATCTTAAAACTTCCACAAGAGATGCTATATTTTTACATGGAATTTCCTGTCAAACAGGCCAAGCTGTCCACATCATGCTTATTCACTAAAATGGAATTTGAGGTTGGAGGTATTATTACTTGAAAGAGTTATGAGTAATGTCAAGATCTCCTTCCTTTATGCCCTTTTATGTATGCATGTATGTAAGACTGCTTAGTTATTAGTTTTGTTATGTAAATAGTTTCATGAATTTAATCACAGACCTCGATGCTTTTCATAAGAGGTGGGAAATATGACAAAGTGTTTCCACTTAAAAGGTGCAAATAAAATGCATAAAAATGTTCTACTGAGGTTGTATAATTTATTAATTTTCTAGATACCAAGTAAACTATAAATATTATTTTTATTATATTATCTATTATATATATTATATTATTTTTATTTAGAAAGAATAAACATCAAAAAAGAATAAGCATCAATGAATTTTAAAAGGTAACATTTGGTAACTGACATAATTTAACTAAAGTATTACACTTAAGAATAACAAATAGGATATGTATCTTACAACTTTTAACTCATTTAAAATTTACTTTTTATTTTGAAATTATTTCAGACTTACAGTAAAGTTACAAAATAGTACAAACCACTCAGTGCCAAGATCTTGGTTTCTAGATATAATTTTTCAACAAAGGGAACAAGCCTCTGGAAAAATAGCCCATTTAGGGCTGGGACAAGGAAAATACAAGATAAAGCAGAAGCATTTTATAGTACTAGAAAGCAAGGAAATGCTCACAAACCAAAAGGATGGGGACATGTCAAAAGGCCATAGGAGTTTACCAGGATTCCCAATGGCTAAAGCCGGAACTATTTCAGTGACAAATAATGTACTAGATTTAACCCAAAGAATGAAACAAATATACATGAGTCCATAGAAATATAAAAAATAGAGAAGAGTCAAATATTCATTATAAAGGATGTAGAAACTATCCTGTCCAGGAGGTGAGGCTTAACCTGCCCCACCCCTGCCTTTGAGAGTGGGCTGGACTTAGTGACTCCCTCCCAAACAGAGTAAGAAAAATTGGAACTTTGTATATAGAGAAGAAACCTGGCAGATACTACCTTATCTAAGATATCAAGATTTAGATCACTAGAGATACCCTGTTGATAGCATCTACTCCCCAATATAATGTGATGAAAAGGGTACTTCACATATATATATATACACACACACACACACACACACACACAACAAACCAAAATTGAGGGACATTCAATTTCACCAGTATCCTCAAAACTGTCAAAGTCATGAAAAACAAGAAACGATTGAGAAACTGTCACAGACCAAAGGAGATTGGAGAGTGATGACAAATAAATGCAATGTGGTACACTGGATTGATCTTTGAGTAGAAAAGGGACATTAAATGAAAAAATCACAAAATGTGATTAAAGTTTGAAGTTTAAAAGATCATAGAAAACAGGTGAAATCTGAATAAAATCTGGGGTTTAGTTAACAGTAATGTGCCAATATTGGTTTAGTTTTCAACAATGTACCACTAAAAATGACAATATCAAAGAAAATTAAATTGGGTGAGGGGTGTACTATCTTTTAAACTTTTCTGTAACTCAAATTATTCCAAAATTTAGAAGTTTATTTAAAAAAAATACAATTTCCTTAAACCCTTCACTCAGATTCCCCAAACTTTAACATGTGCTTTATCCATCTTTCTCCTCCCTCTACACTTTTCTGAATTTGATTAACAAGCTGCAGACATGATTCCCCTTTATAAATATTTCAATATAGTTCCTTAAAAAGTACATTTATCAAAATAAGTAAATTACTATTAACATAGCACTATCCAATTTACAGACCTTCACATTTTGCCAATTGTTCCATTAACATCCTTTATGACAGAAATAGAATAAAATAAAATAAATAATTTTTTCTGTCTTGGCCAATGACTCAGCCCACTGTCATACATTGTATTTAATTGTCACATCTCTTTAGTCTTTGATCTGAAACAAGTTCCTTATTCTCTTTCTTGACCTTGACATTTTTTAAGAGAACAGGCCATTTTGGTGAATTGTCCCTCATTTGGGTTTGACTGATGTTTCTTTATGTTTAAATTCAGGTTACATTTTTTTTTGTTTGATAAGTTGGTGTGCATTTTATTTTCTCCTTAAAAATAAAACACACACACATGCACACACACACACACACAGAAGAAAGCAGATCCACTGAAAATGAGAGTGATATCCAGTCAATGCTACTAGTAGGATGGGCCAGGGTTTCCACTTCTGTGGTCTGGATGAGAAGGTTTTCTATTTGTTTGGCTGGATCAGTTTCACCATTTGGTGTTCCAGGTGAGTCATTCAGTTTTGGTTTCTCCATGAAAGAGCCCCCTTTGGAGTTCACTCTAAGGCCCACATGTGTTTGTTTCTGCTGCTGAGCTGGTCTGATCAGATGACAATATGGTAAAGGCTTCCACATTTCCAGCTGCCCAGAGTTTCTTTATTTGTTGTTTGTTTTTATTTTAATTCCAGTATAGGTAACATACAGTGTTATAGAAGTTTCAGGTATACAATACAGTGATTCAACAATTCTATACATTACTCAGTGCTCATCATGATAAGTATACTCTTTAATCCCCATCACCTACTTTCCCCATTACCCCATCTACCACCCATCTGGGAATCATCAGTTTGTTCTCCATAGTTAAGAGTTTGTTTCTTGGTTTGTCTCTTTTTCCCTTAAGTTTGTTTTGTTTCTTAAATTCCACATGAGTGAAATCATATGGTATTTGTCTTTCTCTGACTGACTTATTTCACTTAGCATTGTACTCTCTAGCTCCATCCATGTATTACAAATGACAAGATCTCATTCTTTTTTATGCCTGAATAATATTCCATGGTATGTACATACCACTTCTTTATCTATTCATCTATCGATGGCTACTTCCAAATTTTGGCTGCTGTAAATAGTGCTGCAATACACATAGGGGTGCATATATCCCTATGAATTGGTGTTTTTGTATATTTTGGGTAAATATTCATTTTTTTAAAAAGATTTTATGTATTTATTTATTTGAAAGAGACAGCAAGAGAGGGAACACAAGCAGGGGGAGTGGGAGAGGGAAAAGCAGGCTCCCTGAGGAGCAGGAAGCCCGATGGGGGACTCGATCCCAGGACCCCAGGATCATGACCTGAGCTGAAGGCAGATGCTTAACCATCTGAGCTACCCAGGCACCCTTGGGTAAAATTCAGTACTGTGATTACTGGATGGTAGAGTAGTTCTATTTTTAACTTTTAGAAAAACCTCCATACCGTTTTCCACAGTGGCTGCATCAGTTTGCATTCCCACCAACAGGGCACAAGGGTTCCTTTTTCCCCATATCCTCACCGACACTTGCTGTTTCTTGTTTCTGATTCCAGCCATTCTGACAGGTGTGGGGTGATAACTCATTGTAGTTCTGATATGCATTTCCGTTATGATGAGTAATGTTGAGCATCTCTTCATGTGTCTGTTGGCCATCTGTATGTCTTCTTTGGAGAAATGTCTCTTACTGTCTTTTTTGAAAAATTTTATTTAAATTCCAGTTAGTTAACATACAGTGTAATATTAGTTTCAGGTGTATAATTTAGTGATTCAACACTTACATACAATATCCAGTGCTCGTCACAAGTGCACTCCTTAATCCCCATCATCCATTTAACCCATCCCCCTACTCCCTCCCCTCTGGTAACCATCAGTTTGTGCTCTATAGTTAGGAGTCTGTTTCTTGCTGTGTCTTTCTCCTTTTTCCCCTATGATCATTTGTTTTGTTTCTTAAATTCCATATATGCGTGAAATCATATGGTATTTTGTCTTCCTCTTATTTTGCTTAGCATAATACTCTCTAGCTCCCTCCATTGTTGATGGTTAAGATTTCACTATTTTTTATGGCTAAATAATATTCTTCTGTGTGTGTGTGTGTGTGTGTGTGTACTTTATTTTTATTTTTTTACAGATTTATTTACTTGAGAGAGAGAGAGCAAGAGAGCATGAATGGGGGCAGGGGTAGAGGGAGAGAGAGAATCTCAAGCAGACTCTGCGCTGAGTGCAAGCCCAATGCAGAACTCGATCTCATGACCCCAAGATCGTGACCTGAGCCGAAATCAAGGTTGGATGCTTAACCAACTAGCCACCCAGTGGCCCCTGTACTTCTTCTTCCTCTTCCTCTTCTTCTTCTTCTTTTAAAGATTTTATTTAGTTTTTGACAGAGAGACAGACAGTGAGAGAGGGAACACAAGCAGGGGGAGTGGGAGGAGAAGCAGACTTCCCACGGAGCAAGGAGCCTGATGTGGGGCTCGATCCCAGGACCCTGGGATCATGACCTGAGCTGAAGGCAGACGCTTAACAACTGAGCCACGCAGGCATCCTGTACCACTTCTTCTTTATCCATTCATCAGTTGATGGACATTTGGGCTCTTTTCATAATTTGGCTATTGTAGATAATGCTGCTATAAACATCAGGGTGCATGTATCCCTTCAAATTAGTATTTTTGTATTCTCTGGGTAAATTCTCTGGGTAAATAGTGCAATTGCCAGATCACAGGGCGGTTTTATTCTTAACTTTTTAAGGAACCTCCATACTGTTTACCAGAGTGGTTGCACCAGTTTGCATTCTCACCAACAGTGTAAGAGGGTTCCCCTTTCTCCACATCCTTTCCAACACTTGAGTTTCTTATGCTATTAATTTTAGCCATTCTGACCGGTGTGAGGCAATATCTCATTGAAGTTTTGATTTCTGTTTCTCTGATGAGTGATGTTGAGCACCTTTTCATATATCTGTTGGTCATCTGTATGTCTTCTTTGGAGAAATGTCTCTTCATGTCATCTGTCCATTTTTTAATTGAATTATTTTTTGGGTGTTGAGTTGTATTAGTTCTTTATATATTTTGGAAACTAACCCTTTATCAGACATGTCATTTGCAAAAAGCTTTTCCTATTCTGTAGGTTGCCTTGTTAGTTTTGTTGATTGTTCCCTTGACTGTGCAGAAGTTTTTTATTTTGATGTAGTCCCAGTAGTTTATTTTTGCTTTTGTTTCCCTTGTCTTAGGAGACGTACCTAGAAATATGTTGCTACAGATGTTGTCAGAGAAATTACTGCCTGTGTTCCCTTCTAAGATTTTTATGGTTTCAGGCCTCACATTTAGGTACTTAATCCAATTTGAATTTATTTTTGTGTATAAGAAAGTGGTCCGGTTTCATTCTTTTGCATGTAGCTGTCCAGTTTTCCCAACACCATTTGTTGAAGAGACTATTAGGATGCATGATGTCTATTTGCTCCATTACTAATAATGTTAACTTTGACAACTTGGTTAAGTTGGTGCCTCAACTGTAAAGTTGCTCTTTTTTTTCCTTTAGTGATTAATAAGTATCTTGCGGGGAGGTATTTTGACACTGTAAAACTATCCACCTTTGTCATCAACTCTTCATGTTCTAGTTGTAGGATCCATTGATGATTCCTGCCTGAAACATTTCCTGG
Source organism: Phoca vitulina (assembly GCF_004348235.1). Classification (NCBI taxonomy): domain Eukaryota; kingdom Metazoa; phylum Chordata; class Mammalia; order Carnivora; family Phocidae; genus Phoca; species Phoca vitulina. The sequence continues at coordinate 70,530,936 of NW_022589704.1, read as the reverse complement.
CTCTTTTTACATATTTGTATTTCCATATGAATTCTGTATCAACTTGTCTAGCTCTATAAAAAAAAGTATGTTGGTGGGAGCCTGGGTGGCTCATTCAGTTAAGTGGCTGCGTTTGGCTCAGGTCATGATCCCAGCGTCCTGGGATGGAGCTTCATGTCGGGCTCCCTGCTCAGCGAGGAGCCTGCTTCTCCCTCTGCCTGTCGCTCCCTCTGCTTGTGCTATCTCTGTGTCAAATAAATAAATAAAAAATCTTTAAAAAAAAAAGGCATGTTGGCATTTTTTTGAGATTATGTTAAAATTACAAATTAAAGAGAACTGCCCTTTCATTTGTTCAAATCTATGTATCTTTCTGAAGTATTTTAAAGTTTTCTTCAAATAGCTTCTGTATGCTTCTTGTTATATTTATTCCTAAGTATTTTATCTTCTTTGTTGGTATTTAATTGGGGTTTTCCCTACAACTATATCCTCTAACTGGTAAATGTTTGTATATGTAAAGGATTTTAGGTTCTATTGAATTATATTAAATGCTAATTTTATAGCTTGCTGGTTACTGAATTATTTTATTGTTTGAGTTAGTTACATAATATATAATGATTCTCTAGGTCAGGAGCCCACAATCTTTTTCTATAAAATGTCAGAATACTTTCAGCTTTGTTGGGTCAAACCATTTTTACAACTATCCAACTGTTACAGTGGAAGGAAAAGTAACTACAAGGCAATGCACAAACAAAATGATATGACCAGATTTGGCCACTGGGCTACTTTACTGATCCCTGCTCTAGGGTTTTCCAGGTATACTCTCTTATCTGCAAATAGAGTTTTCTTATTTTCTAATTGTTACGCCTCTACTGATTGCTCTTTTTTAATTGCATTGCCATTAGTGGAGTTACTGGATATCCTTGCCTTGTTCCTAATGGTAATAGTGAAAAAACCCTTAGTGTTTCCCATTACGATGATGTTAAAATTAAAATATCCATCAATTCGTATTTGTTGAGTGTTTTTACTAAGTGTTGATTTTTAAAGGTCATTTCAGCATCTATATATGATTTGTCTCTTTATATTCAATATGGGATATATTAATGGGTTTCCTAATATTTAACCAACTTTGTGTTCCTAGAAAGAATCCTACATGGTCATGGTGTATTATTTTCTTAATGTGGTATTGGAATTTGTTAAGTAATATTTTATCTAGTACTTTGTATCAGTATTTATAATTGAATTTGGTCTATAATTTCTTTTTTGTATTTTCTTTAAGAATTGGTATTATTCATTTTCAATGATCTGGAACAATTTATAGAGCATTGAGGCTATTTGGTGTTTAGATGTTTCATAAAATATCCTTGTGGTACCATGTGGGCCTGGTGCTTTTTTAGAAAGTAGTCTTTGATATCTTTATGTCTTTAAAGAAATTAGACTAATTCGGGGTACCTGGGTGACTTTGGTAAGCATCCGACTCATGATTTTTGGCTAAGGTCATGATCTCAGGATTGTGAGATCGAGCCCTACATTGGGCTCTGGGCTGGGCTTGGAGCTTGCTTAAGATTCTCTCTCTCTCCCTCTCCGTCATTCCTCTCTCTCCTTCTCGCTTTCTCTCACCTGCTGCCTCTCTAAAAAAAAAAAAAAAATGAAATTAGATTATCTCAAATAAACAGTATTTACTTTGGAAATTATCTTTTTCATTTAGGTTTTCAATTATATTTAAAGAGAGGTCTGCAAAGGAGATTCTTAAGATTTTTTAAAATTTGAGCTATAATTCCCATATCATAAAATTGAACTTTTTACACTGTTATGGGCTGAACTATGTCCCCTCTCCCTCCAAATTCATATGCTGAATTCATCTAGTACCTCAGAACGTAAATATATTTGGAGACAGGGCCTTTAAAGTAATTAAGGTAAAATGAGGACATACGGATGGGCTCTAATTCAGTATTACTGGTCCTTATCAGAAGAGGAGATTAGAATACAGACAACACACAGACCAAGAAGTGACCATGTAAGGACACAGTGAGAACACAGCCATCTACAAGCCAAGGTCAGGCCTCAGAATAAAATCAACCCTGCTGACACCTTCATCTCAGACTTCCAGCCTCCAGAAGTGTGAGAAATAAATTCCATTGTTTAAGTCACTCAGTCTGTGGCATTTATGATGGTAGCCCTAGTACATAAAATATACAATTCAATGGTTTTAGGTGTATTCACATGTTTATGCAACCATCACCACTGTGTAATTCTAAAGCATTTTCATCACTCCAAAAAGAAACCCTGTACCCGTCAGCTATCACTCCCAATTTCTGCTTTCCATAGTCCCTGGAAACCATTAAATCTATTTTCTGTCTCCTTACATGTTGATATCCATTTGTCCTAGAACCCACTGTTGAAAATACTTTTCTTTCCCTATTGAATTGTCTTGGCATCCTTGGTGAAAATAAACTGACCATAAAGATGTTATTTTTGTACTTTTTCTTTTTTCACTTTTTAAAAAATTTGTTATGTTCATCAGTGTACTTTTTTTTTTTTTTGAGAGAGAGAGGTGGCACCTGTGCATGTGCACAAGTGGGGAGTTGGGAGGGGCAGAGGGAGAGAGAGCGAATCTTAAGCAGGCTCCATATCCACCACAGAGTCTGGCACAGGGCTTGGTCTCACAACCCTGAGATCATGACCTGAGCCACCCAGGAACCCCTATTTTTGTAGTTTCAATTCTATTCCACGGATCTATTCCATGTCTATCTTTATGTCTGGGTGTTTTTGTTGTTTTTTTTTTTTGTGGAGGGTGAAGGGTAATAGACATTTTCATCAACTGAAACAATTTTTATTCTCATTTCCTGTTTTCTTTTGAAATTAGTTTTATGTAGTTCACATTGCTGTCACCTCTGTATTTCTGTGAACAAGACTGACTGGAGCAGTTTCTAAGATTCCTATATCTTATACCAGATAGAATGTTCTCTGCTTTGAGTAAAGAATGATTTCTTTACTGATGGGATTTGGGGGGCATGGCAATGTGAAGGAATTTGCCCTCCTGTTTTTAAAAATATTCTTCTGAGGATGCCTGGGTGGCTCAGTCGGTTAAGCATCTGCCTTCGGCTCAGGTCATGATCCCAGGGTCCTGGGATCAAGTCCTTCATCGGGCTCCCTGCTCAGCGGGGAGCCTGCTTCTCCCTCTGCCTGCTGCTCCCCCTGGCGCCCCTCCTCAAAGTGATTTTAATCAGTCTTAAGCCTGTCACTAGCTCCCTTTTTGTCCTCTGCAATTTTATGCAGACCACTCTTGCTCTCCACCATGGCTTGCACAGAGGCGTGAATGATGGCTTGTTATGATTGGGTATACATTTTTCTATTTACAGATAACATGTAGTTTGAACACTCTCTTTGTTCTAGTTATGTTAAAACATGGGTTATGTGTAGTTTCATTTGTTCTTTATTGTTTTTTTTTTTTGGAGGATATGTGGGGAGATTCAGATTCATGCATTTGTTGTTACTCCAGTTATCTAGTTTTTAATATTTTTGTAAATATTTTGTTTGTTTTTCCTGGATGAAGAACGGTCAGGCTCTTAATGGTTTGAGATATTTTTACTCTAGTACCACAATGATAATACTGCTTGAGAGCAATATTGAAACTGACTAATCTTCACTGACTCAATGGTCCATATAGTATAAGGTGTATTATTATAGATACTGTAATCTTACCATGGCATTCAAATAATTCGTAAACCATGTGGTATGTAATCAGTAATGACAACTGTAGAAGAAACATTGTTAACTAAATGCAAAATAATACAAGTCTTACATTCAAAAGGAGATACTTTTTTTTTTTAAGATTTTTTTTTTTTTTTATTTGACACACAGAGAGAGACAGCAAGACACATGCAGGGGCAGCGGGAGAGGGAGAAGCAGGCTCCTGGCTGAGCCAGGAGCCCGATGTGGGGCTCGATCCCAGGACCCTGGGATCATGACCTGAGCTGAAGACAGACGTTTAATGACTGAGCCACCCAGGTGCCCCGAGATACTTTATTTTTTTTAAGGTTCTCTTTCCACCAGGAAAATTATTTTTCTTTAAACAGTCAAGTGTAATAAATTAGTAGTTTAACATAATTTCTATATGAGGGTATCTTATTCATAGACCATACTACTTTTGGCTTTTATTGAGCTTTATTTATCGGAACACAGCCCATGTGAAAAACCTAATGACCATAATATTAAAAATAAAATGTCAAATGAAATTATTATTTCCTTATACTTAAAGAATGTTTACCTATACTTAATAGAAATTAACCTGGAATTAGTTTTAGTAAAAGATATTTTGCTTTAGTAAAGATGTTTCTTTAAATTTCTGTGACTTAGTATTTTTATTCTTCGAGCTACAATAGCATTCCTTAAGTGTTACTGCACTGATTTTATTTTATATAGGAGTTAGAACTGACTATTGGGAATTTGGTTCTATTGGGATTCAGGTTCTATCAGTTAAATAATATGTGATCTTAGGTAAATAACTTTGCCTCTCTCAGCTGTTGTTTTTTCATATGAAATATGTAATTAATTTGATAGTATCTATTATGAGAGGTTGTGAAAGGTTTAATTAGTGTTTCCAAAATACTTTTAAATATTTGAATGAAAAGACTCAGTGCAAATTACCAATAATTATCATTTGGGCTAGCGCCTGTTATTCTGCTAACCACCATTGCCAGAGCACTCAGTGTGGTATCTTATGAAACTAAGTGTATCAAAAAACTACTATTCCCCTCAATATAAAACCATTTTATTAATGGGTACAGCTGTATCTCACACATACATACATATATATATATATGTATGTATTATTTAACTTTCTATCAAATACTATGCACTACATAGTATTATAAACAGTATTTTTTTTTGTTTCAGATATATATTTTTTAATTAATTTATTTTAGAGAGAGCACATATATGAGTGGGACGGGCAGAGGGAGAGGGAGAGAAACTCAAGCAGACTCTGCACGGATCACAGAGCCCGATGTGGGGCTCGATCCCAGGACCCTGAGATGATGACCTGAGCCTAAACCAAGAGCCGGACGCTTAACCGACTGCACCACCCAGGCACCCCTCAGATGTATTTTTTTTAATAGTTCTTTTTTATTTAAATTTTATTGTTATGTTAATCACCATACATTACATCATTGGTTTTTGATGTAGTGTTCCATGATTCATTGTTTGTGCATAACACCCAGAGCTCCATGCAGAACGTGCCCTCTTTAATACCCATCACCAGGCTAACCCATCCACCCACCCCCCTCCCCTCTAGAACCCTCAGTTTGTTTTTCAGAGTCCATCGTCTCTCATGGTTCGTCTCCCCCTCCGATTTCCCCCATTCATTCTTCCCCTCCTGCTATCTTCTTTTTTTTTTTCTTAACATATATTGCATTATTTGTTTCAGAGGTACAGATCTAAACAGTCTTTTTTTAAAAAAAAGATTTTATTTATTTTTGTGAGAGAGAGAGAGAGTGTGCGCACGAGCAGGGGGGAGGGGAAGAGGGAAAAGTAGACTCCCTGCTGAGCAGGGAGCCCAATGTGGGGCTCAATCCCAGGCCTCTGGGATCATGACCTGAGCCAAAGGCAGATCCTTAACGGACTGAGCCACCCAGGCACCCAACAGTCTTTTTGTGAAACCAGAACACAGCATAGGATATGAGCATAAAGTTTTACGATACTATGTCTTACCAAGTGCCTCAAAATAATGAATTTGTTTTAAATAAATCATAAATACAAGTAATCCTAGGGAGCTGGCTGCTCACCTTCTAGATAAATGTTCTTTTAAAAAGCTTTGAGGGGCGCTTGGGTGGCTCAGTCGTTAAGCATCTCTGCCTTCGCCTCAGGTCATGATCTCAGGGTCCTGGGATCAAGCCGCGCACCAGTCTCCCTGCTCACTGGGAAGCCTGCTTCTCCCTTTCCCACTCCCCCTGGGCTTGTGTTCCTTCTCTCACTGTCTCTCTCTCTGTCAAATAAATAAATAAAATCTTTAAAAAAAAAAAGCTTTGAGAATTTCGCATTAATATTGTATTTCTATTTCATATCTTCAACATCTATGATAATTTGAATGACATACAGAACATTTTATTCATATATTTTGAAAAATTTGTGTTTTGTATTTATTTATTATTTTTTTAAAGATTTATTTATTTATTTATTTATTTATTTATTTGACAGAGAGAGACACAGCAAGAGAGGGAACACAAGCAGGGGGAGTGGGAGAGGGAGAGAAGAGAGGGAACACAAGCAGGGGGAGTGGGAGAGGGAGAAGCGGGCTTCCCACAGAGGAGTGAGCCTGACGTGGGGCTCGATCCCAGGACCCTGGGATCATGACCCGAGGCAAAGGCAGCTGCCTAACCAACTGAGCCACCCAGGTGCCCCTCAACTTAACTATTTAAAAGTCTTTTTCAAACCAGGTTCCTATAAAAATTTTAAATGTCAATTTCTTCCTTTTAAAAAAAGATACCGTAACTCAATGAGTTGTTATTCAAACACACAGAATATAAATATTTGAATAATGACTTGCTATTAAACTCAAAAGTTTATTTGTAAATGGCAATTTCTACCACAAACACTAATTTAAATAATAAAGTCTGTTTGCAACAACATGGATGGAGCTAGAGAGTATAATGTTAAGTAAAATAAATTAGAGAAAGAGAAATAACATGATTTCACTCATATGTGGAATTTAAGAAACAAAAGAACAAGCAGAGGAAAAAAGAGACAAACCAAAAAACACTCTTAAGTATAGAGAACAAACTGATAGTTACCAAGAGATAGGTGGGTGGGAGGATGACTGAAACAGGTGAAGGGGATTAAGAGTACACTTAATCATGATGAGCACTGAGTAATGGACAGAATTGCTGAATCACTATATTGTACACCTGAAACATCTATAATATTGTATGTTAACTATACTGGAATTAAAATTTTAAAAATAATAATAGTAAGTAATAAAGTCCGGCAAGTAAAAGATTCTACCTGTGTCCCTAATATCAGGCAGCAATTCACAAAATAATTATATAAGAGTAAATTCTATTAATTGTAAATTCCACTTAGAATCTTTTCATACTATTTTCTATTAGTATTATTCATTACTACTTATTCTATACCATTTTATTTAGTTAGCTGGGGCTGCTATAACAAAAATACCATAGACTGGGTGGCTTAAACAACACGTTTCGCACAGTTCTGGAGGCTGGGAAGTCCAACATGAACGTGCCTGATGAAGCTCCACTTCCTGGGTTATAGACTGCTGCCTTATCATCATGTATTCCATGGTTCTCTCCTCCTCCTTCTTCTTATAAGGGCACTAATCCCATTATGAGGGTCCCACCATCATAACACAGGCTAAACCTAATTATTTCCTGAAATTCCCACTTCTTAATACCATCACATTATGGATTAGGGTTTCAACATATGATTTGGGAGAGGGGGAAATGTTTATCTCAATTCATAACACTAATAACAGGATGAAAAATTTCTCAATCTCATAACGAGGTAGTCTAATTTTTTTTAGAAAAAAGATATTCAGGGGCACCTGGGTGGCTCAGTTGGTTAAGCCTCTACCTTCAGCTCAGGTCATGATCCTGGAGTCCTTGGATTGAGCCCCGTGACAGGCTCCCTGCTCAGTGGGGAGTCTGCTTCTGCCTCCCCTCCCCACGCCCCACTCCTGCTCTCTCACTCACTCTCTCTCTCAAATAAATAAATTCTTTAAAAAAAAGAAGATGTTCAAGTAGAATTTATATTATGTATACATATTGTAGGTGTTCCATATATTTCATGGTTAAATTAAACATGATCTAATTATCAAAAATGCTAGAGCAAATTTAACTAGCAAACAAATTGATTAAAGAAAAGTACTACAGGGGCACCTGGGTGGCTCTGTTACTTGGGCGGCCGACTCTTGATTTCGGCTCAGGTCATGATCTCAGGGTCATGAGATCGAGCCCTGCATCAGGCTCTGTGCTTAGCACAGAGTCAGCTTGAGAGTCTCTCCTCCTTTCCCTCTGCCCCCTGCTTGCACTCTCTCTCTGTAAAATAAATAAAATCTTAAAACAAAAAGAAAATGAAAATACTACAAAACTTCATTTTGATGTGAACAGAGCAATGCTTCATATTTTTTAAAAAGATTTTATTTATTTGTCAGAGAGAGAGAGAGAGAGAGCGCAGGTGGGCACAAGCAGGGGGAGGAGCAGGCAGAGGGAGAAGCAGGCTCCCCATTGAGCAAGAAGCCCGATGCGGCACTCTATCCCAGGACCCTGGGATCATGACCTGAGTGGATGGCAGATGCTTAACCAACTGAGCCACCAAGGCACCCCGCAATGCTTAATTTTTAATAAAAACTACAGATTTAAAAAATTTCTAATGACAATCCAAAATATTATAAAGTATTCTATAAATTAAATCTAAATGTGATTAATGTCATAACCATCAGCCACCAAGAAAAAGACATTTATTATAAAATAAAATTTATATATACATCTCACAGTGCAAATATTAAAAGAGAATGCATTCAGTTATAGATACAAACATAGAATCTGCTAATTTTTAAAAATTTTTATTTATTTGAGAGAGAGAGCGAGAGAGAAAAGCAGACTGGCCGCTGAGCAGGGAGCCCAATGTGGGGCTCGATCCCAGGACCCTGAGATCATGACCTGAGCTGAAGGCAGACGCCTCACCTACTGAGCTACCCAGGCGCCCATAAAATCTAATTTTTATTTTTTTCTCTAAGTAGTAATTTTTTCTTTAAGTAATGATGGTTATTTTAAGATTTTCCTGGATTTTTAAAAAAAGACTTTATGTTTTAAGAGCAGTTTTAGAATTGAAACTGGGAAAAGTGCAAACATTTCTCATATACATCCTGCCACCACATGGCAGGATGGCCTTCCATTTTCAACATCACTTACCAAAATGGCTTTTTTCCCCCACAGATGAACCTATATTTACACATCATCATCACTTTAAGTCCACTGTTTACCTTAGAGTTTACTTTTGCTATTGTATATTCTATGTTTGGACAAAAGTATAGTGACATATATTCATCATTATTACATTGTAAAGAGTATTTCCATTGCCCTACAAATCCTCTATGGTATGCCTATTCATCTCTCCCCAATCCTACTTCTGGCAACCACAAATCTTTCTTGTCTCCAGTATTGCCTTTTCCAAAATGTCATATATTTGGACTCATATAATATGTAGCCTTTTCAGAATGATGGCTTTCACTTAGAAATATGCATTTAAGTTTCCTCCCTGTCTTTTCATCACTTGAAGCTCATTTGTTTTTAGCTGTGAATAATATTCGACTGCCTGGATATTCCACAGTTTATTTACCCATTCATCTACTAAAGGACATCTGAATTACTTCCAAAATTAGCACTTATGAATAAAGCTGCTATAAACATTCATGTGCAGGTTCTTCTAGGGACATAAATTTTCAAATCCTTTGGGTAAATACCAAGTAATGTGAGTGCTGGATAGTGTGGTAAGAGTATGTTTCATTTTGTAAAAAAATTTTCATTTTGTAAGAAGTTATCTTCCAGGGCGCCTAGGTGGCTCGGTAGGTTAAGCCTCTGCTTTTGGCTCAGGTCATGATCCCAGGGTCCTGGGATTGAGCCCCACGTCGGGCTCTCTGCTCAGCGGGGAGCCTGCTTCTCCCTCTCCCTCTGCCTGCTGCTCCCCCTGCTTATGCTCTAACAAATAAAATCCTTAAAAAAAAAAAAAAAAGAAGTTATCTTCCAATGTGGCTGTACCATTTTGCATTCCCACCAGAATTATATGAGAGTTCCTGGGGCTCCACTTCCTTGTCAGCATTTGGTATTATCAGTGTTCTGAATATGGGCCATCCCAACAGGTATACAGTGGTATCTCACTGTTTTAATTTGTAGTTCCCTGATGACATATGATGTGGGGCATCTTTTCATATGCTTATCTGCTGTCTGTATATCTTCTTTGGTGATGTGTCTGTTAAGGTCCTGGGCTCATTTTAAAATTCAGTTATTTTCCTATTGCTAAGTTTTAGGTATTCTTTGTATATTTTGGATAACAGTCCTTTATCAGACTTGCCTTTGGCAACTATTTTCTCCCAGTCTATGGCCTGACTTCTCACTGTCTTGACACCATCTTTCACAGAGCCAAAGTTTTTAATTTTAATGAAGTCCAGCTTATCAATTATTTCTCTCATGGACCTTGTCTTTGGAGTTTTATTTAAAAAGGCATAACCAGGGGCCCCTGGCTGGCTCAGCTGGTAGGACATGTGACTCTTGATCTCCAGGTTGTAAGTTCAAGCCCCACACTGGGTGCAGAGATTACTTAAAAATAAAATCTTAAAAAAAAAAAAGGCATAACCATATCCATAGTCTTTAGGTTTTGTCCTGTTTTGTCTTCTATAGTTGTATAGTCTTGCCATTTTATACTAGACCTATGATCCATTTTGAGTTAATTTTGATTAAGGGTGTAAAGTGTGTATCTAGTTCCTTTTTTTTTTGGCATGTGGATATGCAGTTGGTCCAGCACCATTTTTGAGGCAACTATCTTTGTTCATTGTATTGCCTTTGGAACTTTGTCAAAGATCAGTTGACTTATCACTCTTCTGTTCCATTGATCTATGTTTATTCTTTTGCTAATACCACACTGCTGTGATTACTGTAGTTATATAGTAAGTCTAAAATTTTGGGTAGCATCAGTCCTCCAAGTTTGTTCTTCTTCTCCAGTATTACGTTGGTTATTCTGAAATTTTTTTAAGACTTTATTTATTTGAGAGAGAGAGAAAGAGAAAGATCATGAGCAGGGGAGAGGGGTAGAGGGAGAAGCAGGCTCTCCACTGAGCAGGGAGCCCAAGGTGGGGCTCAATCCCAGGACCCAGGGGTCATGACCTGAGCTGAAGGCAGATGCTTAACTAACTGAGACACCCAGGCGCCCTATTCTGAGTTTTCTGAATAAATTTCAGAATCAGTTTGTCAATGTCCATGAAATGGCTTGCTGGGATTTTGGGGGGACAGCACTGAATTTACAGATCAAGTTGGGAAGAACTAACCTCTTGACAATATTGAATATTCCTATCCACGAACATGAAATCTCTCTCCATTTATTTAGTTCTTTGATTTGTTGCTCAGAATTTTAAAGTTTTCCTCATATAGAGCTTATACATACTTTGTTAGAGTTATACCCAAGTATTTCTTTTGGAGAGTATTTCTTTTTGGATACAATGTAAATGGCACTGAATTTTTAATTTTAAATTCTACATGTTCATTACTGGTATATATACTGGAAAGCAACTGACTTTTGTATATTAACCTTATATCCTGCAACCTTACTATAATCAATTAGCACCAGTTTTTTTGGTTCTTTCAGATTTTTTACATAGACAGCCATATCATCTGCAAATAAAAACAGTTTTATGTCTTTCCTAATCTATATACCCTTTTTTTTCAAATTTCAGCTTTATTAAGGTATAACTGGCATAAAATTGTAAGATATTTTATAATAAGTGTACATCATGGTGATTTCATATACATATATAGTGTGAATCAATCTGTACACCTTTCATTGCCTTATCGCATTAGCAAGGAGTTCCAGTACAATGCTGAAAAGGAGTGGTAAGATGAGAAATCTTTGCACTGTACCTGATCTTAGTGGGAAAGCTTCAAATTTCTTACCATTAAGGACAACATTAGCTGTAGATTTTTTGTATACTCTTCATCAAGTTGAGAATGTTCCCCTCTATTTCTATTTGCTGAGTCTTTATCACAAATGGGTGTTGGATTTAGTTGAATGCTGCTTCTACATTTGTTGATATGTTCATGCGATTTTTTATTTTTAGCCTGTTGGTGTGTTGGCTTGCATTAACTGATTCTTTAATGTTGAAACAGCCTTACATACCTGAGATAAATCCCACTTGATATATAATTCTTTTTATACATTTCTGACTTTGATTTGTTAATATTTTGTTAAGGATTTTGGCATCTATGTTCATAAGAAATACTGGTCTCAAGTTTTATTTTCTTATAATGTCTTTGCCTGGTTTTGGGTAGTGCTGGTTTCACAGAGCAAGTTAAGAATTATTCCCTCTGCTTCTATCCTCTGAAATTGTAGAGAATTGGTATAATTTCTCCCTTAATGTTTCATACAATTCAGTAGTGAACCCATTTTTGGGCCTGGTGCTTGCTGTTTTGGAAGGTTATGAATTATTGATTCAATTTCTCTAATAGATATAGGCCTATCCAAATCTATTTCCTTGTGTGTGTCTTGACAAATTGTGTCTTTAAAGGAATTGGTCCATTTCATCTAGGTTATCAAATTTGTGGGCATGGAGATGTTCATAGTATTCACTTGTAATCCTTTCAATTTCCATGAAATCTGTAGTAATGTTCTCTCTTTCATTTCTGACATTGTTAATTTGTACACTCTTTTTTCTTAGTTAACCTTAGCTAGAGACTTACTGATTTTATTGACCTTTTCAAAGAACTGGCTTTTAGTTTCGTTGATTTTTTTCTATTGATTTCCTGGTTTCAATTTCATTGATTCCTGTCCTAATACTTATTTTTTTTTTTTTTCCCTTCTGCTTACTTTGGACTTAATTTTCTCTTTTTTTCTAGTTTCAAGGTAGAAACTTATTGAATTTAGATCTTTTTTCTTTTCTAACATATGAATTCAATGCTATAATCTAAGCACTGCCTTGCTGCTTCCCACAAATTTTGATTAAGTTGTATTTTCATTAAGTTTAAAATATTTAAAAATTTCTTTTGAGATTTCTTCTTCAACTCCTATGTTTAGAAGTATACTGTTTTATCTCCATGTATTTTAAGATTTTCTAGTTATCTTTTTGTGGTTGATTCCTAGTTTAATTCCATTATGGTCTGAGAGCAGACATTGTATTTCTTTTTTATTTTGTTTTTTAAAGATTTTATTCATTTATTTGACAGAGAGAGACAGTGAGAGAGGGAACACAAACAGGGGGAATGGGAGAGGAAGGAGCAGGCTTCCCGCAGAGCAGGGAGCCTGATGTGGGGCTTGATCCCAGGACCCTGGGATCATGAACTGAGCAGAAGGTAGACACTTAACGACTGAGCCATCCAGGCACCCCAGACATTGTATTTCTATTTTAAGATTTGTTAATGTGTGTTTTACATCCTAGAATGTGGTTTATCTTGGTCAATGTTCCACGTGAGCTTGAGAAAATGTTAATTTTTCTGTTTTGGATGAAGGCGTCTATATATGTCAATTACATCCAGTTGATTAAAGATGCTGCTGAGTTCAAGTATGTCCTTACTGATTTTCTATGTGCTGGATCTATCCATTTCTGAGAGAGGAGTATGGAAGTCTCCAACTATGATAATGAATTCATTTATTTCTCTTTGCAGTTCTATCATTTTTGCCTCATGTAGGTTGATGCTCTCTTGTTAGATGCATACATATTAAAAACTTGTTATGTCTTCTTGGAGAATTGACCCCCTTATCATTATGTAATCCTCCTCTTTATCCCTACTAGCTTTCTTTACTTTGAAGTCTGCTTATATACATAATACATATAGATTTAAAATGAGTTTCTTGTAGAAAACATAACAGTTGGATCTTGTTTTTTCATCCATTTTGATGATGTCCTTTAACTGGTGCATTTAGACCACTGACATTCAACATAATTATGGATATACTTGGATTAATATCTATTACATTTGTTACTATTTTCTATTTGTTGTCCTTTTTCTCTGTTCCTATTTTTGTCTTTCACTCTTTTCTGCCTCTTATATTTTAACTGAATGTTTTATATGATTCTATTTTCTCTTTCTTAGCGTATTAATTATAGTTCTTTTGTTTTTGCTTTTTTTACTGGTTACCCCCAGAGTTTTCAATATACATTCACAACCAATCCAAATCCACTTTCAAATAACAATATACTACTTCACAAGTAGTGTATCTCATAATAACAAAATAATCGTAATTCCTTTCTTCCTGTTTTTATATCATTGCTGTTATTCATTTTGCTTATATATAAGTATACAGAAGTACTTATATACACATACATAGACAGATACATAAGAATACATAACTGAATAGATTGTTGGTATTATTTTGAACAAACTGCTACTAGATTAAAAAGAAAAATAAAAGTTCATATTTTACCTTCATTTTTTCCTTCTTTGATGCTCTTCCTTTCTTCACATAGATATGAATTTTCCTTCTCTGTAATGAATTCCTTTTAACATTTTTTGTAAAGCAGGTCTATTGTCAACAAATATCTTCAACTTCTATTTGTCAATTTCTCCTTCAGTTTTGAAGGTAATTTCACATGGTACAGAATTCTACATTAGTGGGTTTTTCCTCTCAATACTTTAAATATTTCAGTTGACACTCTTGCTTGCTGGTTTCTGAGGAGAAATTTGGTGTAATTCTTATCTTTGTTCCTTTGTTTCTGTAAGGTGTTCTTTAACTCTGGCCTCTTTCGGGATTCTTATATCTTCGATTTTCTTCAATTTGAAAGTCATCTGGTAAGGTGTAGTTTTCTTGGGCCTTTATGCTGCTTGGTGTTCTCTGAATTTCCTGGACATCTTGTTTGGTGTCAATTTGGGGGAAATTTTCAGTCATTGTTTCAAATATTTCTTCTGTCCTTTTCTTGATTCTGAGATGGTCTCCATTACACCTATGTTGTATCTTTTCTAGTTGTTCCACAGTCCTTGGATATTGTGTTTTGTTTTGTTTTTATACTTTTTGTTCTCTTTGATTTTTGGTTTTTAAGGGTTCTATTGCCATAGGGAAAACCCAGGGAAAATGGACTTCCCCTTGCCAGAAGTCCAAGAGTTGTTTACTTTGGGAATCGGTTCTAGCTCCTGAAAGTAAATCTCACAATATTGTGACTGCCTATGATTGGGTCTCCCTGGAGTTGTTATGTCTCAGAATTGTCCACACTGAGCCTCCAGCAATTTATCAATTATAGTTCAGGTTTTCCTATCCAGGCATCTGTTCCTGTGGTGGTTTCAGCTCCTGAGTCTCTACTCCTATAAGTCACAACTCACTATATTTGTCTGTCTAGTATCTCCAATCTTGGGGGTAGTGTTTGCCTTGTGTCCTTCTCTCTCTTATAAATTCATGAACAGCTGCTGATTTTTCAGTCTGTTCAGCTTTTTACTTGTTGTTAGGATGGAGGGTGGGGACTTCCAAGCTCCTTACATGTGTTACCAAAAACTGAAACCACTATTCCTTGATTTTTAACAGGAATACATGGTCCCATTCTTGAGGACTAAGGACCTGTGTCATTTGTTTTTTCATAAATAAAGGTAATTTATTCATTCATCTATATGAATTGATGGAATGCTAAATTAAAAATATTTTTTTTCAATGTAGGAAAAAAGGGAAATGCTCCCTTACTATTACTTTAAATATAACAACGTAATGTTTAAAAGTTGAATCTGTATTTAAAAATTTACTTTACATTTTATTCTTAAAAGCATTTTTTCATCTACCTTATATTAATAAGGTTTTGTTGTTTTCCAAAACATTTTCCTGAATAAAATAAGTTAGAAATATTGCAAAGATAGTCTTTGTCAATTTTGCTATGAACAAAGCTTAAATTCTATAAACAGTTTTGCTAGCAAGAAAACAGAAGTCTTCTAAATGGGGTGTAAAAACTTCTACTCAGTATATAAAGTTGCTTTTCTCTCTCTTTGGTTGATTTAGAAGCAAAGTTTTGCAGTAGTATATTTAGGTCTTTCTATACATTTTTTTCCACTGAAGAGAATAAATGCTAATAGCTTCTATGTGGCTTGATTCTAAGCACAGGTAAGACTAAACACTAAAACAGTTTTTATTTCTGAACATTATCAGGAAGAATTACTAAAATTTGGGGCGCTTGGGTGGCTCAGTCCGTTAAGTGGCTGCCTTCGGCTCAGGTCATGATCCCGGGGTCCTGGGATCGAGCCCCACATTGGGCTCCCTGCTCAGCAGAGAGCCTGCTTCTCCCTCTCCCTCTGCCTGCCGCTCTGCCTACTTGTGCTCTCTCTCTATCTCTCTGTCAAATAAATAAATAAAATCTTAAAAAAAAAAAGTTACTAAAATTTAACTTTAAAGTCTTTTCTCAAACTCTTTAGATACAAATTTTCATCTATCCAATTAATTTCTTAATGCTATAATTTATGTATTTATTCAGATTAAAGATTATTAATAAGGCCTATTAAAATCCTGATATATAACTTCATGAAAATAATTGTATTTTAGAAGTACTCTATCAATTTGTAACATGATGACTAGTAGCAAAATTGATGGACCAAGAAAACATTTGGTTATCAACCTAAAGAAACGATGTCTAAAACAAAACAGTCATATCAATATATTTATAAAACCATTAAGGGAAACCAAATATTCATTAAAGTTGTATTTCATATTTTCATTCACATCCTAGGACCCTAATATGAAAACACATGTTCAAAACTTTCAACTGAAGAACTTTTTGAGATAAAGTTCATAAGAATAAATACCTTAATGAATGGACTTCAAAACAGTAAAATAATAACTTTCCTGAGAAAAGCCTTTCCACAATTTAAGCACAATTAACTGTATGCAAACAAAAAAGTGCTGAATTAATATTTTTAAGAACTGAATTAAAATATTTTTTAAAGTAGAATGTTCTTAGCTTTAAAGAGAATAATATTCAAGCCACAACAAAATCAACAACTACCGCCAACATATTTGTGTGCTGTGTTAAAGCTAAAAATTACAAACATTAACTATAAATGAAGTATTTAAAGTATGTCATTGTTATAACATTTATGATGACATAATGTAGAAAAATTTAGGATTTCTTCTGTATTGTCCATGGTACAAATGGCCCACTTGCTGTCAAGAATGGCCAATGCTACATGGTGAAAAACTGAGACTGGACTCTGGGATAGGAAACAGGGTTAAGAAGCTAAGTAATATATTTGTGTTTATGTGTACAGTTTTTTAAAAAAATTATTATGAAATACAAAAATATTGATAAGGTGTTTTTATTTTTTTTATTTTTATTTTTTAAAGATTTTATTTATTTATTTGACAGAGAGAGACACAAGCAGGGGGAGGGGAGAGGGAGAAGCAGGCTTCCCGCTGAGCAGGGAGCCCGATGTGGGGCTCGATCCCAGGACCCTGAGATCATGAACTGAGCTGAAGGCAGACACTTAACGACCGAGCCACCCAGGCGCCCGATAAGGTGTTTTTAAATAATGAAGTATATTCAATGGCTTTAGCAAGTTGCTGAGAAAAGGAAATGAATAGTGGAAAAAAATTAAGATAATTCCTAGGCAGGTTAGTAGTATAACATGCATTGTATATAATGCAAGCCAGTTAGATATACTGGGTGATTCTGGAGGAAATAGAGTTACCATGTCTTATTATTAAATACTTAGGTGACCGAAATGCAGAACAGTATCAATATGTGAAAAGGATTCAAAAGGGACCTAAGCGATAGTTCTCTGCATAGTTTATAGTTCTGAATAGTTTAGTTTTCACAATAGGAAATCCAGAAATAAATCCAGTATAAATTTGAAAATTCAATGTGTGACAAAAGCCATACATAAAGACAGGATTATTTAAGAAATGCTACTAGCATAGCTGGCTATCCATTGAATAGAACATAAAATTGTATCTTATTACCTTATTCCATATACAAAAATTAATTTGAGTTTAATTAAACATAGTCTAGAAAATCTAGGATACTACATGATATAGTCCAGGGATAGGTATGACTTTTTAAACTAAGCTAGAAACCCAAAAGTTATAAAAGAAATCAGACACATTTTACCACATGAATGTATCTTTAGCTAAAGATACTAAATAGCAAGTCAAGAAAAAGATGAGAGAGTTGAAAAAACACAATGAAGACAGGACAGAGTGGTAACAGCTATCACAATTGAAAAGAAAGGATAAGCAATCAATATAAATAGGGATTTAGATAAGAGGTACTTTTAGTTGAAAAAAGCAAGATGAATATGCACATTGAAATCTGATGCTATTTTATAAAATAAATGGTTAAAAAAGCTATGAAGAGTTCTGTGTGTGTGTGGAGAGAGAAGGAGAAAGAGAGCACACATGCACGTGTGTGTTACAGAACTATTCTTCTATTTATTTATTATTTATTTACGAAAGAGAGAGAGTGCGCGTGTACTGGGTGGGGAGGGGAAAAGGAAGAGGCAGAGAGAGAATCCCAAGCAGGCTCCAGGCTCAGTGTGGAGCCCATCACTGGGCTTAATCTCAGGACCCCGAGATCATGGCCTGAAGCTGAAATCAAGAGTTGCATGCTTACCCAACTGCACCTCTAGACATATTCTTTTAAGACTGTGTGATCATACAGCAAAAAGTGCAGAAAGATACTCACTAATTTTGTAAGGATACTTGTAGAGTCGTAATTAGAGGCAGGAGAGCCAAATTATGAAGGAATGGGGAAAAAAGCAAAAGAAAAGTCCTGTACTAAAATAGCTAGTATGCATAATCACATACCTACATTGTTATAAGATCATACACATGAAGAAAAATTAAGAGAAGGGGACAGTGACCAAACTTGCCAGAGGAAATACCCAAGGAATTTATATAAGTATTTGGACACTCTTCTGCTTATAGTCTCATAAAATGTGAACTGAAGTAGCCACAGAGGCCAAATACTATCATTCTGATGTGTGTATGTTTAGCTTGACTGTTATTAAAGGAACAGAGTCAGTTCAATAGGGTTTCACGGTTTACTCGAGAGGTCGGCAAACTTTCTATAAAAAAACAGATAGTAAATATCCTAGGCTTTCTGGGCCCTATTGTCTCTATCACGACTAGTCAACTGTGCCACTGCAGGGTAAAAGCAGTCATAGGTGGTGATGGTTATTTTTAGGAGTTAACTTAGTGAATATAGAATATCAAGTTATTTAATCAAACACTAATTTAGGCATTGCTGTGAAGGTATTTTGTAAATGTGCTTAACATTTACAATATGTTGACTTTAAGTAAAGGAGATTATCCTTGGTAATATGGTGGGCCTCATCTAATCAGCCTTGAGAGCAAAAACAGCTTTTCTGTAGAAGAAATTCTGCCTTAAGACTGTGCTATCCATTTCCACTGGAGTTTCTGGCCTTCTGGTCTGCCCTACAAATTTCACTGTTAACAGCTCCTACAACTGTGTTAGCCAATTCTCTAGACACATAAATAAATAGGTAGTACTATTATGTACTATTTGTTCTGTTTCTCTGGCCAACCCTAATACATAGACAATACATAAACATAGCCTGCCTGTGTTCCAATAAAACTATTTACAATAATAGGCAGTAAACCAGATTTGGCCTGTATACCATATTTTTCCAACCCCTAGCATTATTAATATTAAAAGATAGCTGTTTTTATTTAAAACTATGTTTCAGGCAGTGTGAAATGTGCTTCACATATGGATTCCAGGTGCCTCATAAATTGGGAATTGCTTCTGATCATATATTCTAGAGTAGCTATATGAGCAAGAATGATATTCCTAGAACCAGTGAGTGCTTTTTTTTTTAAGATTTTATTTATTTATTTGACAGAGAGAGAGCGAGAGAGCACAAGCAGGGGCAGCTGCTGGCAGAGGGAGGGAGAAGCAGGCTCCCTGCTGAGCAGTGAGCCCGATGTGGGGCTCGATCCCAGGACCCCGGGATCATGACCTGAGCCGAAGGCAGACGCTTAACCAACTGAGCCACCCAGGGACCCCAAACCAGTGAATTCTTGATCATGAGCTTAGGTATAAGAAATCATTTCTCAGGGGCTTGGGCTCCCTGCTTGGTGGAGAGCCTGCTTCTCCCTCTCCCTCTGCCTGCCACTCTGCCTACTTGTGTTCTCTATCTCTCTGTCAAATAAGTAAATAAAATCTTAAAAAAAAAATAAAAAGAAAGGGTTTCTCAGAGAGGTGGGTTTTTTTCCCCCTTTTTTTCAGTGAGGGTTTTAAAATGGTATTCTCTTTACTTGTTTTTATATTGTTTCATCTATTAGCTTTGGGGATTGAAAATTATTGCAGCAGAAATCAACAGTGTCTTGGATGTTTATTTATTAAATGTGGTACCTTTTGATTAAACTCAAATTTTTAAAATTCCCTTCAATTAAGGGAAAAATTAAAATTCACAAAATCACTAAATCAGGGGTTTATCATTTTTGGAATGAAAGGAATTCTTTACATCAAAGATTTAAAGCACAGGATCTTTAAGTAAGAAGGAAGAGTCCTAGGGGCGCCTGGGTGGCTCAGTTGGTTAAGTGTCTGCCTTCAGCTCAGGTCATGATCTCGGGGTCCTGAGTTGAGCCCCCCTTGGGGCTCCCTGCTCAGCAGGGAGTCTGCTTCTCCCTTTCCCTCTGACCCTCCTCCCCGCTTATACTCTGTCTCAAATAAATAAATTTAAAAAATATATATTTTTTTAAAGATTTTATTTATTTACTTGACAGAGAGAGAGACAGCGAGAGAGGGAACACAAGCAGGGGCAGTGGGAGAGGGAGAAGTAGGCCTCCCGCTGAACAGGGAGCCCGATGTGGGGCTCGATCCCAGGACCCTGGGATCATGACCTGAGCCGAAAGCAGACGCTTAATGACTGAGCCACCTAGGCACCCCAAATAAATAAAATCTTTAAAAAAAAAAAAAAAAAAAAAAAAAGGATGAGTCCTCAATCTATTATTAAATAATATTACATATTTAAAATTATCTATACCTTGGGCACTGAGTGGCTCAGTCAGTTAAGCACACAACTCTTGGTTTCAGCTCAGGTCATGATCTCAGGGTTGTGAGATCAAGGCCTGTGTCAGGCTCTGCTCAGCGTGGAATCTGCTCGGAACTCTCTCCCTCCCCACCCCCCATGTGTGTTCGCGCTCTCCCTCTCCCAAATAAATAAAATCTTAAAAAAATAGAATTACCCATAACCTGAAATAGCAGATCCCCAAATTGGTTGATGGCATATGGTTTCCTTCTCCAGGGATTAATAAGATTCCCATTTAAGAAGAAATTGGCATCCTTTCTTTTCAACTCAGGGACCTCCCTATAACCACTCTTTTCTCATCCCCAGTATTACCTCCTGTTACTCAAAAGCTTAAGAAATAACCTACATTTAAAAATAATTTGATTTATAAAAAGCAAACATGACCATACTTTTTCAAGATCACATGGTTTATTCAAAGTGAAGAGTATCTATAAGATTGCCCTTACATAGAGAAGCATCTTAGGTTAGGTTGTAGAATGACAAAAAAGTAAGAAAAATTGGAACCTTTAAATTCAATATCTGAAAGAGATCTCTAAGCTATCAGATAGTTGAAGAAATGTTTAACCACAAGAGGAAAGGGCTGTTATGACCATGACCAAATGACAAATTTATAAAGTAGAAGGGGGAAATTAATAATAGTAAATAAGAGCCTAATGTAGAGAAGAAGCCAAGTTCAGAAATGGAAACTACTAGGAGTGGTGTGGGCAAGTGATGAACCAAGATATTTAGATATAAAAAGGTGTGTCAGAGTTGGTCATAAGGACAAAAGGTTTAGCAAAGGAAGGTCAATTAGGGGAATTTTGTGCAAAAAAGAAAATTATGGAATCTAAATTGGTCAAACAGTTCTGAATTCAAAAATTTTGCCTGTCAAATCATTTTGTACTGATTTTTAGTTCAGAAAACATAGTCACCATTGTAACCCATCTGTATCCACAATTCCTACCAAATTGTCTTTAACATAGGAAAATCTCAATGATTATTTGTTGATAGTGATAGTTACATGGAAACTCAAATCAGAGAAGGTATTTTAAAAAGACAATAACTAACCATTCTCAAGGAATAAAAACATAGTTATCAGCGATCTTTACCCAATTACTAGCATCACTAAGAAATTAGAGTCTGGAAGGTATGTTTAGCATAGAAAATTGGTGCCACACTCACCTCTGCTGATATCATCAGTTCTGGGTGGGGATGAAGCCATAATCTGCCAAAATCTGAACCATTCTTGCAGGGTTTGGGGGTTCTGTAGAGAAGTTAGTGCTACCAGGTCTGACTGCCATAGCTCAGGAAAATGGTGCAGTCATTCCTCTTAGCGTAGAAAATACTTGAGAAGATGTTTAAGGGACCTATAAAATATTAAGCCCCAGAAACACAGTATTAGCAGTGGTTTAGACATGGAATACAATAGGTAAGTTATGGAATGCTTACGATGTTCCAGGAACTGATGCATTATCTCATTTAATCCTTTCAGCAATCCTATAGGATACAGGTATTGTTATTAACCCCGTTTTGCAGAAACAGGTTTTAGCAAGGTTAAGGAATTGCTCAAGACAAAAAAGGTAGTAAGATAAGAGGCAGAACTAGGATTTATACTCATGCAATCTGGTGCTTCAGGTGTGTATATCAATAGCCACAATGCTAGAGGTATATTCAAACAGGCTGAGAAAAAAAAGTATTCCTTAAAAAGGGCAAATTAATTTCCTCTGAAGTAATGTGTTCACTGTATCCCATACCAGGTGCTCTTTAACTCACATCCTAAAAACATAGACTGGCATTTACCTGACAACTTTAAATAATAATAAACTTTAAATCTTTAAAATTTATAATATTTTACAATTTATTTATAATAGTGAAGCATAGACAATCTGTTAATCTCCCAGAGTGAAATGGGATAAGTGATAGTGTATTCCCTTCAGATGAAATGACAAAAAAATACATATAAATTTCATACTTCATTAATTGGAATTATTTGAATCCAATGCATTGCTTCAAACCTAATAAAATAAGTCACTTTAAAAATCAGGTGCCGTGAGTAAGCCTACAAGTTTCAAAAACTTATCTTTACCGGTAAAGAATTTTTATGTTTGATAAATTATTCAAAATACGCACATTATCACCTGAATCCACGTAATATCTAAATCCACATAAATTGTGGCTTTCTTCTCTAACTTACTCCCTTTTATTTTTTATTAATCATTTACATATTAAGTTTACCACATCTACAGGTTTTTGAAAGTTTCGCCTAATTTTCACCAGACCATTTACCTCACAATTTTCTTCCCAAGTGAATTTTTACTGCCAAATATGTAGCTACACTATCAAAGATCTGTATCACGATTTTAAAAGACATAACTGTAAAAGTATACACCACCAAGACTGAATGACCACCAAGAAGGAACGGTCCCGGAGGAACCGGCTCCTGCCCTGAAAGGGGAGGGCTCGCAGACCACAAACAGGGTGGGCAGGGAGCGGGAGGAGGGGAGGTCGGAAGAGGCAGTGCTTGATTCAAGTCAATAAACATTCGCTGCGCCACTTACCAAGGGCCAAAAAAAAAAAAGAAAAAGGAAAAAGAAAAAAAATAGCTGGGCAGTATTTCAAGCAGTGGGTCCTGCAGGCTTACGGGAGGGGGCAAGAGCCTATGGCGGGGACTCAGGCGCCGGAGAGCGGTAGGGCTGGATCAGAGCCTCTCGCCAGGCAGGCGAGGGCGGCCAAGTAAGGCCAGGCCTCTAGCGCGCCGCTCCCGGCGTCCGCACCCTCGCTGGCCCAGCCGCCGGCCCGCCAGCCGACCAGCCGCAGCTGCTTACCGGTGGCGCCTTGCTGCCTCCCCGGGGGCAGCCCGTCAACGGTTGCCGCAGTCAGAGCACCACCCCGCGGTAGGGTACGTCGAGCCCGCCCGCAGCTCTCGGGTCCCCGCAGGACCGCCCCTCTCGCGAGAAGTCGGGGGGGGGGGGGAGTCCGTGAAGTGGGGGGAGGAGAAGAAGGGAGGGGCTTTTAACGGTGGCGGCTGGTTCTGCGCCGGATCCGGGAGAGGGGCGGGCGCCATTGTGCTTCTCTGCGGACTGCTCTGCCTCAGTTAGGGGCCTAGAACTCGGAGGAGGAAGGCGGTGGTGTGGTCGCTACGAGCAGGACGCGCCTTGTTCAGTGCCAGCTCGGGAGCAGGGGTAATAAGCTGCGGCGCTCGGGCTTCTCCCTCTCGGGGAGTTGGTTCTAACCAAGGCCGCGTGGGGGAGGGGAGAAAACGAAGTGCAGGCCTGGGGACGCGGAGGCTGCTTTCCTCGTCTTTAGTTGGGGCGGAGGACCGTAAGCCGCACCGCGGTTACGAAGGGCGGCCGGGCGCAGGCCTCCGCCGGTGTTCTTTCGTCTGGTGGTGGAGTTTGTGACGGGTAGACAGGCAGATTGTACGTCTTCCTTATGGACGTGTGGTCGGCGAGGGCGAGGGGCTTGGGTCCTACTTTGGCCTTTGGCGGCCTCCTCTTGGATGGGGGTAAGGAGGATCCTCTGGAGCCCTACGGACCGGGAGTGTCACGAGTGAAGTATTTAGTGAGCGCCGTGTAGAAGGCGGGGAGGGTTGGGACTCCGCCAACCTGGTATCCATTTGAAGGGTCTTTGCCAGCCCTTTAATTGCGGTGAAGATTTGCTCATTGATCGCTCCATTTCTTGAATATCGTGATACTTCGGGAGTTGTTTTGTATCGTGGGAAATTGTATGTTCTTCAAATTGAAATAGTTGATGATATATATATATAAAACCTGTTGGCATAAGAAGTGAAAATAATGGAAGGCTCCAGTTGTAGAATATTCCCTCATCTTGATGGAACTGCGTAGTGAAGATGAACATGTACGAAGAAGCACCATAAAATACTACAGTTAATATTTTTTTTCTACGTACACATGTAGATAGTAATAAATGGGGAAAATCTGTCCTGGAAATGGATTCGTCACGACTAGTGTCGTTTGGCACTACTGAGAGTAAAAGTGCCAAAGTGAAATTGAATTTAGTAAGATATTTTTTTTAATTTTGTAGGACTTTTTAGTTCTTTTTGTAAGAATTATTTTAAACCTCCCCGTACTCCCTTCTCTCCTTTCTATCTAGAGCTAAGGTAAGGTTAAAAATGAATTTTTGATTTAAAAACCAAACGGTGTACTTTTGTTAACAAGGCAAACACATGGTGTAACTAGATTTTTTTCATGAGATAAACATTTTGTTTCAGGAACGGGGGTCAGTATTTCATTTACAGCTCTACAGCCTCTTGTGAAACAGTTGTGGTGTATGAGGCATTTAGAGTGAGAAGATCTGGGTTTGAGTCTTAATTTTGCCATAATTATTTAACCTTTTCAGATTTCCTTGGACACATAGCAGTTTTCCTTGAGTTGAGGTGAGGATTAAATTAGATGAGGTAGCTGGTAGTAGTCAACACCTAGGGGATGTAATACTCTGGGAGTGAATTTTTAATGGATATAAACAATTGGAATTGATACCTGAAGTCCAGTTGTTTATATTCTGGTCAGAATAACCTTAAAATTTTATTCTGCCTGTAATATCCCCTTCCCTCCGATAATGTATTTATGTAAGTTCCATACTACAAATGTTTTTAGATAAGAACTTTTTACAACTTTTTCTTTGCTCTCTAAATTATGCCACAGATGTAAGCATGTGGGTATGCATAGTCTTGTCTTTTTTCCAAAGTTGCATGCAGGGTCAGATGTCTTGAATAAGAATGATTAAAAATTTCTACTTACTTAAATACAGGTGATTATTCTTTGTTACCCTGGCAAGAGAGCTTATTTTCCAAGATAAAGCACAAAGATTCCCTTATATAGACATGCACATATGTTCTACATGAAAATGTCAGATAATCAACTGAGACGTCATCCATGGCACTCATACAGCCAATTTTTAATGAGTTCCATATCCATTTCATACAACTCTTCATCTCGCATATGTTCAAGAGTTGCCCATGTTTTACTATTTTAGGAAAATAATAGTGCAAAATTATCAAATTATGCCTAACATTTTTGATAATTTGTTATTCGTTGTATTCTGGCTACTAGACCAGGGCTTCACATTACAAGAATGAGCTTGACACAGCATCCGCCTTCCACAACTCACAGTTTAGTCATGAGACTAAGGTATAAACTACTGCTGTTACCTTGGTGTAAGAACATAGTAGTACTGTGGGAGCACAAAGGAGGGGTGTTTAATCTTTGGGGAAATTTTTTACAGGAAGTATTGCTTGAACTGAGATGTGAAGATGACTAGCAGTTTGATAAGGAAAATGCAGAGTCATGGTATCGTATTTTGTTTTAGGAATGGACAGTTTGTTCCCATAGCTGCAAAAAATTGAGTGGAAGGTGACATGAAAGACCTACTGTTTTAGAAAGTGCTCTGTGCTGTTGGGAATGGAGAGCTATTGTGTCCCTAAGCCCAGTAAAAATGATTTTTAGATTATCTTTACTGACAGCATCCTTCTGTTACTGCAGATAATTAAGTGCCAGTAATAAAGAACAATGGGAAATGTATAAGTGGAATGCAGAGTGAAATGCTTGCATCAAACCTTATTTTTAACCAACAAATTAAACTGAACTAATGACCCTTTTAACTCTTAAATGTAACAGGATTAACAACTGATCACAGTAGGATTACAATGTAAAATGAGTAAGATTTTGAATTCCTTGTAAGAGCTCTTTGAAATCAGTAAAGCAAAATTCTGTTGTAATGAAATAATTTATCTTCTCACAAATCATTATTTTATAGAAACTCTATCTTTAATACAGTTGCTAATAGTAAGATGAACCCAAGGGTGGGTATAAAATTCTAATTTGAGAATTGGCTGGGGTTTAATTTTCAGTGATCTTAACTTTTCTATCCTGGTCTGAACTCATGTGGTCAAAACTGGTTTTTCTTGCTCTCAAATATATTTCTCAGTGGCTCTACCAGTTAAACTACATAAGTTGAACATCTGGTTTTGAAATCACCTACTGCTCTACACCCAGTTTTGTCAACAGCTTTAGAAGAGGGCAAATTTTGAACCTTAAAGCTAGGTTCTTACCTTTTACTAGGATCATTGCACTCCATTGTAATGTGTTTCTCACCTTTCAGAAAAAAAACCCTAAAATGGTGTCCACTCTGAATGAAGATTGAAACTTGACATTTACAGATTAAATATACTTCAGAGAAGAACGTATTATCTTTTAAAGTAGTGTAGACTTAATAGTCATATTTTCTCTTGAAGATGTTAGACATTTTTCTAATTATTATTTAAGGCATGGGTATATCTTTGTATCTTAAATAGCTGTCATCTAAAAACCCAGAGGCAGTTATTTAGAAGACTTTCTGTTGTGACCATGCACAGCTTGCATATCTCCAGGTTCACTGGGATCAATAAAACACTAGCATTTCCCATTTAAAATATATATTTTTTTCCCTCAGAAGCAGGTTTTTTAAAGAAAAGAAATAGAGGTAAATAATGGAATTATGTTTGCACGTCTGGAAGACCAGTGGCTATTAAAGTACATAGGTATTTTGTGTGATAACTCTGGCCTTCGTGCCGTGAATTTATTGTATAGTAATATTGTGCTCTTGATAATTCACTAACTGCAACTCCACTAGATGTTTAAGACAAATTCTAAATTAGACCCTGAAATAGAATCAGATTTTTCATAGAAACTGGGTACATAATAATAATTGTAGCAAAATTAAAATTAGGATGAGTTATGAAACTTTATTGCTGCGTAGGAGACCACCTCAGAACCTAGTGGATTAAAACTGCTGTTTACTGTTACAGTTCTGTGTACCTGTTGAGCAGTTCTTTTGGTTTTGCCAGGGTTCACTCATGCACCAGCATTCAGCTGTGGGATTTCTCAGACTGGAAGGTCCAAGATGGCATTACTCACATGTCTGATAGTTGGTATTGGTTGATATTTAGGCTTTGCTTCATGTGGCCTAATGACATGGGGGTCCCAAGACAGCATTCCAAGAGAGTGAAAGTGGAAGTTGTAAGACTTTTACAGCTTTGCAGATCATATAATGTCACTTAACACTGCATTCACTTAGTCAAAGTAAATGTCACAAGACTAACCCATATTCAAGGGGTGGGGAAAATCAGATTTTACCTCCAGCAACATCACAATATAAAGAGGTATGCGTACTTGGATGGGAGGGATTTGGAGCCATGTTCTATAATTTACCACAAGTTGCTTAGAATAGTTTAAGTACAGGCACTTTTAAAGATGTCATGATTGGGATTTTCTTTAAAATAGAGGATGGTAAAACAGACTATAAGGTAAGTCAGGTGTTGATAATTGTTGGAGACTTGATTGGTACATGGAGGTTTACTACTGTCTCTAGCGTATGTTTGAAATTTTTTATAGTAAATTTTTTAAGGCATACTCAGGTATTTGAAACATTCTGTGAGAGGTTTTAACCTTATCTTCTACTTAATATTTACTAGAATAGTACATTTTTGCTTAGTACTTATTTCTTTTGTGGTATGTAGATACTAAAAGAGGGTAGACCAGTAGTATTTCAATTTAGGGAATTAGAAGTTCTTTATAGATTTTATTAGAAGTTATTAAAAAACATGTCTTTTCATTTGCAAATAACTGTTTCCCTTAATTATAAAAGGAAGACCAAGTACATTAAAGAAATTTTGGAAAACTGAATATAAAGCAGAAAACAGAACCCAACCAGAGATAACAATAAAATGTTAATAATGCTTATTTTTCCCAATATTTATGCATATACTTATATAGGCAAGGTATTTTTTTAGATAGCAATTATCCTCCTGTAATAAATCTGAATGACTTTAAAAAGTCTTTTTATTATGTGCTAAAGATAATTTTTTTAAAAGATTTTATTTATTTTAGGGAGGGAGAGAGAGCAGGGGCGGGCGGGGGAGCAGAGGGAGAGGGACAAGCAGACTTCGTGCTTAGTGCAGAGCCGAATGTGGGGTTCAGTTCCAGGACCCTGAGATCATGACCCAAGCTGAAATCAAGAGTCGAATGCTCAACTGACTGAGCCACCCAGGCACAAAAAGATAAATTTCAAGTAATGAAAAAGCCAAGAGAATGTCTACTAAGCTGTATGAAACTTTTTAATAGTGATAGCATTGCTTAATAGTAGCGAGTATTTGCTGAGTACGTAGTATGTGCCAGCAAAGTTCAAAATATACCTTGGAAGTTGGTACTATTATCCCCATTTTGTAGGCAAATAAATATTGGAGAAATTAAGCCTAGAGTCACACCAAGTAAAGGACCGATCTCATAGCTTGCGTTCTTAACTGTCATTTCTGCAAATGGTTAGAAATTGGCTGCTGTGCCAAAAATTGGGCAATGCTTAATTTATCTTGCCTGGCCTCAGTTTCATATTTATTTCTATCTTTATTAATTAAATTAATTAAATAAAGGGAAAGTCTTAGGTGTGGGTCATACTGTTTGTTAGTGTAGATGGGCCTGAGGCCTTTTTTGTTAGTCTAGTTATTTGGTTTATGACTACTGTGTGATTCTTGACAGATCCTGAATAACACTGTTATTGTAAGTAATGGAACAGAGTGGTCTAGAGAGTGATGGGAAAGGATACATGTTATTTGAGAGATCCCTTTATAAGCAGAATCCGCAAAAAACTTTTTAACATTATGCTGTCATTTTTCTGATCTTAGGAATTAATAAGCTTTCTAAATTTGGTAATCAGAAATCCAAGTCATACTTGGTAAACAATTTATGGTAGTGCTCAAAGAAAGCTTTATTGTTAAGTAGGGAATAGGTAAAACTTCTTTGGTCTTGAAAGTTTTCTGATACTGCCAGAAGCTTTTCAGTTCAATTTTTCATTGTGCCCCAGATTCTACTCATTAGGCATAACCAGTGGAGAGGGAGCACTTAGGCTGACCATATAGAAAGTACAGTGAAATCAGAAGGCATGGAGGTAGCATATGTGTATGGGGAGAAGTAAATGGATCAGTGTAAGTGACTGAAAATCTGTTACCACCTCAGCTTGCTATCCTCTGTGTTTTCAAAACTGTTTCCACCATGCTTCTAGTCCTCCTCTGTGTACTTCACACTATTCGTTTCTTTAAAACTCATCCAGTGCTTTTTTTGTTTTCTACTCTGCGAACTCCCTGCCAAAAAAGAAAAAAGATTTGGTTTTCATCAGTATCCTGAATAATTCCCCCCCACCCCCAAAGAATTCTTTTTCGACCTATTGAATCTGCTTGCTTTTTTTTTTTTTTTAAGCTTTTATTTATTTATTTGAGAGAGAGAGAGAGAGAGCAGGAGCAGGGGGGAGAGGCAGAGGGAGAAGCAGGCTCGCCACTGAGCAGGGAGCCCAATGCTGAACTCGATTCTGGGACCCTGGAATCATGACCTGAGCCGAAGGCAGACACTTAAGCCCAATGCAGAACTCGATTCCAGGACCCTGGAATCATGACCTGAGCCGAAGGCAGACACTTGAGCCACCCAGGCATCCCAAATCTGCTTTCTATCTATTTACTTTTGGACCCTCATTAATTTGCCTTGGAGCCAGTATGTTTCTTCTTAATAACTTGTCCTTAGTTGGGGACAAACTCAGGGGATTTTTTTGTTTGTTTTTAGCTGTTGGTATTTCAAAATCTTTAGTAGTTTCTGAGCCTATAGCCTGTAGCATTTGATTGTTCCCTATTATTCCACAAAGGTAGTAAAATTAATTACTAACTTTCAGTATTGTAAGAAATGCAGGAAGATGTATACGAATCTATTATAAAGTTAGGCAAAACTAGATAAATGTTTCATCTTTGAAAGCTCTGTTTCTCAGGAATATAATTTCTGGGGTACTAGGGAGAAAAATAATATACAAATTACTGGTGGTAAAAAACTTCAAAACCATTGCCTCGTTAAAGTACAAACTCCTGAGCAAAGGACACAAGATTGCCTTTATAATATGGGTCTGATTTTATGTAGTCATTCCCTTCAGAGACTTGTGTTCCTTTCTCCCCTTCCATACCTTCAATTTCACTCTGACACTCAAATTATTTTCTATTTTCCAGTTCTTCAACATGTTTTAGCATTTTTATGCCTTATTTCTCTTTTTCTATGTTTATTCTGCAAAGGTCAACTCAGATGTTACCTCCTCTGAAGTCTTTCTCATCTGGAACTTTTGGCTATTCCCAGTCAGTGCTCCCATGGCATTTTCAGGTTTTTGTTGTTTTTAAATACAGTTTTCAGTGTGGTGTGAGTGTCTGATCTAGAAATTGGTGTAATTGCTAATTCTCTTTGGTAATTATTCCTGTTGTGCTTCCTGACTCTGATCCTTTTGTCAGTTTTGAAAAAATTTCACCCAATATCTCTTCAATGTTTTTCTCTGCCCTGGTCCTTTCCTTGTGTAAATCCAACTAAGTGTACAGTAGATTTCCTTACTCCTCTTTCGGTGTCTCTTAAACCCTCCCTTCTATATTTATCATCATCTGTTTTTCCATGCTTCATTCTGGATAATTTTCTTTTAGCCTTTTTCCCTAGTTCTTTAGTTTTGCTTACTTTATTGTTAAATGCACCAGTTTTCCACTTTGCTAACATTGGGGCCATATTCATCTGGTTCTGCTGACTCTTACTTCTTGGCAGTGGGTTAATTTTTTTTCCTTATATTTTTGTGTGTCTTGTAATTTTTGGTTAAATGCCAAACAATGTAAGTTAAAAAAAAAAGTGGAAATTGAGATAAATAATATTTAAGCCTGGATATGGACGTACTCTACTTCTGTCAGACTGTTAGTGTGATGGGTTGAGTTGGTTTAGTCTGTAGTTGAGCCAGGCTTGAACTTTATCATCACTTTATTTACCTTCAGAGTTTTTCAGTAGTATACTACTATTACATAGTGCTTGGTGTGAGGCCTGGGATACTGGAGGATTTCTTTTAGTATTCTTTCACTATCCTCAACTTCTTGCAGGCCCTGCTCATCTGTATCATAAAGCGGTCTCTCTCTCTTTCAGGCTGTTGTAACTCTCTCAGCAGTAGGCTGCCTTTGTTTCTTATTTGAAGCAAAGCTCATGGTAAAAGGGGGTGTTCTTAGTTCTGTATATCTTTCTCTAGTCAGGCAGGCTCTCTGTGCCTGGTCCTCAGAGGTGGGCTGTCTCAAAATTTCTGTTCTTCTCCCTGCCTCCTAGAGTCCAGAGTGCATGCAGACCCCTGCCATGCCCCCCAACCCTCCTGCACCCCCAAAGCAACTGATCTCTGCCTTGTATTGATGGGAGATCTTGGACAAGCAGGTTTCATAGCCCTGCAAGTGGCCACAGACCTTTGCCTTGTATTGGTGTAGAATCTGTGCTGGAAGTGGGTTTTATACCCCCTTTCCTAGCCACAACCAATCCCACCTTGTACTCCTGCAGGATCTGGAGCATGGATGACCTTCTTCAGGTTCTCTCTTAAGCATAGGCAGGCTCTGCGTGGTCATAACTATAGAGAATGAGACTTTTAGCTCTCCTGTTTGTCCTCATTCTTATGAGCTCTCAATGGAGGCTTTTGGAAAAGACTCACCTTGTGTCGAGGCTCCCAGAGTTTCTAAACTGTCTCACACTAGCAGATGTATATTTTTAGATATTTAAGAATTTGATAAATTCCAGCTGTTTCTTATCAGCCTTTTTGTGGCCACCTTTGTTTTATTTCTTCTTGTGGAGGGGCTTACCATTCTTTGTTGTTCAACTCGTAGCCTCAGCTCTGGTGCACTTGAGAAAAGTGATTTAATAGATTATCTGGCTCATTCTTATTATGTTAGGAATTAGAGTGATGCTCTCTTATATTTTTCTATGCATTAAGCAGTGAGGGAATATTTAAGCACAATTTTATTTGTTTTATTTTGCTTGAAAATATTCAAGCAGAGACAAGTTGGGAGACTAGTAAAATCAGTATCCACATAACCATGCCTTATGCATGTCCTGGGCTTTGATTTCTTCCACAGGACTGGTAAAATGAAAATTTAAACTTTCTAGAAATTGCAAATGCTCCCAGGGCAGAAGTGGCTTTTGTGTTTTCGTATCTCTTTGGAATCCCATTTTCACTTCATTAAATTCTCTTCATTACATATCCTTATTGTCTTGTCAAGCCTCCATTGCTTTTAAGAGGATGCTTTTTATATTTTAATCTAACATTTTCCATTGTTTTGAGGAAGGATTGCTTTGAGTAATCTGCTATCAAGAACTTCAGATTCTCTTCTATAGCGTTTTGTATATCTCTGCTATTATACTTGTATCACAGTTATTTTTGTACTTACTTATTTTTATTCCACTCCCTCTGTGCCTGAAATATGAGTTTCAGGAAATAGGTTTTATTATTATATTTCTGGAATTTAGCACCCTACCTGGTATATTGAAAGTACTCAGTAACTTTTTTTTTTTTTTTTTTTTTAAGATTTTACCTGGGGCGCCTGGGTGGCTCAGTTGGTTAAGCGACTGCCTTCGGCTCAGGTCATGATCCTGGAGTCCCGGGATCGAGTCCCACATCGGGCTCCCTGCTCAGCAGGGAGTCTGCTTCTCCCTCTGACCCTCCTCCCTCACATGCTCTCTGTCTCTCATTGTCTCTCTCACAAATAAATAAAATCTTAAAAAAAAATTAAAAAAAAAAAAAGATTTTACTTATTTATTTGACAGAGACAGATAGCGACAGCAGGAACACAAACAGGGGGAGTGGGAGGGGGAGTGGGAGAGGGAGTGGGAGAGGGAGAAGCAGGCTTCTCACCGAGCAGGAAGCCCGATGCGGGGCTTGATCCCAGGACCGTGGGATCATGACCTGAGCCGAAGGCAGATGCTTAACAACTGAGCCACCCAGGCGCCCCAGAAGTACTCAGTAACTTTTAGGGGGTTTTTTGTTTGTTTGGTTTGGTTTGGTTTTTTTGGTGGCAGTTGGAAATTAGGCGGAAACAGTAGGTTAGAGTTTTGGATGCTGGGCCAAAGAATTTAGACTTCCTTTCTAGTAAGGTACTAGAAAAAAAAAATTTGATTGGAAATGTCACCATTACTAGTAGAATGAAATACAAAAGATGAAAATGTGAGTTCACTTTAGATAGAGCCAAGCATGGTATTAGAGACTGACTGACTTTGTTGATTTACCCAGAGTGGCCCTGGTAATCCAAGTAAAGTCTTGCTGAAAACATTGTAAAATTCAATTTTAATTTGTTTGTATTCCAGTGTGAGTTGTGAGATAGTTTCTCAGTTGCATTTAACATGTGATTATGAGTTCTTGATAATTTGCAGATAATATCAGGCACAGAATTACAGAATTTTACATGTCAGGTGATGATACAGAATTTCTTTAGGCTTTTTATCTGAACTGAGAGAAGATTTAAAGCAAGATTATTTCCACAGAATAGATTTGAATTGTGCTGTTACACTTTTTTTTTTTTTGTCTAAAGATCCTTTATAATGTTCAGCAGGTAACTGGAAAACATGAACTTAGTTTGAAGAGCTCTTCAGAGTTTCTTAGGAAGCCCAGCAGAATGAAATTACCTTTAGGGGGAAAAAAGAGCCAATTTTCCTAGTAGCTAACAAGTCACAGGTTTATGAGATGAACAGACTACATAAATTGTAGAGCTGGTATGAATGTATCTATTTTCCATTCCTGTTGCTTATGTCCGTCATTATTAAAATGCCTCAAAAGTGAGGAGGGTATACTGAACAGGGTGAAATCACAACCAGTTAGGTAAACTAGCAGTTAAATATCTGCTCCAGAGAATCTTCACCCAAGTGACCTCATTTCCAACGCTGAAAAGTTCACTAAAAGTCTCAAATACTGATCAAAAGATTTTTGTCGCTCATTTTCTTTTTTCTGCATTCAAACCAAGTCTGGAGAATGGAAAATCAGCCCCTTGGAGCTGGCAGTGCCTCAGCTTATTCAGATACGTTGATAAGAAACACGAACAGATAATTCAGGTGGACCCGTGATGCCTAGGACTTGCATGAGGCTTAAAGAGAGTACAAATTAAGTGTGCTGTGGAAATTTCATAACAATCATGAATGCTGTGTACAACTTGAGTGGGAAGGCATGGCAAATGTCACATATCTCTTCTGCTCAAGCTCATGCTCCACTGTCCCATCTGACTTACAAAACACAGGTTTAGGGGCACCTGTATGGCTCAGTTGGTTAAGCGTCCAACTCTTGATTTCGGCTCATGAGTTGGGCTCATGCACTGAGCATGGAGGCTGCTTAAGATTCTCTCTCTCCCTCTCCCTTTTCCCCCAACATCCCCAAAAGAAAACACAAGTTCAAGGATGAAATTACCAAGAATTTCAAGATGTCAGGAGCAGAGCTTTCAGTCAAGTGTAGCATCTTGTACTTCTGCATATGTCATATACCTGTGAAGCCAGCCCTTGGTGGTAATGTTCATCTAATTACCAAACAGCTGTCTAACTCAGGAATCAAATCTAAAGAAATTTAGATTTAAAGACGTACCGTGTTAGAAAAACTGAGAGACTATTATACTGACCATTGAGGAAAGATTGTACTTAGGAACTTTTTTGTGCTGTACTCTAAGTCTTGGTTAAAAGTATTGAACTTCAAATACCTTTTTCTGATAGTTTGTTCTTGCTTATACTTTTCTGTTACAGCACTTACAACAATTCAAGTTACATGATTATTTGTGTGCTTTGTTCTCTACCTAACTACATGTTCATAGTCACTATCTCAGTGCTTACATTCAGCGTCCTCATCTCATCGTCCTGTTCAGTATTAATGTGCCTAGCACACACTAAATATCTAGGCTTGAAAAGATGCCTCCATAGTACTCTGTAAGTGGTCTGGTAGCAGTCTTTCAAGGACTGCACATTTTATTTTTTTTCTACATTTTTCTGTGCTTTTGACCTACAACTTATGCAACCAAATTATGTAAGTTTTCTGGTTAACACCTACATTGTCAGAATTCAATCAATTTATGTAGAGGAGTTGCCAAAAATAGTTTCATAGAGTATAAATTCTATATCTCAGAGGACTCTGCCTCTTTGCCTTCTCCCAAGAGATTTGTTTTGAGCAGATTTCCTACTAGGTTAGTTTCATTTTGCAAATAAGTCTGGAAGTAAGAATTGAGTATAAATACAAAATAAACTATAAGGTATGATTAAGAAGCATAATTGTTGTTATAGAACCATGTGTAGGCCTATATCTCTTAAAAAAACATTTTGTTTTTCTGTTAATATCCTCATCACAAATACAGTCCCTTGTTCAGTATTTTTTTTATAGTCCTTTGTTTAGTATTTTTATAGCCATCTTAATAAAATGATGAACCTGCTACTTGTTAAATCATTTATGGGTTTTTGCATGTCAGTATTTAACCATTGATATTCTTGTTACTAATGTATATACCTTCTTTGAATGTCCAATTCATAATTATTTTTGATAAAATCTTATATGGATGTAGTGTAAATGGTTTATAAAAGCTGAAGATAGGGGCGCCTGGATGGCTTGTAGTTTAGGCGACTGACTCTTGATTTTGGCTCAGGTGATGATCTCAGGGTCCTGGTATAGAGCCCTGCGTCTCACTTTGCTCAATGGGGAGTCTGCTTTGGGATTCTCTCTCCCTCTGCCCCTGCTTGCTCGCTCTCTTTCTCTAAAATAAATAAATCTTAAAAGAAAAAAGCTAGAAGGTAGAAAAGATTTATGTTAGGCAACTGTATGCTTTATCATCCAAACCAGGCCACTTTTAAGAGACAAACCAAGGACTATTAATAATTGTCCTGGGATAATGAGCAGGAATTACGACTTTTCTGGAGATTCTAGACAAACCAGGAAATATGGTCATCCTATTTTAAAAAGGAAAAGAGGAGTACTTTGCCCCACCCTTCATTTCCAATCTCTTTCCAAAGGCAGTTACCTTCAACTTTTTAGCTGTTCTGGGATTTACCTTCACTTTTTTTTTTTTTTTAAGATTTTATTTTTTTGACAGAGAGAGACACAGCGAGAGAGGGAACACAAGCAGGGGGAGTGGGAGTGGGAGAGGGAGAAGCAGGCTTCCCGCTGAGCAGGGAGCCTGATACGGGGCTCGATCCCAGGGTCCTGGGATCATGACCGGAGCCAAAGGCAGACACTTCACCATGAACCAC
>NW_022589704.1:70367181-70494076 GCF_004348235.1 Phoca vitulina | reverse complement strand
GTGGGAGTGGGAGAGGGAGAAGCAGGCTTCCCGCTGAGCAGGGAGCCTGATACGGGGCTCGATCCCAGGACCCTGGGATCATGACCTGAGCGAAAGGCAGATGCTTAACGACTGAGCCACCCAGGTGCCCCTACCTTCACATTCCTGAAGAATGTTTATACTCTTCAGTGATTTTTCCTATGTATTTTCCTTATTCACCCTTGTCTTCACTTCCCCAGTCACCTCCATCCCATACATGTTTGTAGCAAAATTGTTGATTCAATAGCTTATGTTTACATTATTATAACTAATTAATATTCACCCAAGTTTCACCCAAACACTCCTCCCCCCTTTTTTTTTTTTAAGATTTTATTTATTTATTTGACAGATACACAGCGAGAGAGGGAACACAAGCAGGGGGAGTAGGAGAGGGAGAAGCGAAGCAGGCTTCCCGCTGAGCAGGGAGCCCAATGCAGGGCTCAATCCCAGGAACCTGGGATCATGACCTGAGCTGAAGGCAGAGGCTTAAGGACTGAGCCACCCAGGCACACCGAAACACCCCCTTTCTTGAACAATAACTGATAACGGAGAAAATTTAATTGCCGTTTATTCTTTGTACTTAGCAATTTTTCTTACCCAGTTGTATCATGGTCTGTGCCATATATGCCAAAATAATTTCCATATGCCCCACCTCCTCCCCTCTGAACTTTGCTTCCATTATCTGCAATCCTGCTCTGGTCTGGATCCTATGCTTCCTACATACCTTTGGAACTATTTCTTGGGTTCTGTGTCTAAACTTTCCTTTCTTAACAGTTTCCTGGGTTCCATGTCTGTTTCTTTCATTCTTTACACTCTCATTTTCATTGGACATACTCTTCATTTATCTTCCTTTGATATTTGTCTTGTTTTTTGATCTTTTTAAAAGATCTTGCATGTCTGAAAACAGGTCCCTATTCTCCACCTCACATTTAATTGCTAGATTGGAATTCAAGTGTAAGCATTTTTCTCAGTACTACAGGCATTGCTTCATTGTGTTAAGATTTTTTAAGGTTGTAATTAAGAAGCCAGTACAGGATCTTCTCTTCATTTTTGGTGTTCTAAAATTTCAATATGATAAATTGTGCTTAGTGTTGGTCTTTTTTTCTTTGATCCTGCTGGGTACTCTAAAGCCCTTTCAATGTGGAGATTTGTATCCTTCAGTTCTAGAAAGGTTCTTTTATTTCTTTGGTAGTTTTCTTTCCATTTTCTTTCTTCTCTCTTTATTAATCATGGCTAAAGTAAGATGATAATTCCCTTGGTTAATTCTATTTTAAAGTTGTAGTTTCTATTTCTGAGAGGTTTCCTCAATTTATTCCCCATAATTATGTTGAATTATTCATTTCATTGTATCACAGTTTTTAAAAAGTGTATCCCATTTTGAATGTCCACAAATTCTTTATTATACTCCAGTTTCCCTGTTATTTTATGAATGGATGTCTTTTGATCTCTTTGAGGGTAGTAGTTAGCTATTTTCCCCAAATTAAGTTCCTTTTTTTGGGGGGGTGGTTATCCTGGTCTTTCATATCAGAGGGTTTCATTGGATACTTAGTAATCCTTAATGTTTATCTGTTTGAAGGAAACACTAAAAAAACTGATTAGAAAACTCTTGATGATTAGTGGACTTTGCTGTGGGGTAGGATGTTCATGTGGCAAACTAGCTTGGTAATTGGGAGCAGTCCAAATGTCAGTATCAGAAATCTTATCTCTGGTGTTTTGTTTGGTGATCCAAGAGTAAAATCCCTTAATTTTATGGCAACATTGTAGAAATAGGACTGGGAAAAAGTTCTCAGGTCTCAGCATTGAGCATATAGGTTTTATTTTTTACACTTACCCCTGCAGATTTGATTGTATACTTGGGTGGGATGGATTGCCTCTGAAATCCTTATTCTTGAGAGAATAAATACTTTTGTAAGAATGAAGCTAGGGGAAGAATTTGGGGTTTTACTGCTTCAACTACAGATTTGATTTTAAGCCACGCATCTTCTCTTTTATGGTATCTTGTACCTTCAGGTCATGGTTCTTTTTCATGTGCTAAGGCTTCTAGTTTCTACCTCTTTCTAAGGGCCTAGGGTGTAGTTTTATCTTCTCTGCTTAATTATCGTGCCTTTACTCCTCCTTTGGATTTTCCAAATACACATTGAAATCTCTTGCCTTCTGTGGCCCCTTTGAATTCATTTACTGTTGTCTTTTTTTTTTTTTTTTTTAAAATTTTTTTTTTTTTTCAGAGATACTCAGCGAGAGAGGGAACACAACAAGCAGGGGGAGCGGGAGAGGGAGAAGCAGGCTTCCCACGTAGCAGGGAGCTGATATAGGGTGAGCCGAAGGCAGACGCTTAAGGACTGAGCCACCCAGGCGCCCCTCATTTGTCGTCTTATCAGGGTTTTGGAAGGAGGGGCAAAATAGATGCATAAGGATAATCTCATGTTTTAACTGGAAGTTCAAAACCAACCTTTTTTGATAAGCTTTCTTTTATTTAATCATATCTCTGTGACTTTTACTGTGGTTTGTCATTAGTTGGATATTTTTAGTGGAATAATTTTAATTGAGAATGAGTTTGTGTTACATCTTTTTCATGTTTGTTGTATATCCTCTGCTGCAATATAGACCATATGTTTTGGTGTTTTTTCCTCTCTTCATTCTCTTTTCTGTTACTGCCTGATACCATGTTTTTAAAGTAAATATTATCAACAAAGGAAATTCTTTTGTAGTAACTTAAGGTAGAAAGTGGTGATTGATCCGAAGTTGGCAAGTTAATGAGGTTACATGCCAAAAATAGATTAGGTATTTTTACCTTAAATGTTTAAATTTGAATTTTTTTTTTTTTATCTTTTCCTTTTCCTTTTTGGGGGGGGCAGGGGTGGAGGGTGGGGTGGGAGGGGACAGAGGGAGAGGGAGAGAGATAGAAAATCTCAAGTAGGCTCCATGCCCAGTGCAGGGCCTGAAGCAGGGCTCCATCTCACAATCCTGAGACCATGACCTGAGCTGAAATCAAGTCAGACGCCTAAATGACTGAGCCACCCAGATGCCCCTAAATTTGAATGTTTTAATAAAGCAAATATACCTTACCCAAGTGGCATATCAGATAAGTGAAGTGCATCTGTTTGTAATTGGTTTAATGTCAATCCACTACCAGAACAAGAAGGGAAGTTTTGACCTTGAAAGTGGGTAGGGAGAAGTTGAAGAGATTATTGTGATTTCAAGTTTTTTTGATTTATAAAAGTAATGTCTTTATAGCAGCACTATTTGTAATAGCCTAAAATTGGAAACAGTTCAGTGTCCATCTGCAATACAATGGACAAATTTATGTGTATTGATACAATGAAATACTATATAAACTAATTAGAGTGAACTAACTACAGCTGCATGCTACAATATAAATGAATCTCACAAATACAGTGTTGAGCAAATAAAACCAGACATAAAAGAATACATATTATATCATTCCATTCATATACATAACACAGGTGTCCACCTCTGTCCAAACGTAGAGCATTTCTGTGAATCCTTTTGTAAGTTGGAATGGTGAAACGTGAAGAAGCAATTACCATTAGTTTATATGGGAAAGCTTTTGAGTGTTGCCAGACCCAAAAAATAACCTCTCTCAGACTTTTCTGTTATCGTACACATCTTGCTAATGGATACACAGTATACATCGAGATAAAGCACAGAAGCTTGTAGACAGAGTTTAAAGTTATGGTGGCTTGATGCTGAGATGACAAGTGTAGTTCCCGGGGAAGGAGGTTGGTGTTGTCACTTGCTACTCAGGGTACACACTGCGTCTATAATGCTGCAAAACAAATGCTGAATGCTGTTTTTTCACTCTTCGTTGCCTTTTTATAAAACCAAAAAATTGTCTTTGGATTTCTTTTGGTTAGCGAAAGCAGGGACTGTATATAGGTCTTTCATAAAAGTGATGTGGCATAATGTGGACTTTTGAAAAGTGGGAGATACCTGTATAATTAAAAGATCACACATAGCTATTGTGACTCTTGGTGTAGGTTGAGGAATGTTTAGTAAAGAAAAGTTAGAAATTATTCTCACTTTTGAGAAAGGGAGATAGGAAAACAAATTATAGCATAAGGTAGTGTGTCTTAAAAGTATATACAGAGTAGAAGCACACAAAGAAAAATGGTTGATTTCATACCATGACAAGGAATTGAATGGGGAATGTATAGAGTTTCCAGGTACATACAAAGTCCTGTGAGGGAATATTGTGATAAGGGGGGTGCAAATAGTACAGTATAGCTAATGCTCATGGTTTGAGTGTTAAACACTACTAATAGATAAGAATAGCAAGACAGCCAAGAACAAATTTGTATTGGATTCCATAGAGACAAAATTGAGTAAGGAAAAAAGCCCAGGCTTTGGAAACAACCTCAGTTCCTCATCCCTCTTTTATCAGTTTGCTTCATTCTATCGGCAGTAGGAAGCCTTTGATGGACTTTAGACTTCTGCCTTAGAGAAGAGGGGTGTTGATAGTCTCATAATTCACAATGTTGGATATAGTTAATTTGCATGGTTAATTCTTGATTTGAGCTGATGATTAAGGAGGATTAAGAATTGAAGGTTTGCATGTTTTCCCAAAGGCAATTAATCAACATTTGCATTTCACAGGAAACCTCAAGAATGGAGTCTAAACCTTCAAGGATTCCAAGAAGAATTTCTGTTCAACCCCCCAGCTCTTTAAGTGCTAGGATGATGTCTGGAAGCAGAGGAAATAGTTTAAATGATACCTATCACTCAAGAGAGTCTTCATTTAGACTGGATTCTGAATATCAGGTAACATCCTAATTTGGAATGTATGTACACAGTTTCTTTCAAAATCCTTGGGACCACATGGTTTTTAGATTTTAGAAAAGTAGTGAGTGTAGTTAATAAGCTCAGATGGATCTGAGGCATCCTGTAATAAAACACACTAATAATATCTGCAGGAAAATGAATGATTATTCACACCAAGTAGCAAAAACTCAATGTTTTCAATCTTTGTGGACTTCAAAATTATGAGGAAGGCTTTGTGGTCTTATGTAAAATCATTATACTGTATTTCAAAGACTTGGAAACCTATTTACTTAAAAAACATAAGTATCAAGTATAAATTTGACTAAATTAGTCAGTGCGGATGACTTGGTCAAAGGATCAAAAACTGCATCCTTTCTTAACATTATACCGATTGATCTCACTTTTCTCTGCATGTACACAAAGCAGTGGTAGAGTAATGATTGTTAAGTTTTTCTTTAGTATGGCTTCTAAGTATTTTGCTTTTAGTGATGGGTGATTATTAAATTGACAGACTGTCTTTTGTGAAGATGTATTACTAACAATCTTTTAGACAAATTTTGGGACTTTATTTTCATGCTTAGTAATAATGAGTTTGCAGATTCATGATCTACATAAGCTACTCTTACGTAATTAATTTTCCTTTGGATTGATAGCACTTACGGTTTTGAAATGGCTTATTAGTGTTATAAACATAGTAGTTTTAGTAAAAAACAGTATAAATCTCAGAAGGCATGATTTCTAGGTTTAATGCAATTCATATTGTTCATCTTTCAAATTTCAGGTTATTGCATTATTGGCTGAACAGCTAATTAAATCATGTGCACAAGTCTGATGTTAGGTAACTTGAATCTAAGAGAATCTTTTAGTGAAAATTTCCATTTAAGTATTTATAAATGTATATATCGTGATATATTACATGAAAAAGTGTCATTTTAAAATATTTTTACACAGTAATAAGCATTTTATAAAATATTCAGAGAAAGAATAAAGTAAAAATATTCTCTAAAATGCATATATTACATACTTCCTCGCTTTTTTTTTTAAAGATTTTATTTATTTGACAGAGAAAGAGATGGCGAGAGCAGGAACACAAGCAGGGGGTGTGGGAGAGGGAGAAGCAGGCTTCCTGCTGAGCAGGGAGCCCGATGTGGGGCTCGATCCCAGGACCCTGATATCATGACCTGAGCCGAAGGCAGACACTTAACAACTGAGCCACCCAGGCGCCCAACTTCCTCACTTTCTATGAACTATTTACTGAGTCTCATTTTAAATGCTGATTGATAATGTATTTTTTTATTCTGTTGCTAGACAAAAGAACACATACCAGAGGTACAGAATCACATATTTGCATCCTATAGAAAAGTTCTGGATTAAATGATTATGACTTAATAAGAGCACAGATTGATTTTTTTCCCTTATATTGTCTTCATAAAAAATTTGTCTACAGATCTTTCTCTGATTTTTCATATAGCTTATTAGTGAGGAACAGACTCTGAAACCAGACTCTGTTGCCTGGATTGGAGTCCCGTTCCACTACTTACTAGCTGTGTGAACGTGGGCAAGTTTCTTTATTACATCTTTATTTCTTATTTTCCGTATCAGTCAATCAGGTTGTTAGTGTTAGATGAATTATTACACTGAATGAGAATAGTGCCTGCCACATGATGAACACTATATAAATGTTAGCTGCTACATTTGTTTTTATTATAATTCTTATAGTTAATTATATTAGCTGCTAAAAGTCTTAGCTGTATTTAGAAAATTTATTGACATTCACTTGAAAAGATAAGTATCTTCAAGACTATTCTTTTTCTTAACGTCCTAGATTACTTTAAAAGTCTTAGTTTTCATTGTGGAGGTTAAACAAATGCAAGCATAAAAAACCACTTATGTCTTTTATTGATTCTTAATAAGATAAATCAGGGTTGGAGTTTTTCTTAATGTTTTTCAATTGCTTTAAATGGCATCCAATTTTTTTTAATGGATTATAGGAACATTTCCAATCTTAAATCAGTTACTCCTAGCCTGCTTTGCTCTTTAGTTTTGATTTAGAAACTGAGACTTCTGTGTTCTTGCAAAAATTATTTTATATCTGTGTTTCTTACGTAAAATGGTGGTAACTAGCTTTTCACGTGGTTGTTATTAAGATTAATTGAAAGAAATAATACATTAAAGCACTTAAAACAACTGTGTCTGGAACTTAGTAAGGGTTCAGATGTTTCTGTTTATGATGATGATGATTGTGATTGCTACTGTTATCATTATTTCCTGGCTTTATATTGGCTTAAATAGATACATTTAAGGTATAGTGTAATATGTTGTCAGAATATTTATATTACATATTATGTATTTAGTTTTATATAATATTCTTAATACTACTTAACAAAATGTATATTAAATGAATGAGACC
Source organism: Phoca vitulina (assembly GCF_004348235.1). Classification (NCBI taxonomy): domain Eukaryota; kingdom Metazoa; phylum Chordata; class Mammalia; order Carnivora; family Phocidae; genus Phoca; species Phoca vitulina. The sequence goes on along the minus strand of NW_022589704.1, from coordinate 70,486,869 downwards.
TTTAAATGTCAGAGGGAACTGCTTGCAACATAACACTCCCCTTGTCTCAGACACTTAGTAAAGCTGAAGCTTCAGAAAGGAGGTCAGGACTAGGCATGATAGATCAATTTGTTATGTTAAGGATTAAATAATAGGGAAATACCTTATATTTATATATTGCTTAACATTTTGTAGAACATTTTTTGCTTTTAATTTTTTAATTTTATTTTTTTAAATACAGCTTTTTTTTTTTAAGATTTTTATTTACTTATTTGACAGAGATACACAGCGAGAGAGGGAACACAAGCAGGGGGAGTGGGAGAGGGAGAAGCAGGCTTTCCACGGAGCGGGGAGCCTGATGGGGGCTCAGTCCCGGGACCCTGGGATCATGACCTGAGCCGAAGGCAGATGCTTAACGACTGAGCCACCCAGGCGCCCCTGCTTTTAATTTTAAATAGGATAATACTTGTGTCATTTTATAGGTAAGGATCTGAAATCTGAAAAGAAGTTGTTTCCCTCAGTCACATGACTAGTATATAGTGTACCTGAGTTTAAGAATCTAAGATTTACAGATAGCATTGTTTCTTTGGGAAAATATAGATTCTAAGTTGCGAACAATTGATTTTCTGAAGATCTTTTGGTTCTCAGCCATTTGTAAGCTGGGCTGCCTCTGTTACTAGTCTTGCTGATATTTCTGTTGCTTCATCTTGAAGTTTTTGTTACAATTTGAATGGTTGAGAACTAGGATCATCTTACCTCTTTGTTAACAGTAAGTAGAATTTTAAATATTTTTTTTAAAGAAAATTTAATTCCTTTAATTCATATTGTTAAAAGTAAAAATTTGGGAGCATTGTGTGAATATGTAATTGTTTATGTAAGTTCCACATATATTTCTATAACTCAATTTAAGAACTGCTAATCCTGCTACACTTTTCCTTTTTTTGCTTTGAGATTGATTACTTTTAATATGAAATAATGAGAGGCTTTTTATTTATGTGTTTTCTAGTTTGTAGATCAGCTTACAGAGCTCAGTACCATTTGCATATTTTGCATACTATATTATCTCAAGAATTAAAAGAACCAGTGTCATTAACACATTTATCTACTACAAGGTTAGCTTCCAAGGAACTAAATACATGCATGCATACATATAAATACAATTAGACAAGAAAATGAGAATAGTTTTAAAATGGAATCAGGAAAAATACAGATAAAGTACTGAGAGTGGGTCAAATTTGTATCACTGATAGGCATTTTTAAGCACTGTACAGTGTTTTAGAGTTAAACTTGGACTCTTGTTTTGGGCGTCAGGAAGGTCACAGGGAAATAGAACCAGATCTATAAGGTGTTTTGTTCAAAAGGAAAAGAAACCCAGTTCCTCAAAGAAAGCAGTGCTTCGCAGTTTGGTCTGAAAGGGGACAGTGAATGATAGAGTGGACATTGTCTTCATTGTAGTATTAATATTATTAGTATATTGCTAGTTTACTCAACTTGTTTCTTGGTAAATCTCCGTGTAAGCAAAGGACATGATGCCAAAGTGTACAGCTTAGTGAAAAACAGTTCTGTAAAGGGACAATAGAGTGATCTGAATACCAGTTTTCTGGTAGTCTTCATCTACGTATTAGGGAGTTTTGAGTGATAAATGGACTCCAGATCCTCCTCTCTGGTGTATGTATAAGGTTTCTTACCTGGATTTGGGCATGAACGAATTCATAAATCTTAAAATCAGCTAATGTCTTTTCTTTTTTTTTTTTAATGAGAATTGAAAAGACTACTCATTCTGAAAGGCAGTAGGAAATAAGACTTTACAGTAGTGTGGCAATGGATGCTCTAGCACATGAATATTTAGAGGTCAAAGTTCCATGGTGTTGCATATGGCTAATTTTGGTCTGGAAAATTTTCGAAGCAGGAAATAGCGGTCATCACAGTCAAGGCATTGATTCATTGAAATGAGGAGCCAAAGAAGAGCATTTCATTCTGGATTTGCTTCTGTTACTGTGTATTAGATAATTTCCAAGTGATTAAGCATTGTTCAGTGGATAGCATTGGTTCTATTTGTAGTAATTGTTAAGGTTCTTTTTTTTTTTCTTTTTAAGAATAGCTTTATTGAGGGGCGTCTGAGTGGCTCAGTGGTTAAGCGTCTACCTTCAGCTCAGGTCATGATCCCCGGGTCCTGGGTTAGAGCCCCGCATCAGGCTCCCTGCTCAGCGGGAAGCCTGCTTCTCCCTCTCCCACTCCTCTTGCTTGTGTTCCCTCTCTCGCTGTCTCTCTCTTTGTCAAATAAATAAATAAAATCTTTAAAAAAACCAAAAAAGAATAGCTTTATTGAGTTATAGGTCACATACCATATGAGTCATCCATTTAAAGTGTACAGTTTGGTGGTTTTCAGTATATTCACAGAGTTGTGCAAATCATTACCACAGTTAATTTTAGAACCTTTTTTTTTTTTTTTTTTTTTTTAAAGATTTTTTTTTTTTATTTGAGACAGAGAGAATGAGAGAGAGAGAGCACATGAGAGGGGGGAGGGTCAGAGGGAGAAGCAGGCTCCCTGCCGAGCAGGGAGCCCGATGCGGGACTCGATCCAGGGTCTCCAGGATCATGACCTGAGCCGAAGGCAGTCGCTCAACCAACTGAGCCACCCAGGCGCCCAATTTTAGAACCTTTTTATCACCTCAAGAAAAAAACCCAGAATCTAGCTATCACGCACTGCCCCTCCCTCTCAGCACTAAACAACTGGTAGTCTACTTTCTGTCTCTCTAGATTTCCCAGTGTTGGACTTTCATTTACGTGAGTAGAAACATACACTGTAGTCTTTCGTATTAGCTTTTTTCACCTAGCATGCTTTCAAGGTTCATCTGTGTTATAGCCTATATCAGTACCTTATTCCTTTTTATGGATGAACACTATGCCATTGAATTGGGTATACCTTTTTTATGGATGAATAATAGTCCATTTTTTGGATAAATCACATTTTGTTTATCCATTCATCCACTGATAAGACATTTGTGTTTCCATCTTCTGGCTGTTATGAGTAATGGTGCTGTAAATACTCATGTGCAGTTTTTATGCAGACTTATGTTTTCAGTTACCTTAGGTTTATACCTAAGAGTAAAATTGTTCAGTCATATAGTATAACTCTGTGTTCCATTATTTGAGGAGCTGTCAGACTATTTTCCAAACTAGCTGGACCATTTTTATTTTATATTCCTACCAGCAGTTATGTGTGGGGGTTCTGATCTTGCCACATCCTTGCCTACACTTATCTTACATTTTGATTCTAGCCATCCTATCATGGGTGTGAAATGTCTCATTGCAGCTTTGATTTAGATTTCCTTGATGACTCATGATTGTGAGCATCTTTTCATGTGCTAATTAGCTACTTTTATATCTTTGAAGAAATGTCTCTTCAGATCCTTTGCTTATCTTTAAATTGGGCTATTTGTTGCTTTATCATTGAGTTGTAAAAGTTTTTCATTTTAAATTCCACTTTTTCATTAATGATATATGGGAAAGTGATTGACTTTTTTTTTTATATTAACCTTGTGTCCTGCAGCCTTACTGTAATCCTTTATTCTACAAGGGATTTTTTTGTTGTTGTTGATTCTGTGAGATTTTCCACATAGTAGAGGGCATCATCTGCAAATAAAGATATTTATGTCTTCTTCCCAATCTGTGTACATTTTATTTCCTTTTCTTGCCTTATTGCATTACTTAGAACTTCCAGTGCAGTGTTATAAAGGAGTGGTGTAAAGAAGAACCAAGTAAGCCCAAAGTTAGTAGAAGAATGGAAATTAAAAAGATCAGAAGGTAAATAGAGACTAAAAAGGTAATAGAAAAGATAAGTGAAGTTAAGAGCTGGTTTTTTTTTAAAAAAGCTAAACAAAATAGACTAACCTTTAGCTGGGTTCACCAAGAGAGGAGGATTCAAAATCAGAAATGAAATAAACGATACCATAAAACTACAAAGGATCATAAGGGACTACTATGAACAATTATATTCCAAAAACTGGACAACCTATAGAAATAAATTCCTGGTAACACACAACCCACTAAACCTGAATTAAGAAGTAGAAAATCTGAACATACCATTAACGAGTAAGGAGATTGAATCAGTAATCAAAACCTTCCAACAAACAAAAAGTCCAGGATCAGATCACTTATATAAATTCTACCAACTTCTCAAACTTTCAAGAAACAGAAGAGGATGTAACACTCCCAGTTCATTTTATGAAGCCAACATTACCCTGATAACAAAACCAGACATGGACATTATAAGAAAAGAAATTTATAGGACAATATCCATGATGGACATATGTGTAAAAATCCTCAACAAAATATTAGCAAACCAGATTCAATAATATGAGGATTATACACCATGATCAAGTCGGGTTTATCCCTAGGATACAACGATGGTTCAACATCCACATATCTCGTTAATGTGATATACCACATTAACAAAATGAAGGAGAAATATATATTTTTTTAAATCATATCATCTCAGTAGATGCAGGAAGAGTGTTTGACAAAATTCATCTGTTTATGATGAAAACTCAGCAAAATGGGTACAGAGGGAACATACCTCAACATAGTGAAGACCATATATGACAATCCCACAGTGAACATCATACTTGATGGTGAAAAGCTGAAAGCTATTCCTCTAAGATCAAACTAAACTAAAGAGACAAGGATGCCTACTCTTAACTACTTCTGTTCAACATAGCATTGGTAGCTCTAGCCAGTGTATTTAGGCAAGAAAGAAAGAAAAGGCTTTCAAATGAGAAGATGTGAAACTGCCTCTCTTTTCCAGATAACATGATAATATTTATAGAAACCCTAAAGACTCCACTAGAAAATTGTTAGAACTGAATAAATCCAGTAGAGTTATGGTGTACAAAGTCAGTATACAAAAATCAGTTGCATTTCTATTACACACTATCAGAAATTAAGAGAACAATCCTATTTGCAACTGCATCAAAAAGTAAAATACCTATGGGGAATTAATTTAACCAAGGAAGTGAATGTTGTATACTTAAAACTATGAGACATTGATAATGAAAGAAGTTGAAGAAGACACAGATAAATGGAAAGCTATTTCGTGCCCTTGGATTGGAAGAATTAATGTTGTTAAAATGTTCATACTACCCAAAACAATCTACAGATTTGGTGCAATTTCTACCAAAATTCCAGTGGCATTTTTCACAGAAATATAACAATCCTAAAATTGGGACTCTTGAAAGGCCCTAATAGCTAAAGCAATCTTGAGAAAGAACAAAGCTGGAAGCATCATGCTTCCTGATTTCAAACTATATTATAACACTAACAGTAATCAAAACAGTATGATATTGGCATAAAAGCAAATAAGTAGATCAATGGAATGCAATAAAGAGCCCAGAAATAAACCTACACAAATTTGGTCAATTAATTGACCACAGTGGAGCCAAGAAAATACAGTGTGGAACGGAGAGTCTCTTCAGTAAATGGTGTTGGGAAAACTGGAAAGCCGTATGTAAAAGAATGAAACTGGGCCACTATCTTACTCAATACACAAAATCAACTCAGTGGATTAAAGATTTGAGCCTAAGACCTGAAACCATAAAACTCCTAGAAGATTGAGGAGGTAAGATCCTTGACAGGGGTCTTGGTGGTAATTTTTCGGATTTCACACCAAAAGTAAAGGCAGCCAAAACGATAGTAAACAAATGGGACAGCATCAAACTAAAAAGCTTCTGCATAGCAAAGAAATCATCAAAACAAAATGGTAAGGCAACCTACCAAACAGGAGAAAATATGTGCAAATCATACACCTGGTAAGGGGTTAATCTCTAACACATAAAGAGACAGTCATACAGCTATGTAGCAAAAAAAAAAAAAAAATCTGATTAAAAATGGGCAGGGGTTGGCACTTGGGTGGCTCAGTTGGTTAAGCATCTGACTCTTGATTTCGACTCAGGTCATGATCTCAGGGTCGTGAGATTGAGCCCCATGTTGGGCTCCACGCTCAGTGGGGAGTCCGCCGGAGTATCTCACATCTCTGCCCCTCCGCCCCCCCAAAATAAATAAAATCTTTAAAAAATAATTATTTTTAAAAATGGGCAGAGGATCTGAATGGACAGTTTTCCAGAGACGACATTAATGGCCAGTAGGTACATGAACAGGTGTTCAGCATCACTAAGGGAAGACAATGGCATCACCTCACACCTGTTAGAATAGCTATCAAAAAGAAATAGCAAGTGTTGGCTAGGGTATGGAGAAAAGAGAACCCTCCTGTGCTGTTCGTGGAAACATAAATTGGTGCAGTCAGTCACTATGACAAACAGTAGGAAGGTTCCTCAGAAGATTAAAAATACAACTACCATATGATCGAGCATTTCCACTTCTGTATTATCTCTCTGAAGGAAGGAAAGACACTAATTCAGAAAGATACCTACAATTCCATGTTCATTGCAGCATTATTTACAAGAGCCAAGACTTGGAAACAACCTAAGTGGCCATTGATAAATGGGTAAAGAAAATGTGCATATATATATGTATACAATGGAATACAGTTCAGCATAAAAATGACAGATATCCTACCATTTGTGACAGCATTATGCCAGATGAAATACATCAGGCAAAAACAAATCCCTAATCTCACTTATATGTGGAATCTAAAGAAAACTCTGGGGACGCCTGGGTGGCTCTGTTGGTTAAGTGTCCAACTCTTGATTTTGGCTCAGGTCACGACTCGGGGTCCTGAGATCGAGCCCTGTGTCTGGCTCTGTGCTGAGCGTGGAACTTGTTTGAGAGTTTTTTCCCCCCCCCCCCCCAAAATAAATGTCTGAATTTATAGATACAGAGAACAAAATGGTGGTTACCAGATTACAGGGGGTAGGGTTGGGCAAAATGGATGAAGGTGGTCAAAAGGTATAAACTTCCAGTTATAAAATAGTCCTGAGGATTTAATGGGCAGTATGGTGATAATAGTTAATAATGCCATGCTGTATATTTGAAAGTTGGTGAGAGAGAAGATCTCAAAAGTTCTCAGTCACAAAGGAAGACAATTTGTTAATTGTGCGGTAGTATAGTAGATAATAATTTTTTACTATATGACCCATGAGATCATGATCTGAGCTGAAACCAAAAGTCAGATGCTCAACTGACTGAGCCACCCAGGTGTCCTTTTGGGTTTTTATGGAGGCTTCATTATATAGTCATATTGATTAAGTCATTGGCCATTGGCTGTTTAAACCTTCAGCCCCTCCCTTTCTCTTCTCTGGAGGTTGGGGAGTGAGGTAGGACTGAAATCTTTCTTTCCCTAAAAAAAACCAAAAAACAAAGACTTAGTTTATTTAATTGTTAAAATAATTTAGAAATGGTAAAAAGTAAATGATTCAGACCAAAGATACTTGAACAGTGAACCAAATTGGTAGGAGCTAAAAAAGGTTTTGATTTTGAACTTAAGCCAGCAGAAATACTGGTCAGAACCTTTATTTTTCCTTTCCATATACTATATTAACAAGCATTTTGTTTCTGGGATGACATATGGGCTGCATTTTAGAGTTGAGTCATGAAAATTGTTTCCTGTACAGTGAGTGCATCTTTTCCCATCAATAGCCAATGCCTGAAAACTGGATTGATTTTAGACTTTTTGTTCATTTCTCACTGTGTCTCTAAATTTGATGAGTTTTTATGTCTTACAATTACTCTCTGTTCCCATTTTGTCACAAGGACTTATTTCCTGCCATTTCAATGACTTTATAGTTGAGCTTCCTACTTTCTGTTCCATTTTTTTCATCTTCCGCAATGCTCTAAGGATCTTTCTAAGAAGTAGTTGATCTGATGATATTTCCTCATTCAGTAATTCCCAAAGTCATATTTACACAAGTGCTATTCAGTAACAGTTTGTCTGGTCCATGCAAAACAAGAAAAATAAGGAAAAGATTTTGTGCAAATGAAGTTTATTCACTTTGTCTGTTTTATTCTGTTAAATCCATCATGTTTTGGGAACATATAAAATGCCCTTTATTTTTATTTTTTAAAGATTTTATTTATTTATTTGACAGAGAGAGACACAGCGAGAGAGGGAACACAAGCAGGGGGAGTGGGAGAGGGAGAAGCAGGCTTCCCACAGAGCAGGGAGCCCGATGTGGGGCTCGATCCCAGGACCCTGGGATCGTGACCTGAGCTGAAGGCAGACACTTAAGGACTGAGCCACCCAGGCGCCCCTAAAATGCCCCTTTTAAAAACGGGGGGTGGGATTAGATGGTATTTGCTAATTTTCATTTACTTGTCAAAAGCGGCAATTCTTTCTAAATTTTACATTGAAACATTTTTGTTTTAGTCTCTGAAATTCAGAGGTCTTAGAATCACTGGCCTATAGCACATGGTCCCTAATACCCTAATTATGGCACATAAGATGGTTTGGTTTTGAAATATCTAATGAATTTTATCTCTAATGCTACTCCAGTTGATTGATTGATCGTGGAGGACTTGGTGCGGAAGGCTTGTGCGACCAAGTTTGTACTAAGCTGAAGCCACATTCATTGGGCAAAATATTCTCTGTTCAAGGGATGAATGAAATCCTGATCTGGCCCACTCCTCCTTATTCAGCTTTACATCTTGACTGCTTTTCTTTGTGTGCAAGGTTTATTCTGTAGAGTTACCATGTAATACAGTTCCCTGAAAGCTTGCAGTATGCTTCTTGTAATTGAAGCATTAAAGAAAAAGATACTTTGAACAATTATGGTTGAAATATTATGTTATTATTTAAACCTACATTTTTAAGGGAACAAACTAATCCTTATCCTTTTTATGCCTTATATTGACTAAATTGCTTAACCAATTAAAGAATTAGGGGGAAGTAAAATAGTTTGTACGTTCTGAGTGATTTTTGTGTTATGGATTGTTTGTGTATACTTAACGTGTTAAAGGAGAAAACCTTGAGTTAAGAGTTTTAATATGTACTGTGTTTAATATGTACTCATTTATCTGTTTCTTGCTTCACTGATGAAAAACTTTCAAATCAGAATGAAAAAAAATACCATTTATTAGTGATATATGACTGTATTTCTGAGAATGGGCATTAGATGCAGGATGAATTTTTTATTATTTGAAAAACCTTTTTTGGGGGGAAGCCTGGGTGGCTCAGACGGTTAAGCATCTGCCTTAGGCTCAGGTCGTGATCCCAGGGTCCTAGAATTGAGTCCCACATTGGGCTCCTTGCTCAGCGGGGAGTCTGCTTCTCCCTCTGCTTGCGGTGCCCCCAGATTGCTCAGTCTCTTTCTCTCTCTGTCCCTCTCTGACAAATAAATAAAATCTTAAAAAAAAAAAAATCCTGTTTTTATAGTAGTTTTCATAATAAGTTTATATATTAGTGTTTTTCTTGGTCCTTTAGGGATAGGAAACCAGTTCCTCAGGAGTTTGAAATCTTAAACCAAGAAAACAAATGATTATAAGGTTTTTGTTCTTCACTTTTTTTCTAACCAAGTGATTATATACAGTTACATGGAAGATTTAATCTAAATCTGATTGATTACCCAGCAAAGTACAATTACAGTATAAAGTAAAGAGACACGTGGGTAGAAAGGAACAAAGACTATGAAAAACCTTCATGGTAGAACAATTTTTGTGCTTACGAGGAATGAGTGAAATTGGGGATTAAATTTCATAGACTGAATGCAAGCAGCATTCTGTTCTTCCATCAGAACACTTTTTTTTTTTTTTTAAACTTACAGTCTACATCAGCATCAGCATCTGCATCACCATTTCAGTCTACATGGTATAGTGAATCTGAGATAACTCAGGGAGCACGATCAAGATCACAAAACCAGCAACGGGATCATGATTCAAAAAGACCTAAACTTTCCTGCACAAACTGTACATCTACCTCAGTCGGGAGAAATACTGGACATGGTTTAAATGCAGTATCAGGTAAGAGTTAAATCTGTGTAAGAGTCACTATCTATGCATTTTGGACTAAAGCCCTTTTTCCAAGACATAGTGGTATTGAGCAAGTAGAATGCATGTAAGATAGTGGGTCAAATGTAGTGGAGTTTCTCAAATCTTACCTTAAGTTAGTGCTACAACTGAAATAAACTTAGTTTTGGATTTTTGTTCTAAATTTGATACAAATATCCGACAAACAGGATTAGCATATTTTGATTAATTAGAATAGCTGATATGCATGGTAATCAAATTAGTAAAAGTGACATGTATTTTGCCGGTTGTTATATAAGAAGTCAGTTTTGTAATTGTTACACTAGAAAGGCAAATTTACTGATACATATTAGTATTTCCTATCCTAAGCATATCTTTTGTAAATGTTGTGGTCTATACTTATTTTTCAAAAACAGAAATTCTTTAAACAAAAATAGTTGGTGTTTTTGTAGGAGTTCTATATAAGGAATCTGAATGTGGGGATTTTAGCCGTCTAACTAGCTATATGGCATTGGACAAGTCACTTAACCATTCTGGGATTTAGGTGACTTATCCATAAAGCTCCATACATGGTATTTTGTACTCACAGACACACATTTGTTGCACAAATTGAAAAGCTCTTTCTTGAGAGGGCAAGAGGTTCCCTCCTCACTTACACTTACACTCCTCTTCAAATGAAACACCAGGGAATGCCTGAAATAGTTTTAAGATGAGACAGAATTTGTGATGACACAGTTGGGAGATAAAATTCTTGAAATGCTTATGTATTATCAGTTGAATTAGTGTAAGCGATTCCTTTCTATTTTGATAGACAGGACCTCCTTGGGAAAGACACTGCCCATCTGAAGAATATTAAGAGTAGTGTGATGGGTAAGAGCAGACTGTCCTTAACACTGTAGAGAAACACCAGATATTTTTGGTCTCTTCTACTCTGTGAAGGCATAGCATTAAATACCCTGGGCCATTTCCCTTAATGAGGAGGAATCAATAAGACTATTGGGACTAGGAAAGGAAGAACCAAAATTTTCAAGGTAAATAGGGGCAAGGTTGTGAGACTTACCTTTAATGTATTTTGTTAGGTAGGATTTCATTTAAAAAGATTATGATTGCAACAATACTTTAATTCTTAGAATAAGAGTGAACCAAGTGCGATGTCAATGATAATATTTCTGATAAAATATTGTCAGTATCTGTACTGACAACATTTTCCATTTTGAGATGGCTTGATTTTGATTTTGGCTGTTCTCTCCAACATCACTTTCATTGACTTTTCAGGAAATTCTGCATCTTTGGCAAGCTTTGCATTTTTGTTCTGTAGTTATTTTACATTATGTTTACACTGTATGGTCAGATGTTCTAGAAAGTGACTGAGACATTGGCATCATAGATGGGTGGTCGGTTTTAGTGTTAGAGAAGAATGTGTTTCTGAGTAGGAAATAATTTTATAAGTGATGAGTTCATTAAGAATAATTTTATGTTTTGCTGAATTTTGCTTCTGATTGCAACTCTGTAACCTTGAAGATTCCTATAATAAATCACAATAACCTCCCTGTGTAATACTGAAGATTGGTCATCAGAAACCTTGAAAGCTTTCTCTGAATTAAAATGTCTTCAATTATTTTAAGATTCTTCATGGAGACATAATCAAGTTCCCAGATCTTCATCAATGGTACTTGGATCATTTGGAACTGACTTAATGAGAGAGAGAAGAGATTTAGAGAGAAGAGCAGATTCTTCCATTAGTAATCTTATGGATTATAGTCACCGAAGTGGTGATTTCACAACTTCATCATGTAAGTATAAGTTGTATTGTTATGTGTAACTTATCTAATAATGTTATATTTCTCTCTTTCTGCGTATCATTAAAATCACAGTACAAATGAATACATGAAGTGCATCTTGTGAAGATTTCAAAATAGCTTAATATGTATTCTAGTACCTTATTATGTTTTTAAAAATAAAAAGTTTGAAATAGATGTACATTAATATCTAGGTTCCGTCTGCCTGTAATTTTCTTACGCTTTTCCTTTTAAGAATGCATATGTTCTAAATTATACTACATAATTTTTGTATACCCCAATAATGATCATTTGCCTTATACATTTACTCTTGAACAATGCAGGGGTGAGGGAACTGATACCTATCTCCCCCCATCCTCCAGTACTGGCACTTGAAACATCTATGTATAACTTTTGAATCCCCCAAAACTTTAGTACTCAAACCGTACTGCTGACTGGAAGCCTTACCAAAAACATAAACAGTTGACACATACTTTTTATGTTATATGTATTATGTAATGTAGTCTTACAATAAAGTAAGCTATAAAAAAGAAAATGTTATTAAGAAAATCATAAGAGACAATACATATATAATACCTACTGTATTTACTGAAAAAAATTCTGACCTAACTAAAGCTTGAAATCAACATGTTGGCATAGTTTAGAATTACTTTTGTTTAACGTGAATGTACCTTTATTTTCATTCAGTTGCAATAAAGACCCACACTATTTCTGTCAGTGTACATTAAGCTTAAGGTTTTCAAAATTAAATACTATGAAACAGAAATACTGAAAAACAGAAAGTGCTTTTTGAAATTGGCAGATCTAGCAGGCAAAAGTGGAGTTTGATTTACATAGAAGAAAATACATTTGTTCTTAAAGGTGTAGGTTATTTTAAATAAGCTTATTGGGGCAAGCCTTTGCTTAAGACAGTGAAAACATCTTTTTATTTGCTTGGCTTCAGATGGAGGAGCTGTAGTATATAGTATCAATACCATCTATGCTTGGAGGTCTGCAAGTATAGGATAGAAAAGATTTAACCACTAAGAGTTTATCCCTTCACGAGGTTCTCTGCGTTAGTGCAGTAGCAATCTTACTCTTAAGTAGGTGTATGGATGAGTATTCGTTATAAAGGAAGGCAAAAGTATTTCTCATCCCATTTCAAGATTTGAACCACCAGTAGTATACTTTTCAAAATTGCAGCTACCAGGGCACTATTCTGACCCAGCTCCCAGCAAGTAGAGGTATGTCTGATGAGTAACCAGAGATAACATCCACTGCTCTTAATTTGAAAGAAAAAAGATTGGAGAAAGTTTTAGCTGGTAACAAGGTTTGCCATAAAATTATAAGGATGATAATATTTGTGTTTCGTTTTATGCTTATTACAGAGTAAGAAGAATCTCCAAAACACTGTCTCCCTAGGATTATTTTGTCTTTATTTGTTGTGAGAGTCATTCACAGTGAATTATTTGGCCCATTTAAAATTCCTTGTCCATTTGGATATTATTTTATCATATCAATTTCTGATTAACAAATTCAGACTGTTATACCTTCAACAAGTTAGTAGATTTAGATGTTTATTTCATAAGCTGTGACACATTTCTTTCTTTTCAGTTTACAATGTACTGGATTTTATCAAAGGTATAGAAAGAAATATATTTATTTTTTTTCCCTATAATAAGAGTTAAGCTGTATATTTATAGTATAGCAGTATTTGGTTTGAATCCAGTATTTCAGTTTACAGTAATTAGTTAATAAATGCAAATTTAATAATACTCAAATTTTATTTCACGTAATTGGTATCTTTCTTTTCTTTCAAAAATAGATGTTCAAGACAGAGTTCCTTCTTCATATTCACAGGGAGCAAGACCAAAAGATAACTCAGTGAGCACTTTACAGTTGAATACATCATCCACAAACCACCAAATGCCTTCTGAACATCAGACCATACCATGTTCTAGGGACTCTAGTAGAAATTCTCTAAGATCAAATTCTTCTCCAAGAGAATTGGAATCTCCCCAAAGCAGTACACAACCTGGATTTTCTTATATTTCAAATAGAGATGAAACCTCAAGCAGTTCAGATAGGGTTGGTTCATCTCAAAGATCATTTCAAGAATCTTCTGACAACGAAGGTAGACGTTCGACCAGGAGATTGCTGTCGCGTATAGCTTCTAGTATGTCATCTACCTTTTTTTCACGAAGATCTAGCCAGGATTCCTTGAATGCAAGATCATTGAGTTCTGAAAATTCTTATGTGTCTCCAAGAATCTTGACAGCTTCACAGTCTCGTAGCAATGCAGCATCAACTTCTGATGTTCCCGATAATAGGGCATCTGAAGCTTCTCAGGGATTTCGATTTCTTAGGCGAAGATGGGGTTTGTCCTCTCTTAGCCAAAATCATAGCTCTGAGCCAGATTCAGAAAATTTTAACCAAGAACCTGAAGGTAGAAATACAGGACCATGGTTATCTTCCTCACTTAGAAATAGATGCACACCTTTGTTCTCTAGAAGGAGACGAGAGGGACGAGATGAATCTTCAAGGATACCTACCTCTGATATACCACCTAGATCTCATCATATTTTTAGAAGAGAATCAAATGAAGTGGTTCACCTTGAAGCACAGAGTGATCCCCTTGGGGCTCCTGCCAACAGATCACAAGCATCTGCAGCTTCGAGTAATGCTGCTGCAGGTGGCTCCACGTCAGATTCAGCCCACAGTGGAAGAAATACAGGAATAACAGGGGTCCTGCCTGGTTCCTTGTTTCGATTTGCAGTCCCCCCAGCACTTGGAAATAATTTGACCGACAATGTCATGATTACTGTAGATATTATTCCTTCAGGTTGGAGTTCATCTGATGGAAAAAGTGATAAAACTAAAAGTGCACCTTCAAGAGACCCAGAAAGACTGCAGAAAATAAAAGAGAGGTAAATTTGAATACCTGTCCTAAGTTCGTAAAGCAAAGAGCGGATCAGAGGAAGAAGTCCTTTTCTATAAATGGTTTCTCATAACATTGGTATCTGAGATTTCTTTTCCTTAAAATTTATATCCACTAAGATGTTAGATTCTCAAAGGAAATGGATGAGAATTAATAAGGTAGGCACTGGGAGTATAGATTGCATCAAGAAATAATCTAAAGATTATTTTTAACCAGCTTTTGATACAGATGCACAAAAAGACAAAAATCTTAATCTCTTACCTGTTCCTTGGTGGACCATTGCTAAATGGGATTGGTAAAGGGGCTCCAGTGGTTACGGGTTATCAAAACAATCTGTCTTAGCGTTTAGTAAGATTTATTTACCATTTATTTGTATTTCTTATCTCAGACTCTTTTTCGGAATGAGGTAAAATCATTTACACAAATTATTTTGTTTTTGAAGTCCAGGTATATACTGAATATTCTTTGTATATTGTGAATATTTGATAGAAATACTAGTTTAAATTCAGGACTTAGAATCTTTTTATGTAAATGTATCTTTGTAGAGTTGAAGATTGCTTAAAAATCTCTGGTAAGAGGGAAAAGATGAAAAATCAGAGATTTTAGTCCCAACTTGATTATTTTGTCATGTTAGTGTACTTAGTTTTTCCAACTATTAAGATAATTTTTATAAAAAATAATTTTCCTGATAAAACAGGTTAGGATAGTACATGTAAAATATACTTGTAGGAAGAAAAGACTTAGGTAAAGTGAAGGCTGTGGGGTGTTTTGTGTTTTTGTTTTTTTCTTGTTCATAAAGCCCTATTGTAATGGAATTGTTGGGAAGCATAGTTGTTACTGTCATTTTAGGTTTTTTTTTTTTTTTTAAGAAGAAGAAATACTTTCAAATCTACCTCTGGGGACAGGGAACTGAAATGTTGGACGTTAGGCCACAACATTCCCTTTTTTCCTTATGTAGGACAAATTGTACCATGGGACTATTTTCCTACACTTAAAGTTTGCTGTTTTTCCTTGGAGAAAGATTCACTGCCCTGGTAGTGTTAGCTTTAATGTCATTTTAGCAACTCCCTCTGATTACAAGCTGTCTGCTGAGGAATTTAGTAACTATTATATTTCTTGTGTTCAAAGTTAGGTTAATTTGAGTGCAGTGGTATAAATAGAGCAAAGCATTAGTTTAGTAATTTCCAGAGAGAAACAAATTAAGCCAGCACCACCCTGTCTGGTTAGATAGTTTATAAAGCAGCATTTGTTGGTTATTTTGTCATAGAGACTGTATGTGTATTCCTTTATTATATATTTTGCTCATACATGAAGATTTTAAGACACTCTGCAGGTGAATTAATAAGAATCTAAAAAATTGAACCCCCCAAATAAAAAATAATTGAAACTATAAGCCAAAGAAGGTTAAATCTGAAGGTAAAACATAAATATTTATGCTTGAGGTTATATCTCTGGTTCAGCCAGAGCATGATAGTCACTTCGTCGTTGTGCGTCTAATCCTCTTTCCACACATCTTTTGCTAAATTCATTAGGAACCTGTATAATCCACTTGTATTTCAGTAGCAGTTTAAGCATTCAGTTGTTTTAATTTACTGAGTACCTCTTTCGTGCCAGCAATAGACTAAGGTAATAGTGATTTTAACAAAAAAATTACACACACACACACACACACACACACACACACACACACACCCCTATCATTTTGCATTTAAATTAAGCAGTACATGTTGGCCTATTAAATAGAGAACATAGTTTAATGGAAAGGCTTCACACTTAAAAGCCTGCCCTGTAAAAATCAGGATGACTGAATAACATTGCAGCAGGTGGGGGAAATGGAGAATTTAAAAACCTATTGTTTTTTTACTGTGATTTAATACAAAAAGTCTTATCAGTTTAAATATATGTGGTTCTGATAGCATGTAAATGAAAAAAACACAGGTCATTATTTAATTTATTGAAGTTGTCCTAACAGTTTTTTTAGGAGGTGGGGGAGAAAAGTGATAAGTATATACGTATATTCCTTTATACTATTGGAATTTGAAGTAGTCTGTGATACTGTAAAAATTAAAATCTCTTAGGGATGTTTGTAAAGTGATCGTGAAAAATAAGGAACTTAAAATGTGATATCAAAGGCAAAATTACTTAAAGCATTTGAAGATAATAGGAGATACCCTGTTTCATTTACCTTTAAAATACTGTAATTTTCATTCTTATTGAACTGGTTTTTTTATGGTGATCGCTGTTTTTTAAGGTTTTTTGCTTTTTTCTACTCAGAACATGAGTAGAAATAACAAAGACATTGTTTGAGATTAGGTATGATTGGAAATGACCAACCAGGATGAGTTATCATAGCTGTTTACAAAACTTTCCTTCTTTTCTAGCCTCCTTTTAGAGGACTCTGAAGAAGAAGAAGGTGACTTATGTAGAATTTGTCAGATGGCAGCTGCATCATCATCTAACTTGCTGATAGAGCCATGCAAGTGCACAGGAAGTTTGCAGTATGTCCACCAAGAATGTATGAAAAAGTGGTTACAGGCCAAAATTAACTCTGGTGAGATTTACCTTTTTATGTATTTTATTTTCACAGTTTTTCCAAGAGATGTACATATCAATGCATTTTAGTTAGCAAATCTGATTATAATTTATTGTGAAAGTTATACACATCAAACGTATGTTATTTTTTGAAGCAAAAGTACTAAAGAGCATTCATTAGTCTTTGTAAATTTAATTTCTCCTAGTGTTTCTTATATTTCTTTTTTTTTTTTTTTAAGATTTTATTTATTTATTTGACACAGAGATACAGCGAGAGAGAGGGAACACAAGCAGGGGGAGTGGGAGAGGGAGAAGCAGGCTTCCCGCTGAGCAGGAAGCCCAATGTGGGGCTCGATCCCAGGACCCTGGGATCATGACCTGAGCCGAAGGCAGACGCTTAACGACTGAGCCACCCAGGCACCCCTCTTATGTTTCATTAACCCAACAAACTACTTTTTCATAGATGTTTGATAACTATAATTGGTTATCACGGTTGATCCTTATATGTTATGTAAGATCCTTTTGAATTGAATTGAAGAAATAATACTATTTACCAGCTGTGTGTCCTTGAGAAATATTTGTTTCTAATGCTGTTGTGCAGTAATAATAAGGTTACTATAGGGATTCATTGTTTATTGAGTACCCGTTAGGCAGCCAGGCACAGTTCTAAATGTGGGATCTAGAATGGTGGACAAGACAGACAAGGCACTTGCTTTGGTGGTGGTATTGGGTGTTAAAGGAATGCCTTGTTGAGGTGAGGACATTTAAACTGAACAAAGAGGAGCTAGCTATTCCAAAATGAGGGCAAAAGCATTCCAACTGAGCAAACTCCTAGTGTGAAAACTTTAAGGTGGTAACATGACAGGTGTGTTTGAGGAACTGAAGGAAATGCAGTGTGGCAGGAGTATAATTAGTGGTAAGGAGACGGATGATACAGTTGAGATAAGAGAGATTAGCAGAGGTTATCTCATTTAAGACTTTTAAAACGAATGTCTGAAGTTTAGATTTTTGTCTTAAGTGTGATGGGAAGCCACTGAAAGGCAGGGGAGTAAAATGATTTTATTTTGGTTGCTCTGTGGAGAATGGATTTTAGGGGGACAGGAGTAGAGGCAAGGAGTCCGTCCAGGAATCTATCTTATAAGAGATGGTGATGGTAGTGGTAGAAATGGATGGATTCTGGTATGTTTGGGAGGTAGATTCTGTATGACTTGCCAATGGATTGGATGTAGTGAAGGAGAAAGAACAATTTGAGAAGTTTATATTTTTGCCTTGAGCAACTAAGTAAATGGTGGGGCCATTTACTGAACTAAAAGAAAAGTAGGAATGGAATAAGTGTGGGGCAGGAAATAATTCTGTTTTAGACATAAACAGCTTATTAGAGAACCATCTAAAAATGTCATCTAGGCAGTTAGTAGACAAACCTGGTGTTTCAGGAGATCATTAGTTCTGAAAGTTAAATTTTGGGGAATTGGAGCACATAAGTAATAATTTTAAGCTATGGGATTAAGTAAGATCCCAAGAGCAAGAACCAGGTATCAAAGGAATGCCAGGACAGAGCCCTGGGGCACCCAAGCATTTAATAGGAGCAGAGGAGATTTGAGGAGTAGCCTCAATCTGGTAGGAAGAAAACTAAGAAAATGTAGTATTGTGCAAGCCAAAAGAAGAAGGTGTTCTGAAGAGGGTATGATCAATCCTGTCAGGTATCACAAAGAGATATGAACAAAGAAATGGCAGTTGGTAGCATGAATGTCCTTGGTGGCTTCAGTTTTTGTGGAGTGGTGGAATCATGAGCATGATTAATGGGATTGAGAGAAAAGGTAAGACAGGAAACAGCCACATAGACCCCTCTTCCAATAAGCTTTATTGTTAAGGAGACTGGTGATAAGGGGGAGGAATTGGGGAGTAAAATGGGGTCATAAGACGTGTTTTTTGTTTTATTTGAAGTGGGAGATTTTAGGGCATCTTTTATTTTAATAAAAGATACAATGGAAAGAAAAAAGTTTTAGCCTTTAATAGGAAAAAAAAATACTTTATATCTAGAAGGCTGGTGTTGATATGGATATGGTCAGTTTGTTGCTTTGATGAGAGGATGCTTGCTTGAATTCCTGTGTAATTACAGTTACTTCTGTTTTCTTAAAGAGGTAAGGTCTTTAGCTGATTAGGGGACAGGTTAAGAGATTTTGATATGGAGGGAAAATAATACTTGAAGACGTTTTTAGGGTTTTCTGGAGGTACCAGTGTCCATAAAAATCTGTGGCTCTGAATATGATTAAAAAGTGAGATGTACATTTTTTTAGAAGCAGTTTTCAGATGTTTGGATATAGACATGGATTTGAGTTTGCTGGGGTTGGGATCTTTGCTAGGCAAATATGATGAAGAGAGTTAAGGATATTCGTAAGGACATAGCTGTGGTGGCCATGGAAATTAAAATCAAGAGGGGGAGTGTAAGGACATCAAGAAGTGGATAGTGAGAAAGTGGTAGGGTTAGTGTCTATGAGTCTCATTGACATTGAAGAGAATTGCCAGAGTAGGTAACCTGAAATGATGAGAAGTTGTGGGTACACTGGAGAAAATGCCTAAAATACAGATTTAGGGGTAGTGCAGAAAACTATGATGACAAAGTCAAGGGTATGACTGTAGAGAATGGCTGGGCTGGGGAAGGGTAATACTTAGAAGCATGGATGTTGAGGAAATGTGTGTGGATATTGAAGTAGCCAAGAAGTTGATAAAGATGGAAATCCAGGTGCTAAAGTTATTAATGAAAGAGGATGGACTTAGAGTTTCAAAATAGCAATAGGTATAGGGGTTATTTATTTCTACTTCTTGGTCCTGAGGTAAAGGGGTTGTTGTGGGAAAAAAAAGTATGTATCAGTCTAGAGGGGCCCTGTGATTTAGGCATGAAGTTGAAGAGATTAATCAAAAAAAGAGACTGATTATGAGAAATTTAGACCATGAGTACCAGAGGACATAGTGAAAATGACTAGTAGGGTGAGAAGGGTGGGAAATTGGATCAGATTAGTAAATGGACACACTTGTATGAGATTGACGGTCTGATATAATGGTGACATAGGAAAATCATTTATGAGGTATGATGGCATTAATACTAATTTTAATAATCTTTTGGAAGAGTTGGGTAACCTGTTCAAGCTGGAGATTATGAGGCTCCTGGGAAAATTTTGTTTTTGTGTAGCTAGGTAGCCAAGGCCGCCTCGGGGTCCGGGGCTTATGTTTTGTTTTAAGGTAGTCTGATCCCAAAGCTGTGGGACAGACCCATCTCACCTGTAGCAGCCTTTTCTTAGCTATATGGTGTTATGACAGCCTCTTGTCTTTATTAAGTCAGTGCCCTCGGGCATTATTAAGATGAAATGAGTGTTCAGCATGGAAGCATTTGTTCTTGGCCCAGGAATGTTAGCCATTACCAAAATGAAAAACAACATGATTCACTTTCTGATAATATTTGCAGTTACATTGTTAGTGTTGTGTAGGCAGAAAAACAGATAATACAGTGTGTTAAGAACATAGGCATTTTGACTGTGAACTGTGCAAGACTGTTGAATCTCAGATCTGTACCTCTGAAACAAATAATGCAATATATGTTAAGAAAGAAAAAAAGAAGAAGAAGAATGTAGCAGGAGGGGAAGAATGAAGGGGGGGAAATCGGAGGGGGAGAAGAACCATGAGAGACAATGGACTCTGAAAAACAAACTGAGGGTTCTAGAGGGGAGGGGGTTGGGAGGATGGGTTAGCCTGGTGATGGGTATTGAGGAGGGCACGTTCTGCATGGAGCACTGGGTGTTATGCACAAGCAATGAATCATGGAACACTATATCTAAAACTAATGATGTAATGTATGGGGATTAACATAACAATAAAAAAATTAAAAAAAAAAAAAAGAACATAGGCATTTTGGAATTAGATAAGACAAGATTGGGATAATGGCTCTAACACTTAACTGGAAGATCTCGAGTAAATTTTTTAACATTGGTTCTCAACCCTGGCTGCTGGTCACAATTATCCATTAGAGTTTTTAAAAATATATATGCCTAGATCTAGTTTCGGACATTCTTAAGTAGTTCTGGGATTGGGCCTCAGTTCCATTATGAGTCAAACTGAGTAATATTTACCACACAGGGTTGGTGTGAAGGTCAGATGAGATGATGTTTATAAATAGTTTCTCACAGTACTGGGCATGTGGTAAATACTCAATTTGATGGGTTTTATCAGGTTATAATAAGTACTTTCTAAGATTTGGTCAAATGAATGTAAAGATCTCAAGATCTGAACATTCCTGATAAATTTTCACAAACCTTTCTCATACTTACATAAAGACCCATATGGTAGAAGATTCATTCTGGTAGAGATTGATTTAAACATTTATTAAGCAGCTGCCATGTATGGACTGTTAAATTCTGCAGGTGTGCAGAGATGAATAAAAGCAAGTCTCTAGACATACGAGTTTAGACAAATGCAGTCAGGGCCTACTGAATGACGTGGGGTATACATGGAAAGAGCCCTGGACTAAACAATGTAGGCATAAATGGACTTTTCCCTGCTGTATATGACCTTTGTGAATGTTGTTCTGTAAGTCACTTAATTCCTAGAAGAGGAAAAATGAATCCCTAAGATGTATAAGAATTTGTACTAAATGGTCTATATCCAGGGTCCATATTTTATAATCATACTTTTCCTGCTTCTGAATCAGAGGATAGTTTTAGGAAATGTCTGCTAAATATCTTTCACATTCTTTATATTCTCCTTCAGGTCATAATATGGACTTACCCTGAA
Organism: Phoca vitulina; assembly: GCF_004348235.1. Lineage (NCBI taxonomy): Eukaryota > Metazoa > Chordata > Mammalia > Carnivora > Phocidae > Phoca > Phoca vitulina. The sequence goes on along the minus strand of NW_022589704.1, from coordinate 70,464,942 downwards.
TTTAGTTCAGTGGAAATACTGATTTTTTTTTTAATTAAAATATTCCAGATGGCATTTTAATTTCAAAATCTTTAAGTACGTTAGACTCCTAAAACAGCAACAACAACAACTAGGTTTTATTCATTCCTTGAAATACTGTGACTATCTTACGTAGTTTGACTAGAGGACATTTTGAGACAACATACTGCCTCACGATAGCACTCACTTTCTGTTCAGGTATTTTCAAAAGAAAATGCATATAAATTACTATGGCTGTCTTGGACTTTACGTGAAATTTTACTGTTTTAAGAGTTTTAAGAGCTCCTTGAAGACAACAGGGGTTACTACTTTTTCCCTTCTAAATTTTGGCACATAACAAAGTCAACAAATGGTAGCTGAATTGAATCTAAACCTCTCCACTGCTAATCACATGACTTCTCAAACTTTTAGGACATCTTTTTCAGTTTAAAGCTCTGTCTAAAAATAAAAACGATGGGTGGGGGGTGGGGAAATGGCTATATGTTTAATTAGACAGGCTATTATCTATTTAATTAGAGCCAGAAGCTTAGGAGTAACCCATAACTGAATGCATATGGGATAGAAGGAGCTTTTTTTTTTTTTCCTTTTAATTGTGATAAAATATATATAATGTAAAATTTTCCTTTTGACCATTATTAAGTGTACAAATCAGTGGCGTTGAGTACATTCAGAATGTTGTGTGACCATTACCACTATCCACTTGCAAAATTTTATCATCACCCCAAACAAAAACTGTATCCATTAAGCAGCATCTCCCACTCCCCTCTCTTCCCGGTCCCTGGTAACTTACTCACTTTCTCTCTGAATTTGCTGTTCTACATAATTCACATAAATAGAATCACATTATAATATTTGTCCTTTTTGTATCTGCTTTATTTTACTTAGTAAGTTTTCAAGGTTCATCTGTGTTGTAGCATGTGTCAGAACTTCATTCCTTTTATGGCTGAAAGGAGCTGTTTTTATCTAGACAGAGGTGGATTCCTTTTTTCCCCTCCTCCCTTATAAGGAAGACACATTTCTTAGAGCACAAAAGGTTTATATTGTCATATCAGAGATACTGGCCTGGGTATAGGTAACTCATTGTTTGGGATATACTATATTATTTAAAATTGTTTTCATGGCATCTTGCCAAGGTACTTGAAGAGGAAGTAGGAAGTACAGATGACATTCCATTGTCAGCTTCCCACTGACAGGGGTGGGAATGTATGTGCATTTCCAGGAGGCAGAAAACAACAGATACCTAAATAATGGGCGTGGGCCTACATTCCATAGATTAGGACCTGACAAGCACGTTAGTGTTACCAGTGCAATCTTACTTCCTTTCTCCCTTTTGATTTTCTATAGTCTAAGCTTAAAACTTTACAAGGAGGCGCACCCGGGTTGCTCAGTCGATTAAGCGGCTGCCTTTGGCTCCGGTCATGATATCCAGGTCCTGGGATCAAGCCCCACATTGGCTCCCTGCTTATCGGGGAGTCTGCTTTTCCCTCTGCGTCTTCCCCACCCCCCACTCTGCTCAGGCTCTCTTTCTCAAATAAATAAATAAAATATTAAAAAAAAATAACTTTACAAGGAAAAATGTTTTGTGGAGACATAGCAGAACTAAGCTTTACTTTTAATTTTACCAGGTTCTTCATTAGAGGCTGTAACCACCTGTGAACTCTGTAAAGAGAAGTTGCAGCTTAACCTGGAGGATTTTGATATTCATGAACTACATAGAGCTCATGCAAATGAACAAGTTAGTATATTTTGCCTAATTTGGTAAGTGTCTATTCTATGCTTAAAGGACAACTCTTGAAGAAAAGATTAAATCATGGTCAGAAAACCTGCATTGAAATAATAATAGTAATGTTTTTAATATAATTAATTCTCTGTTATTACATTAGGTATTATATGATTTTATAATTTTGTATTATTTTTCCCCTAACTTTTTAAAGCGAAAGGCAAATAACCAAGTCACAGATTTTAAGTTTAAGGTAAAATTCATCATATGCTTTCTAAATAAACCTGAAAATAATAAAAGCTTAGGAAATTAGTCCCAAAGTAGTAGTAATGCCAACCTTCTCTCCCCATAGCTGTCTAGTTGTGAATGCCTCTGAGTACTGGAAAATAATTGAAACACCAGTCCCCAGATCTGCATCCTAGTTCTGTATTTTTTATGTTAGGAATAATTTTTTTACCAACCTACCTGACACCCCCTGTTCTTCCTCCTGTCTGGTTCCCTCTACCCTCCCTATTTCCCCCCATTCCCACTTCATTCTTTATGTTGAACAAGTTACCTTTTATGAAATCATTTATTCCAAGTTCACATTGTTTCTCTTTCCTTCAGTATTGTATCACTACAGTCGTGCTGTTACTTATATAATGAATAATGTCGGGATTTCTCTGATCATATTAAGATTTTATTTCAAATATTTTCCTCTCATTTCTCAGATTTTTTGGTATGTATTGATCACTGCTCCCTACCCCCAACCCCCATTGATTTGATCACTCATTTTTCTTGAAGCTTAGAGCTCAGTATTTTTCCCTTTTTAAAGGAAAATTCAGGGGAGGGGGGGAGATGTTGAAAGAGATTACAAAGGTCGACTCTAGAGCCATACTGTCCATGTGTGCTTAGCATATTTGTGATAAAAAGAGATATGATGGTGAGAGAATGCATGAATGCTTGAAAAACACTTTTTAAATGAGGGAGTAATGGACATCTCCTCCCCCCACCCCCCTGCCCTTTTTAAATTGAAGTGAAGTTTATATAACAACCATTTCAAGGTAAACAGTTTATTGGTACTAGTACGTTTGCAGTGCTGGGCAGCCATCACCTCCATCTAGTTCCAGGACATTTTCATTTCTAAAAGAAAATCCTATACCCATTAAGCAGTTGCTCCCTCCCCCTTCTCCCATCCCCTGGCAACCACCAGTCTGTGTTCTGTCTCTATGGATTATTCTGGATATTTCATATAAATGGAAACATGCAATATATGATCTTTTGTGGACATTCTTCACTTTTTAAATGTGGGAATATGGATACCCTTTGAAAATCTGGTTAAGACCAGAAACACTCCTTACAAAATACACATAGACACAAAATCTGTACATAATTTTACAGATTCCCAGATCTCTTGAAGCTAATTGCTTACATCCAGGTTAAGAGTCACTGATCTAATGAATGAAACATGAGGCAGTTGCTGTAGTACAGATGCTACTCTAATGTTAATTATTGTTTTATTCTTTAATGAAGAATACTCCAAAAGGTACTCCAAAGGGAATATCACTTTCAGTAAGGAATTGTCTTAAATTCTTAAGACGTCTCTCTAGACAGCTGGACATTGGTATTTTAAAGAATGGGGTTGGGGAAGTATGGAAGGGTGCAATAATGCAAAGAATTTTGTGGTTTTTTGTTCTTGGTTTTTTTGTTTGTTTTTGTCTTCTCAAAATTAGAGTAGGTTTCAAAGGATGGTTTTCTCCTGCCATTCTTTCTTAAGTGCTCCATCATGTCTCTTGAAGGTGGTTTTTGGCTTTTCAGTATAGCTAGGAATGTTTTTATTGTTCTTCAAGGATTTAAATGACAGCCTTGATTAAGCTTCCTGGCTTTAACATCTTTGTTCTTTGTGAATCATGGATTCTAGTGGCCTGACAACTACCCTCATTTAAATACAGTTTATTTTTTCATTATCCAGTGCCTTCATCTTTTTCAAGGTGATAGCCATTAAACTCTTTTTTAAATTTTCTAGATACATGATTTCCTTTTAAGTTAAAAATAAGCAGTTAATGAAATATTTAGAGAAACTTTTAATCAGTTTGAAATTTGTTGAGTATTCTGAAGAATCTGTAATCAGTAACTCGCTCAAGTTCGTACTAAGAACATACAATTCTTAACTTCAGATAAGTTATTATCAAAAATGATGCAAACTACAGATAGTTCACTGTGTAACAATTACAGAACAATTTAGATTTTTAATAACACTATATTCATGTTTTGTATTCTTAGCTTCGAAACAATAGAACAGCTTTGAACCAAAGAACTATTTTGCCCACGCAAATTTCTATGGGAATGATATCTGGAAGTTACTTTACTACCTTTTTTTTAAGTTCATTTTTCTATCTGCTGTTGCCTTTAAATTAGTTAAATTACATAAGAAACACGTGACCTCTCAGAGTAGGATTTTAGTTACGTAATATATTGATATAGCTGTAGATGAAATGCTAATTTTTAAGTAAACAGTTATAGCCATTTGTGTAAAGAACTCTATTTTGAGGTTTATAGGGAACCAGACCATTCATTCTACCATCAAATGAATTTTTTCCCACTTTTATATAAATAATTACATAAAGGAAGACTGCATGAGAATAAAGAAGTTATTCATGCACCTATTTGAACACATTATAAAGCATTAGTAAAATTTTATGAAACTACGAAGGATGGCTTTTTATTTCTTTTTTAATAGATGGCACTGTATCTCTTCCTAGGAACTGATTATAAATACATTTCCTCTAGTTTATCAGTATACCATGAGTATCAATCTCATTCTACTAATTTTTCATTCTCCATATTTTTCTTTTTCTCTTGTTTGCTTCCCTGTTGAAGGCTGAGTATGAGTTTATCAGCTCTGGTCTCTACCTAGTTGTGTTATTGCACTTGTGCGAACAAAGCTTTTCTGATATGATGGGAAATACAAATGAACCAAGCACACGTGTCCGAGTAAGTAATATTGGAGTTGGGGGGATGGGAGGGTGCGATGCTGCAAGTGTTTGCTTTGGAAAGCACATTGTTTTATATGTTCACATTCTGTTTTCTTTGGGGAGCTCTTATATTAAAGTGTATCTTAAAAATAAAGATACTGTAGATTTAATAGAAATTGCTGTCTTCCTTACTTCTGTATCAAACAGCTTAATTTTTTCATAAAGCTATTTTTAGAGAAGTAATTTTCTAGCTCTTGAAGGTAATTGGAATATATTTCAGTGAGAAACAGGGATGGAATTGAAAACACCTAGGGGAAATGCTCTTTTTAATTGGGGAGGGAAAATCCAACTCATTATTACAACTTTGAAACCTGACATTGAAATTGAACTCCAAAAACCGAAAGAGTATGGGAAATTAACTTCAATTTTATTTGTTACTGTCCTATAAAAGATTACCAGTGTACTAATTTTTAAGCATTCATATTACAAACTACTGAAGATATGGACCATTGTGTGTTTACTCTGTTCACTCTTATCTTAATGTAACACTTGAGCTAAGCTGTCTTTTAGGTGCTCATAAGTAAAATGATACTACTTACCTCAGTGTACTGTAGGAAATTTATACTCTGCTGCCTTGCCCATTTTGTGTGGCAGGGGCTAGGGTCTACATCTCATTACTCTAGCATTGTGAACACTCCATATCTTGTAACGTGTTCACAAAGATATACTTCAAACTATTTTTTAAAATAAATGTTCACTCTAATGAAAAAATAGAGCCAAGTTTCTGGTGGGATGTAATGTTTCTGTTTTATTTTGAAAATTATCAAATAACCAATACATATACTGCTTCTTAATTGGTTAAAAAAGCATTTTTCTATAATCATGTGAACATTATTCCTGTGAGCCTTTTGGACATTATCATCATTGAGAGAAAAAAGAATGAGCTACCAAGAGCATTCAGAACTTGAGCAAAGATCTCTTGACTTCTAAGGACTTAAGAAATCATAGAACCTAAATTTAGTAAATGCCATAAAATTATTTCTTAAAAGGTGACTTATCTTTTCAAAATGAATAAACCTTATATAATGCATATAATAAGATTTGTTGGATTCATGCCTTTGTAAAAAGATATAGACAAATTATATTAAAGAAGTCTTTACTGAATTAAAATACTTCTGGAGCTATCAAATTTAGGCAGGAAAATATTGATTATTGTTCCTGTTTTGTTCTGTTTTTTTTTTTAATTGACCACTAAAAGTGAATTCATTTGTGTCCAAATTGTAATGGTTTTAATTTTTTTTCTCCATAATTTTTGAGGTGTTGTATTTATGCAAGAAGACAGAATGCCATTGGATAAAATTATTTTATTGTATCTGTTTTCAGTTTCTACATGATTCATGACTTCTACATGACCATTTATATAATGATTATATACCAATTAAAAGATAATATCCTAAGCTTGTAATTTTTGATGTGGGGGTAAAAAAGACCCCTATTTAAAGGCTTAAAATGGTGTTTGACTTTTTTAAGTAGAAATGAATCTCCTATACTGATTCTCTTTTTAGATCCATTTGCAACATTTAAACTACTATATTTCTTTCTGCATTGTTTCTAGTTTATTAACCTTGCAAGAACTCTTCAGGCACATATGGAAGATCTCGAAAGTAGGTGGAATTTCCCCTTCCCAGACTTGTTGAATTTACTTTTGCAAATTAAACCCACAGAGCAAAACCTAACTGTATATTCTTTCTACCAAATTAGAGCTTCATTTATAGGCCTAATAATAACAAAATAATTGATTTGGGAAAGATGGGTTGGGCAACTGACAGGTTTTTTAAAGCATGTTTTTTTTAAAAATTCTATTAATTTTAAGGTACAAATGGATGTATTTTAAGTATTTTATTTTAAATAAAATTTTATTTTTGAACACCTTAATTTTAAAACTTTTAATCAAAAAGAAAACGTTTATTGGTCAAACCACACTTTTAAATCTGTTAGATTTGTGTGTGTGTGTCTATGAAATTTGACTTGTTATTCAACTTTGTTAGATCGTTAAAGGTTTTCCCTGGGTTTGTTTACAGTTCTAGGAAAATAGGGGTGAAAGATTCCTAATTCTGAGTCTATAACAGAAGCCATAGTTTTTTTTTTGCTCCTTGTTCAGGTCCTCATGGACCTTTAATAGGCAGCCAGCTCCGCCAGCAGCTCCAATCTCTTAAGATCACGTTCCAGCATTAGGACTTCTGCCTGGGCTCCTATGTGAAGGCACTTAATGCCCAAATCTTTACAGGCATCTGCACAGCTTAACCTCAAAGTCCTACAACCTCCAGGGTGCTTCATATCAGGTGGGCACAGACATTGGTGGCTCTGAAACAGTTCCTGGGAATCCAAGATTACCCTACCTATTGTACTTTTTCACCCAAAGCAACTGGCTCCCCAAGATCAGATTCCATTACACTCTTTGAAGTGTTTTAAAATATGTATTCTCCACTTGATTATCTTCTATACATCTTCAAAACACTTGGAGTGTTATCTGTAGTGTGAATAACATTTTTACCTTTAGGGAAAGCTCAGCGTCCTTTGAAGTAAAGTTTGAGAAGGACTTGGTCTTCATGGGAACCTTTTAATGCCTTGAATATTCTAAGACATGGATTTTTGTCATTAAGTCTGTACTGTTTTTAAGTTTTGAGAGGATTAGAGGTACAACCAGATAATGCATTTTCACATTTCATTATGTGTGAAAATGGTATATAAAGGAGTAAGTGGTATATAAAATGGGAATTCATTTGGTATATTTTTTCTTTTATACCTTCTTAGTTCGGATCCCTTGTGTAGTCTAACACAGAGATCTCTTTTTTGGTCAATTATAATTTATACTTTGCCAGAGGTGATGATAGTAATTTGTTTCACTGTATATTTTCCCCAGATTGCTTGTTTTGTTTTTTAAACTAACATTTTCATTTAGAATTTAGTTTCCTAAACATAGCAGTGTCTACTCCCAACATATGAGAAAGATGGAGGTAAAATATACCCAGACTCAGCTGTGAGTGAAAGATGTGGGTGCTGCAAGCTTACTCCTAAGTACCAGAATTTTCATATGTTCTAAGAGTTGGTTCTGACTGAATTTTCTTCTCCTGTGGAGTTAATCAATAGAAAACATGAGAAGTTCCCTGAAAAGCTGTTTTATTTTTTTGTTTGATATTTCTCCATGATACAGCATAAAACTTAACCATAGGATTTACTCATTCATGAGCTAAGTATATGCTTGATACCATTTATTAAAAATGGACTTAAGATTTCTGCAAGATAAATAGACTGAAATGTGGAAACTTAGTTTCATCCATACACGTAGCATAATTTTTTTGTTGATTCCATTTGTTGGGTGCTCTTAAATATTGGGTCCAGTATTAATACAAGAAGAGTATACATTTAGCCTTTCTGCCCTTGATAATAGGGGAAATGCTGGTTGGGTGTTTATTTTAGTGAACTTCATTTTCCTCAACACATAGAACAGTTTATAGACTACATAGTTTTTTACTTATGTCTTTCCTATAGACATTCTAGGATGTGTATTTTAAACTTCTGAGCTACTTCAATAATAAATTGATGTCAGAAATATGCAAAAATGATGTTTCTGACAATGTGGAAGCATAGGAATAATCTCAACAAAAGATTTTTATTGAGTCCAATTATTTTAACTTAGGCTGTGTCTATATAAAGCTTTTTTGACTAAATAGAGCTTTTCTTGGCATTGTATAGACATAGCTTTTGACGTAAATTGCAAGAACACCCATAACCTATTCTGTGTACATTTTTTTTCATTCTCATCGGATGCATCAAACATGCAGCAGTAATAAACCAGATTCTACTCAGGTGTGTGAGAGCACTTGCCTCAAGTTCATTTTTTCTCTGGTGTCTATATCATTAGCTACTATGAACACAGATTGATCTCAGCTTTTTAGAAGACGTTTCTTGAAGCACATTTTTAAGCATTTTCATATTTATAAAAACTAACCTAACAGAAAGATGTTGGGGGTGGGAGCATTGTGGATCGCATCACCCACAGTCAAACCACCCTAACCCTGTCATAACTTACCATTTTGACCAAACAGTATACTAAATTGGGATTTTTATTTTACGAGTCATTGCTATTCTGGCTTCATATTTACACTTCCATTGTCATCCCCCTTAAAATCATTCTTGATCATCCTGTTTTCTTTCAACAGCTTCAGAGGATGATTCCGAAGAAGATGGAGACCATAACAGAACATTTGATATTGCCTAACTTCATATAAGACAAATGGATGATCTGTGAACAAGTGTTTATTAAAACTGGCAATTAAGTATGAATTAATTTTGTAGGGGAATGCCTATTGAATACATTGACTATATATATGTGTGTGTGTGTGTGTGTGTGTGTGTGTATATATATATATACACACACACACACAAGTATATATATTCATTCTCAAGTATTGCTGAATTAAAATTCTGCTGGACCTTTTAACATGGCCAGTGAATCTGATGTTTATAAACTGGTAATCAAAAAGTATTTTTCTTTTAGGTGAGTGGGAAAGTGTTACCCTTGTTTTAGATATCTAAGCAATGCTGATGACTCTTTTTTGTGTTCTGATTACTGTAGTCATATTTATGAAAAAAGGTTCATGTTTTAGTCTCTTGCTAGTGAAAAAAGTGGGACAAAATATGCTTTTGAAATAAAAATGGCAAATGGCACCTAATTATTTTTCCTTTCAAAATGCCTTACGTTGCAGTCTCATTTTCATAATTATTTGCTTCCAGTGTTTCTAAAAAATCAACTGGGGAGTAAGTTATGAAAGCATATATATTAGGTTTCCAAATTTAATATGAATTATAAATTCACTTAGCAATAAAATCTAATTTTTAAAAAATATATAAGTATAAAATGTATAAATGATGGATAAAGTTTTGTATTGATTTGCAAAATGCAGATTATATTTGATAGGCCAAAGTATGTAGATATTCCTTTTAGGAATATTACAGCTGTAAAATATATCAGAATTGCCCATCAAATGCTATTTGGGAAAAAAATTATTGCAATCTCAAGTTAACAGAATATTTTTAATCCCACGTTTAAAGTTTAAAACACTGGTTTTCAATGTGTTTTTTAGTGTTGTCACTGCTTTATAGATAAATATGATATAAATAACCTGTTTGGATCCTGGTCGTTTTTAACTGTTCCTTGGTAATTCTGAGCATTTATTTAGTGACTTAATATTTTTCACGACTTTTGGAGAACAGATGAACATTACCTATTCACCATGAATAGATCTACACTGTGGTCATGAGTTGTGTATACTTTCATAACACTGTATATTTCCTCTGTCAACACCCTTAGCATACACTTTTAAACACCTTCAGGTGGTTCCAGATTAAATAAAGTCTTATGTTACAGCAACGAACTACATTTTCAGAACCTAAGTAGAAACCATGTAATTTCTCAAATGTGAATCAACAGTTTGCCCACACCTAGTTTGTTGGTCTTAATGTAAAAACCTTGGCTGGAAATAAAGTGCATACTGATTGATTTACTTTATAGTTTGAAATGTTTCCTTTTAAATTGGTGCTCAGAGTAGACTTCAAACCTTAGAGCCAAGAACTTTATTAAATAAAATCCTGTTTCATATAAAAATATATAACTTTCTAAAACATTTGCTCAATTCACAGGTTACCTTTGCATTGCCTTAAAGAAAAAATACAAAATTTAAGGATGCCAGTTTCAGTATCTATTGTCCAGGTCTTTAGGGATGCTTTGAGTTTGAAACATTGACACTTTTAATAGAACTCAGCATGCAAATTAAGTATCTTCTGCTTAACCCACAAAACTTTTTATTTAAAAATTTAAATAGTAGAAAACATTCCATTGGCATGCAGTTTATAGTTTTGTTATATGAAATGCTTAATGACAGATACACAGTGGCTTGAGCTTTATAGTGTTCTCATAGTGCCTTAGTACCACTTACTGTTTCATATTTCAGTATTGTATAAGCTTCCAATACCCTGTAAGTATGAATTAGAAGGAAAAGGAAAGTCTTTTCACTGGTTGTTACTTTTAAACCCTAAACAAATAGAGACCATATGTAGAATGCAAATTCCTAGGAAAATGAAGTTGTAATACTGTTCTCTCTAGATACTTGCCAAACCTAAGAATTTATATTGTCCTTATTAGCTAGAACCAAGATGTTCAAAAAAGAAATTTATACATTTTGAATGTAAACAAGAACTTTATGTTATTCTTAATGTTAAAAATAAATACAGATTTGACCGATCCAGTTAGCTGTTGACCACCAAATAGATACAAGGGCTGGTTACAGATGTTCTGATACATGAAGAAAATTAAGATTTACTACTTCACTACCAGGGACCTCTAAGAACTTACTTGAAAGATGAAATCAAATGTGGAAAATTAAATCAGTTAAAGCAGCTGTTTTGGAAGAGCTACCACTGGGTAGAAGTTATCAAAATGAACAGAAGAAAATTAGTTGTATGGGAGTTAAGTGGAAGGGGAGATTTTACAGCAGCACTGTCCGATAAAACTTTGTGATAATGGAAATGTTCTATAATTTGTTTTGCCCAACATGGTAGCTACTAACTACACGTGTTTTGAGCATTTGAAGTGTGCCTCGTGCAACTAGGGAACTGAACGTAAAGTTATATTTAATTTTAATTTATTTAAATAGCCACATGTAGCTTGTGGCTACCATATTGGACATTGTAGAAATTTGACTATTAGAGAAAATTTTAAGGAAGAGTTAAGATCACGCCTAGTTCTTAAAGGACTGGTAGAACTTGAAAAAGGAAGGAATTCCAGTCTGTTCACTATTTGTACCACTCAGCTTATCAATAACAAAATAGACAGTATCCAAGATCTCAGAAGTTTAAAGCTCTTACAGATTGTAATTGTTTTGTGTACCACAGCTAGTGTAACATCTGCTCGTTTCGTACCACATAGCCACACTGTATAGTCCTGTCATCACTTCGTAGTTTTTCCTGTCAGTAAACAATAGTGCCATCAGTTGTGATGAAGGATGTTATTCATAGTGCCAGTGTAAACGGATGGCACACGCTGGGACTTTGTTGCCATTGGTCAGGCATGAGAGAGAGTGTGTCTTCCCTTAAGTATTCCCCATAACGGATGGCATGTGGGTTAGGGTGAGAGATGACTTCTTTGAACTTCCAAGTTTCTAAATAGAGTAAATCTAATTTTATGTGAACTCTGCATATTCTTTATCTTTTATTTTTAAGCTGTAAAGGATAAGGAAAATCATTCTTGCTTCAGAGCTTTCATTTTCATTTTTTACCCCCAAAATGATTTTCACCTTTGTCTTAAAATGTACATTCACTGAAAACTTTGAGCATCACCACTACAGTAGTATGTAGTGTTTTTCTAGAGTTTTTGCTTACATAGTTTTCATGTCATTGAATGGCTAGTTCATCAGTAGTTGGAGAGCATGAGATACCTTAGATAGGAACAGATCTGGTGGTAGGAGAAAAATCCTTAAAGGGGCTCTATGGTAAAAGTGTTAGCCTCACTGCCAGCCTCCTCCACACCTTCCTGGTATAGCTGTAATCTTACTGTTTCAAAAAATCTATAAAATTTTGTTGAAGTTCTAACCATTTGTGATCAATGCTAAATACTATTTCTGCTCCAAAGTGATGTTCTAAAAGTAATGAAATTGTAAAATTATGTGGAATATGGGCTCCTTAAAATCTACAATATTTTCTACATCTAACTCAAAAAGGAAGATAAATATTAGAGGAATTATCTGCCATAGTAAATAGCATGTGGATCTATTTAACAGTCTTTTATTTCCCGTATCTTGTTTATTAATAAAGGAGCAAGACCTAGAAACTGGTAAAGACCTGGTGATTGTAAAACTACAGTGGTAGGTAGAGTTTTGTTTTTGTTTTAATTCAACTATAACCCACGGTGGTTCAATTAAATGGGAAGGAAGATAGAGAAGTAGACTGGGTTTTTATTTTTATCTGCTTTACTACTTTGGGCTTTATTTAAACTGTTTCAAGTGAAGGTGCATTTAGGGAAGTGGTTAAAACTACTAAATTATATCTATGATTATTTTTTAAAAGTTCTTATAAGAACCTAAAGATCAATTTTTGTCACAGCGATTACATGAGAATAATGAACGTTATTGGAATAAGGAAATAAACCATAAAAACTAATTTTCATTGCCAAGTTTTACATTAAAATCTTGCACAGGAATCACTGTCAAAGTATTTGACGCCTTAATCTGAGATTTCCAAAATCTTAGTCAAATTGAACAGCATACTCGTTTTCTTCTGCAACTACCAAAACACAGTCGTCGTTATAAGGTGATTGGGGTGCAGTTGAAAAAACTGTGGTGAAACCAGAATCCAAGTTTCTTTTGTACAGGAACCAAATGATTGCTCCCAAAACTGTCAAAATTACTGTGCTAGCAATCACCAAAGCTGATATTAAAATGTGGTTATCTGAAAAGGAAAAGACAGAAAAAAAAAAAAATATATATATATATATATATGGAAATCAGTTACTGGTATTGCACTTGGGGGAGCACAAATATAGTTTCATCATGTACATATTTGCCTAAAATTAAGGATTTTCCCACATTGATAAAATAAATTACACATTTATTATGCTTCTTAGCTTGAACAACTGTCATTCAAGATTTCACCCAAGGTTTACAATTCGCCACTCTACTTTGAGATCCTAAAATGGAAATCACCCACACTCAGGGTGTACTACAGTTCTGTTTGTCTCCCTTGGGTTTTACTTTATATTTACTGCTCTTTTCAAGACTAGTTGTCTTTAGAGGTTTGTTTACATTAATGAGGCTTATTGGTTCATCTGGTGTTTGGCATTTAAAATTTGTTCTACTGAAAAAAACAGGAATGGCAATAAAAGTATCCTCCACCCCCCCTTTTTTAATATTTTTTATTTGAGAGAGCGTGAGTTGAGGGAGGGGCAGAGGGAGAAGCAGACTCCCCACTGAGCAGGAGATACAGGGCTCCATCCCAGGACCCTGAGATCATGACCTGAGCCATCCAGGTGCCTTTTTTTTTTTTTTTTTAAATTCAAGTATCTATGTGTGTATTCCTTAGTTATGTTCAACCTTAACAGTTCTTGGCAATTCAAAACCCTTGTAATCTTTCAGTAAGTCAGTCCAGGGAAATTAACTCAGTTTAGGAGTTAGGAGGAGGTAAATGCTTTGGGGGCAAGGTATTTGTATTACATTTAGTAGCACCCAAAAGTATGTCCAAAAAATCTCAAAATTATTTTCTCTTTATAGATGTATTTTTACATTATGGTTATTTGAATGTACCTATATCCTCCTTTAAGCTATGCTTTTAAAATGATAAAATGTAAAGATTAGCAAAGAAAATCTGGCCAAAAGTTACTTGTTAAAGTGAGAGAGAACCACTGATATTTTTAAAATATTGACAGGCTTCTTTAAAAAAATAACACAGGAGGAGTTGGGTAAATGGCCACAGCTGAATTCTCTCCTTTTTGGTCCTAAAATAAAAGTTTGTAGTAGTCACAATTTGTTAAGGTGTGGGTTGTATTCTTATTGGAGACCCTCAGATTAAAAAATGTGTATCAAGAAAGCGGGGCACATTGTAGTTAAACATTTATGAAATACGTATTTCTTAATGAATTCAGAGCCCACTCTGGATCAAATGTTGCCAGATCTTTCAGCTATTCCTAATAGGGTTTTGAGAACCACTTAGACCTACCAACTCTTTTCTACACATTTCCATCCGCATATATCCTCCCCCACCCCCGTATACATGTGCATAGCTTAAAATTCATAGTTCTACAAGATAAGTAACAAAAAATCCTGTGCTCCTTCTGCCCTACTACTCACCCTGCATTCCCATTCCTGGTAACTTCTGTTATTTGCCTCCATGCTTAAAATAACATGCTTACACGGCTTTTCTTGATTCAGTTTTTTAATGTCAAATACACATAACAAAATGTACCGTCTTAACCATTTTTAAGTTGACAGTTCTATAGCATTAAGTAATTCACATTGTTGTGCTGTGTCACCATTTATCATAGAACTCTTCATCTTTCAAACCCGAGACACTATATATTAAACAAGAACGCCCCATTCTTCCCGCCCCTCCCATCAGCCAGCATTTTACCTTGTGTCTATAAGGTCGACTACTCCAGGTACTTCATATAATTGGAATGAAATCGTATTCGTCCTTTTGTGACCAGCTTATTTCACTTAGCAACTAATTTCTTCCAAGTTTGTGCATGTTGCAGGACGTGTCAGAATTGCCTTTTTTAAGGCTAAATAATGTTATATAGCCATGTTTTGCTTATCCATTCATCTGTCGACGGACACTTGGGTTGGCAACTTCCACCCGTGGCTGTCGTGACTAATGCTGCTCTGAACGTGAGCATACACATCTCTGATACCTCTTTTCACTTCTTTCGGGTATATACCCAGAAGTGGAGTTCCTGGATCGTAGGTATTTCTATTTTTAGTTTTTTGAGAAGCTACCATACTGTTGTCTACCATTTTACATTCTTACCCAGTAATGCACAAGTGTTCCACTTCTCCTTATCTTTGTCATCACTTGTTTTCTGTTTTCTTGTTTTTGTACATAGCCAACCTAATGGCTATGAAGTGGTGCCTTCCCTTGATTTATTTTTTTAAGTAAGCTCTACACCCAACGTGCTTGAACTCACTACCCCAAGGATCAAGAGCCCCATAATTTGCCAACTGAGCCAGCCAGGTGCCCCTTTGCTCTTTCTGATTTTTTTTTTTTTTTTTAAGATTTTACTTATTTATTTGACAGAGACACAGCAAGAGAGGGAACACAAGCAGGGGGAGTGGGAGAGGGAGAAGCAGGCTTCCTGCAGAGCGGGGAGCTCGATGCAGGGCTCGATCCCAGGACCCTGGGACCATGACCTGAGCCGAAGGCAGCCACTTAACGACTGAGCCACCCAGGTGCCCCTTTTTGATTTTTTTTAATATTTATTCCTATGGAAGAGTGAGAACATGATTCTCCAATATCTACATGAACTCTCAAACACTCCTTTCCTCCTCTTCCATCATAGTTCTAGCAAGCCCTAAACAGAGAAAAAATATCCACGATACATATGACAACTCATATCTAGAATTAAAAAAAAAAAACAAACTACCAATCAAGAAGGCAATCCAATTAGAAATAAGGACAAAAAACTTGAAGAGCCATATCACAAAAGAACACACTGAAATGGTTAATAAGTGTGTTAAAGTACTTAACATTATTCATCAGGGAAATGAAAATTAAAATGACAGATTGCTACATGTAACATCTGAATGGCTAAAGTCAGGTTGACTTTCATGGGATGGATGTGTAGAGTGAATAGAACTTGCATACACTGACAGGAATGTAACAGTTCAACCACTGAAAAATTATGTGATGGTTCTAATAAAAGCTAAACATATTAGCTATCCTATGACCTTGCAATTCTACTCTTTGGAATGTACTCCAAGAGAGTGACAAAATAGATCCAACTGAGAATGTTCACAAGCAGCTCTTACCATAGTAGTACCAAACTAGAAATGATCCAAATATACATAACTAGAGATTGGACAAATTGTGATATATTTATAAAATACTCTGCAACAGTAAAATAGGTACAATATATACCCAACATGGGTGAATCTTAAAAAACTGAAAGAAGCCAGTAGAATTACATTTATGTTAACAAGCAACTCTAAACTATGGCGATAGGGCGCCTGGGTGGCTCAGATGGTTAAGCATCTGCCTTCGGCTCAGGTCATGATCTCAGGGTCCTGGGATCAAGTCCCGCATCAGGCTCCCTGCTCCTTGGGAGCCTGCTTCTCCCTCTGCCTCTCTCTCTCTCTCTCTCTCTCTGTCTCTCATGAATAAATAAATAAAATCTTTAAAAAAAAAATAAATAAATAAATAAACTATGGCGATAGAACTCAATAGTGGTTAACTAGGACAGATGGTGGTAGGAGCTACATTTATTGCGAAAGGGCATGAGGGAAATTTTTAATGTAACAGAAATGTACTGGATCTTGATTTGAGAGAGAGATAGCCAGGTGTATACAGAGGCAACCATCAAACTATACACTTAAGATCTGTGCAACTTACACCTCAAAGAGATTAAATGGGGCGCCTGGGTGGCTTGGTTAAGTGTCCAACTCTTGATTTTGGCTCAGGTCATGATCTCAGTTGTCAGATGGACCCCTGTGTCTGACTCCACGCTGACCATGGAGCCTGTTAAGATTCTCTACCTCTCCCTCTTCGTCTGTCCCTCCCCCCCCCCACACACACGCACACACGATCTCTAAAAAAAAATAGATTAAAAATTATACAACCTGGCAAAAATCCACAAGTTTTGTAACCCTTTGTTTCTGGGAATGCAAAATGGTGCAGTTCCTCTTACTATTAGTATCGATCCAAGCTCTATATCCACTTTCAACCCATTTACAGGGAATCTAATCTTTAGATAACAAGTATTTGTGCAAGGCAGATTCATTCATTGCAGCACTGTAATAGCACATGTTTGGAAACAAGCTAAGAAGGATCTGGGGCTGGTTAAATAACTATATCCATACAATGAAAGAGTATTCAGTTGTAAAGAAGAAGGAAGTTCAATCTATAGGTAATGATACAGAGATACCTAAAATATATTAGTGAATAAAAGGGGCAAAATAAGTCCTATATCTCAGTTTGCTTATTTTGGCAAAAAGAAATAAGACATTCATTTAAAGAAGAAACTGAATGGGTGCCCATTAAGGATAAAGGTAGAACAGGGTAGATGGGGGCAAGTTGGGAGACAGGTTTTTAGTGTTTGCCTCATTATAATTTTGCTTTTTGAGCCATGTTAATATATTACCTGTTCTTTAAAAAGGATTTAGTAAACCCTTAAGACAGATGCTTCATGAATTACAACTATGAGGTCAAATTTTTTTAAATGAAAGATTGCAGAGTGACTGCCTACAAAAACAATGGAATTCAATGGGAAATATTTTTTGGTTTTTAAAAAATTCGTAACTTGCAGTTATATTTAGAATGTCAAGTCTTATTCCTAAACTAAGAGACCTTTCTAAATTCTTACAAAAGTTGTTCTACTTTATGTTATACAATTAATTTTTAAGGGGTCTTTAATATTTTAACATTTGAATCTTAATATTACTTATGGGAAAAATTTTAACAAAAGACTTACCTGATAAATATTTCTTTTCATATGGGACTAAAAGAAAAAAGAAAATTAAAATTAAAATTCAAGTATGCTTTATTCTAAGTTTGCCTTTAAACACTTTCAGAATAGTTAAAAATGAACCCCTTATTTAATAGCTTAATATTATCCATATTTCTATTGCTTGGTCAATTGTGTTTTCCATTTTGAACAAAGGTTTTTTTTGTTTGTTTTTTTAAAGAAGATATAGAGGTCTAATGTAATGCATTAGCTTGGTTGGTGGAAAAGTATTAGGTAACTCAAGAAAAAGTGATGAGGTGAAGAAAACAGAATTTTGGTAGAAAAGTATAGAAAACAAAGCTAGTAAAATTAAAGTGTACACCTGTGATCTTATTAGTATGGATTCACTATTTCTGATGTTTCAAAGTTACAGTTTAAAAATTTGGTTTATAATAATGGTGCCCTGAGACTTCATACATGAAAAGAACCAACTTTTTTAAATCCAATAAATACTGGAAGTTGAATTCTACTACCATAAAACTATGAGAAACTTAATATAGTCACTATAAACTATTGTAGTTAAGAACCCTGCTGAGGCAAAAAAAAAAAAAAAAAGTAAAATGTAAAGGGAAAAATAGCTTTGGTTTACAGTAGAAGTAGAAGAGGGTAAATCCTAAAGAGGCGAAATGGGGAAATGGCCAATGTGTCTCAGGCATCCCGAAATCATATTTTGAAATTTTAAGTGTTTTTAATGAGAAAACAATTCTAAAACTTAGAACAAACTTTGATGTTTAATAATAACATCAAAATACTGTGGGACACAATAATTATATTCATTAGAAAGCATTCTGATGAGGAGGAGGGGACGGCCGGAGCCTGGGAGTGGTGGGTGTGTGGAGGGGCAGGGGCCAGGTTCAGAGCTCACCCCTTGGGAAAAAGGAAAAAAGAAAAGCATTCTGAGAGGTCAGAAGAAAAATTACACTTTAATCCAGAATAAATTATAAACTACAACACGGTTTTTCTTCATTTGTCTAAACAAAGGATGTTACTACTTGTACAGGGTCAAATTCTTTGTAGTAAACATTAGAATTTTGGAAGTCAAAGTATTCTTCACCATTTCTGTTTAATCAAATCAAATGCAAGGAAACTGAGGATTCCTTCAAACAACAGAAAAAATTTTTAACTTCTTGTAGGCTCTTAAGTGTAAGATAGGATAAAAGTATGCCTGGTTCACATAATCTTGGTCCTACCTCTGAAATGTAAGAGAATTACATTTGACTTCTGAGAGACTTGCCAGCAAACCATCCTAATATGTTCTGAAATCTTTCTTACTCCCTCTAATTTATTGAGGCATAACTGTCTCAAAGAAAATTATTTTAAAACCAGCCCTACTTTCCCCACCCCTCTAGGAATGGAAAAAAGTCTTCAGTTATACTTACTAGCTGATTTACAAAGGGTTCCTTCCATAGAAGAAATCTCACAATTTCCTTTTTTCCATTCACCTGTCTTGGTGTGCAAAAAGGCACAGGTGTCAACCAGATCCTCACCATCCTCTTGGTCTGTCCACTTATCAAATGTCATATTTGACTTATCAAGCCACTTGAAACGTGCATCTGTCAGTTAAGAATATTTTCATCATTATGACAGTTTTAAACTGTTAGAGCCATGGAAAAGGGTCTAGCATTAAAGGTGGGAAGTTACTAAGGTATGTCTGGTCAAAACTTTTCATTGTAGGATTTAAATTAGGAGGAAGAATATATCTTGTGTACAAGCACATCAAAGGTATTGGTTCAAGGAGCGCCTGGGTGGCTCAGTCAGTTAAGCATCTGCCTTCAGTTCGGGTCATGATCTCGGGGTCCTGGGATGGAGATCCAAGTCGGGCTCCCTACTCAACAGAGAGTCAGCCTCTCCCTCTCTCCCTACCCCTCCACCCCACTTGTGCTGTCACTCTTCCTCTCTCTCTCTCTCGCTTTCTCTCAAATAAAATCTTTTTTTAAAAAAAGGTATTGGTTGAAGAAGGTTCTATGGATGGGGTGCCTGGGTGGCTCCGTTGGTTAAGCATCTGATTGTTGATTTCAGCTCAGGTCATGATCTCAGGGTTATGAGATCCAGCCCTGTGTTGGGCTCTGCGCTGGGGATGGAGCCTGCTGGGGATTCTCTCTCTGCTCTCTCTCCCCCTTTCTCCCTCTTAAAAAAAAAAAAGTTCTTGAAAAGAATGTAATATAGTAACATTTTCATGGGGAAATAGCCAAGAAAATTAAAATATTAATAGTAAACTTAGTAGTTTCATTTCATTAATTATGTATGTACTTTTGTTTTCTACAGGGACACTAAATACATAGTATTGCTCTGATAGTTCAATTACCTTTATCCTATTGTTGACACACTAATATTTATGACCCTACCATATTAGAAAAATACTGAGCCTAGAACCGTATTTTAATCCAGACAAAAGAATCAACTTTGATTCTTCTGTGTGAAACACACTGAGCTGCTCAGGGAAAAGCTGCAGTCAGTACAGGTCATGTACTGGGTACAGGGTGCACACTGAACAAACAATACCCAGACACCACAGGAAACACCAACTTGAACTAGAGAACTGAAGAATCTCAAAGTCATCAATTTTAGTACCATTTTAAAAAGTGATTTCCTACAAGGGTAAATATTACTTACCATCTGTGTCAAAAAACATGCCTAGTAGGATATCACTTGGGCCTTTCCATTGCTTTTTCAAAGTATCCAGTATAAAAGCATTTTCTTCTTCATTATGTATGCTTACCATGTCTGCTCCTGGAATTATTTTTAGGTAGGAAAAAAAAAAGCATGTTTCCAGAATCAATGAAAATCACATGAAGTATATAAAAATTATGCATTATTATAATACTTATAATAACATTACACTTTTACACCTTTTTAAGATTCAGCTTGAGAATATGCACATTTCTGAAAATATGAGAAAAGTAAAATGGGATAAATTGGGCAGAACCATTTTATACTCTATTTCATTCACAGAGTCGGTAATTTACAGACAAGGGAACAAAACCTCATGCGAGACTTGAGCAATCAACACATTTTCTTCATCTCTCAACTTCACTCTTTCCCATGACTTCTTCCTCTAGCACTCATGGTTTCTCCTGTCGTCACTGCACTACCGTAAGGAGGCCAAGCTCTGACCACACCCAGGAGAGCTAAAAACTGTGAGGGCAACCTGCCAGAACAGCTCCAAGACCTTGTGAAGCTCAAGCAACAGTGTCTGACCGGCCTCCTTAACTGCCTGCCTGTGCCTGTTGCCCAAAGCCCTGCGCCTTCCCCTAACTGTCTTTGTGGTCCTTAGAAAAGTCTCGGCTTTGGGAAACTGAGCGAGGAGGTCCTCGCTCTCACTAGATGGTTGATCCTTCCTGGGGCTCTTTCGCACGATTCCAGAGCCAAGACCAGCAGCCATCTATTTGTGTCACATACATTAGCTGTCGTCCTTACAGTCTAAGCACCCCATAACTGTCAGGAGTGACCACCCTTCCGAGAGCCCTTTAACCCTGCTTCGTAACCTAGACAAAGATCTCTCTCGCAAATTAAACATCCCACTTTCTGTACTACAACTAATATAACTACACGGAGAAACGAGGAAGAAGTCTTGCCTACTCTTAAATTACATGCTTCCAAAACCATCCTGACTTAACAAAGGCTCCCGAAAATGTCAGAATATTGTCTTAGTTTAGGGGTTCTCCGCCTTGAGCAAGCATCAGAATCACCTGGACGGCTTGTTAAAACAGTGCTAGGCCACATCCAGAGTTTCAGATTCAGCCAGAGTGAGATGGGGCCTGAGAATTTACATTTCTAACAGGTTCCAGGTGACGCCGCTGCTGCTGATCCAGGGACCACTCTTTGAGAATTATAGGAGGCTTAAATCATAGGCTGCTCTATTTATGACATCACGCTCAAGTTGATAATGATTTTCATAAGTTAACAAATGGAAAAGACAGAGCTCCTGTTACATACTGATATGGTAAAAAAAACTTGTATTAGGTGACCACTTCTACATCTTTTAAAAGGGGCTTGTACAAAAGAAGAAATTTAACTACAGGAAAATTACTATAGGGCCAAAAAATCTCCCCCAAACCATATTGTATTATTAAAGAAGAAAATCACAAACTCGTAGACTAAAGCTCCATTATAAATAAAGAATCAAACACCTTAATAGAAAAAAAAAATATTAGTTTCAAACTGTAAAAAAGATAATTCACCCTTATAGAAGCAAATAGAACACAAGAAATGTGTGAAAAATGCAATCTCACTGATAAAGAAATGAAAATTAAAATAAGCAGACTTCCAGGCTTACAGATTAAACAGTGCTGGCCTTGGGTATAACAAAATAGGAACTCATAAGTGGTTAGGTGGAATAAAAATTAGTACAGCCTTTTTGGAAACAATTTGGCAAGATGTGTCAAAAACTAAAAACACATTATTTGAACCAGCAATCCTTAACAATTATGCTAAAACAATCATAGGCTCTGTGTGCAAATAAACACAATTATTAATGGTTATCACATGACAATGAAAGATTGAAAATAATGACAATGGAAGATTGAAAATAATAGCCAATATTAGAGGATTAATTAAATCAGTTATGGAATTTCTGTATACCAGATTAATGTACATTTATTAGGAAATATGCATTGTATTTTTACTGCCACAGACATTTTTAAGGGAAAATGCAGATTACAGGGCAGTTTGCCAACTACGATCCCTTTTCTTATACATTAAAAAAAAAAAAAGTATTTTTTATAAATTTGCCTGGGGGGAAAAGCCTAGGATACTTACCAAAATGTTAACAGTCATTACATTTCCTTAGGGTGGTGCAATTTAGGGTGATTTTGATTTATTTTATTTTAAGATTTATTCATTTATTTTAGAGGGAGAGAGTGCGGGGGGAAGGGGCAGAGGGAGCGGGAGAGAGAGAATCTCCAGCAGACTCCCCGCTTAGCGAGCCTGACTCAAGGCTTGATCCCACAGCCCCAAGATCATGGCCTGGGCCAAAATCAAGAGTCGGATGCCCAACCAACTGAGCCACCCAGGGGCCCCTGATTTTGTTTTATTTTTAAAAGATCTGCACACGTTTTTCTCATTTTTTATAGTGATCGTGCATAAATTGTGCAATTACCAAAAATCTTTAAAAGAAAAAAAATAATAAGACTGGCCTTTAAAATGCTTAATAATACTTTAATCCAAAGTTAGGATTCACAGGGTTCCCTGAGTCCTATCTCCATTTTTAAAAACCCTGTGATGGTTTTCTTATCCTTTCCAGCTGCTCATCTGTTAAATGTCACACAGACTTTTCATCTGTTTTACCCTGATACTTGTATTCACGTGTGAAACGTAACCAAAATGCCACTCTAGAAAAATTCTCAAGGGAAGTATTTAACTAGGTTATAGTTTAGGCTTAAGTGTTCAGAGATGAGGTTTTCATCCTTTTCTTTGACCTTATGGCAGCCAATGGAACTTTAATGATTCTTAACCCTGTAATCTAATTAAATACTGTATAAACTTAAATTACTGTGTCAGGCAAATAAGACACACTTTCATTTTCTTTAACAAAATGACTGCGTAAGTCCCTGAAGAATGCATGTGCTCAAGAAAATTTTTTCTACAATGCATTACTAGTGACAGTACCTGCTGAGATGTAATCTGGGTCTTTAATTTCTTTTTTTTTAAGATTTTATTTATTTATTTGACACAGAGAGACACAGCGAGAGAGGGAACACAAGCAGGAGGAGTGGGAGAGGGAGAAGCAGGTTTCCCGCCGAGCAGGGAGCCCGATGCGGGGCTCGATGCGGGGCTCGATCCCAGGACCCTGGGACCATGACCTGAGCCGAAGGCAGACGCTTAACCACTGAGCCACCCAGGCACCCCTTCAATTCTTTTAATAGCTAGTGACATAGCTCACAAATCACAAAAAGGAAAGGCTGAAAACATTTATTTCTTCTATTATAATGATAACATATAAATTAAAGATAAATGTTGCAAAATAAGAAAAATTTTAGTTTCTCGCAATTATTTTCCTCATTATGAATAATGAGAGGGTAATATCAAGAAAATTAGCACAAAGCCCTGGGAATATTTCTAAATATAGCTCTCTGCAGCCCAAAAGGTAACAAGTCACTTGTTTTCTAAATCCCTAGTGATAGGTTTAAGATAGGATTTTGTACAGCTGGGAAGATTTTATAAATCCAAATGTAAATATTCTAGTATTCCTATGCTTTTTCTTCTTCATACATAGCAAACCCTGAATCCATGTCCACCATACTACTCTAAATGAAAACACTACTCTAGCCAAAAATAAATACCAGCATTATGATTAATTTTAGCTAATTTTCTAATTCATTAGTGAACTGGGTATTTCCAGAGTGGAAACAAATATAGAGGATTATCAAATAAATGGTAAGGTTAACAGAAATGTATGAGAAAGCTTAAAAAATCTAATCAGTAATACGAACTGAATTTATAAATTTTAACTGGGGAAAAGAGACATATATCTTTTTAGACAGAAGATAATTTTATAAGCAAATTTGTACATAACAATTTAAAATTCCTAAATGGCTACCCTGCTTAAACAAGTAGAGTTAATGGACTCCGAAACAAGCAGTCAAGATCAAGTCACAAAGTTGTTGGGTGTTTCCAATTTTGTTTTGCTTTGTTGACTAAAGAAAAATGGCAAATACAAAAAAACAAAACAAAACACTACACTTGAATTGTAGAAGTCAGCCAACAAGTATTAATTATGCCTCTATTTTCTAAGCAGTTGCTTACCTGCTAAAGATACGTATTAAAGCCGGACAGTAAACTCTGACCTTGTGGTTCATACAAGCTAATACGAGTACAGGAACGTGTCTCTTTTTGTTTTTTCAGCCTCCAATATAATTTCTGTTACTGAAATCTATGCGTAAGTATATGTAAAATAAGTGATTTTTTTCAAAAAAGAGATAGAAAATTGTTACGGGGAAACCCCATTTAAAAAATTTCTATTATTCGCAGCACCTGGCTGGCTAAGTTGGTAGATCACATGGCTCTTGATCTCTTGTGAGTTCAAGCCCCATGTTAGGGGTAGAGATTACTTAAAAATAAAATATTTTTTAAAAAATTCCTATTATTCAATTCCTTTAAAATGAAGCCATACTGATATGTTGGAAATTTTGTTTTGTTTTCAGAGAAGCAATATTCAACACCATTTGGCAGGTATGAGTTTCTCAAAGGGAAACAATATGAGTACTATGTGGCACTTAATGGGATTAAAAACTTCTATGCTTACGTTCATTCCTTCTATAATAAGTATGATTTGATATTCTTCCAAAATGTCATATTGGTTGGTTGTCAGAAATTGGTTTTTTTTTTTTAGGTAAAGGGCATTTCTAAATTCTGGAGTTATTAATAAGCCTAAGATAAAATTTAATGAAATGATCAAGAGATTTTATATCTCATGCAGTAATAAAAAGCACTTCTAAAAAATCAAGGACTGTCATATCACCATCATAGATATTTCAGTTGAAAGAGATGCTATTCCACATCCTAGTTTCAGTTTGAACTTATGAGAATCACAACAATTAGAGGCTTAACAACAAGGATGCACTTTGGGCCAAGCAGCCAAATGTATAAAGAGCACCCAGACACACCTTTTTAAAAATGACATTTTTAGGAGTGCCTTGGTGGCTCAGTCGGTTAAGCGTCTGCCTTCGGCTCAGGTCATGGTCCCGGGTCCCAGGATCAGCCCGCGTCAGGCTCCCTGCTCAGCGGGGAGTCCGCTTCTCCCGCTCTCCCTGCTTGTGTGCGCATGTTCTCTCTCTCTCTCATAAATTTTTTTAAAAATGACATATTTATTTGAAATATTTCACAATGTGAAGTTGTAAATATACTTTCCAGAGAACACAGAGTGTATCTGCTAGCAAATAGCCTTTTTCCCCTTTTTCTCCAACAGACACTTCTTTACCAGTTTCACTTCATGGTCCCATCTGACTTCTGCCCACACTGCATACACAAAACAGCACTCTCAAGGGCAGAAAACAGAGTGATTAAGAACCATGGCCCTAAAATCAGGTCCGAACCTGGTTTGAATTCTGGCTCTGCCAATTATTACCGCATGACTTTGAACAAATAACTGAACTTCATTTCTCCCCTTGATGAAAAGAGGCTAATGATAAAGCACCTGATAGGTCTGTTAGGATAATTAAACCCAGGTAAACATCTGATGTACCCGAGCACAGGGCCCGGCACCGAGTATGCACATTAAAAAGACAGTGCCGTTGCTAAGTTTCTGTCATGTAGCTTTGGACAGGATTGTCTAACAGCTGTCTTCCAACTCAAAGGTTAAATATATACCCAATTCCATTGTGTGGCTTGTATATTCTACAATAAAAATTGTTCATTTATTACAAGGACCCAGGTGAAAGATACGACAAAACCATTTTTTGAAGAAATTAGTTAAAACCATTTACGACTGTGGAAAAAAAAAGAATAAGCTTACCATGGTCAGTACACTGATTTCTGACGTCCTCTATGCTTTCTACTTTGATGGCTTCTTTAAGAAAAATGTAACAACTGTCTTGAAACTGAACCCAGGCAGATGAAGGACAGTCTGTGTGGGAAAAGAGAAACACTGTGAAATAACTTGGGAAGAATTCCATGAATTCCTAAAGATACTAGATATTAAATTTTCAAAGAAAAAGAGAATTTAGACACAAAGCTCTTTGTTAAAATAAGAAATCAACTAGTGTGATAGGAATTTATTTTTCTCCATTCTACATGTGGGAAAAGAGAAATGTGCCAATGATTCTCTTCTGATTTGACAGAGCAAAGTTACAAGTCTTTAGGGTGTTTAGGAACTCAGACTTGTAAATTACAGAATTATTACCAAGGCAACAAACTATCCAGAAGGAAAACCAATCAGAATTACAAACTCTTTTTGAAGGTTATCTTTGCAGTATTTAGTAACAATTTCAAGTCTCAAGAGTTTTGCAAGAGCTTTTTTTAAAAATTATACTTCCAAGAGCAGAGACAAGTTGCGAGATTATGAATATTCAGACAAGTTTTCCTATCGCACAGGAAAACAAGGTTGATGTTCTTATGAATGTTCTTAATTTAACACCTCATCAAAGCACATTCTTTGAACTAATTCTATGAAACAGAACCGTATCTCCTCCTCTGTAGGTGCAGAGTGGAGTGGCACCTCCTTCTCCATTGTGATTTTTGTTGTTGTTCATTATAAATGTTTACATTTTTAAGTCTTGGCTCTGGAATTTCATTAGTTAGCATGAACTTACTTTCAAAAGTAAGCCTTGAAGAGCTTGATTTCACAGGCCAGAATGGAGAAAGGGGGAGGATTTTACTGAATTCCAGTGAATAAAAAGAGCTTAATCTTCCCTATTCTCTTAGGTCTATGTAGGGAAAGTCACTATGATTTTTACCTAGCTTTATTTTTAAGTTCTGTATGTATTGTAATTTTAATATAAACAAGTAAAAGAACGCCCTACCACAAAGATCAGAACTTAACCATCAGCAATGTTAATCTAAATTCAACAACCTTGAGTTTACTAAACTCAGAATATGGCAGGGAACACTAGTTGTCCCCTACTTGAACCCAGCACTTTTTTCTCCCTGTGTATTTACTCAGTATAATTTTATTTTATTTTTATTTATTTTTTGTGAAGGTCTTTTGACCTCAGCTTCTCATACAGCACAGAACATGTCCACCAAGCTAAGTTGTTTTCCAGTCTTCCAGCAACTTCTGGATAATGAGCTGTGAGCTGAAGTGACAGGTGCAAATTGCCTTTAAAAGGAAGGAGTATGCTCCCTGGATCATACCTTCCCTTTCCCACTGGCCGAAATGTAGTTAGCCACCTTTAATCATGTAAACAATGGGAACAGCCTAGGAATAACAAAACAACAAGACAGAAGGATCCTACATGGAGCCATGTAACACTCAGACTGTTAGGAGAGAAAAAAATAAACTACTATCTTGTTAGTCATCGTTAATTCAGGTCATTGTTACAGCAGGTGGGTCAATAACCTAAGTAATACTAGAGGCTACTTAAAATTGTCCCCATGGTGAGACCTGAATTTTTCCCGGCCTCATACTGCTACATTTAGTAGTTAAATCATCCAAGATGGGAGCTCCTGCCTGACTGGCTCAGTCCGTAGAACATGCGACTCCTGATCGCAGGATTGTATGTTTGAGCTCCATGTTCAATGTAGAGATTACTTAAAAATAAAATCTTTAAAAAAAAAGAAAACTAAATCATTCAAGATGCACTAGCGTGAGAGTAGGTGTCTCAAGATACAATTTATTTTGTATACAGGTTTTTTCCTTCCTGCTGTTCTGTAAGTACTTGCATTACACATGTTGACTACCTTGGCTTGAACTCTGGTAGGAATCTAGAACTTTCTCCGTGTAGTGTCTTACAGGTAGTTGGTAGGGATATTTTAGGAACATTTGCTTAATGAAACATTAAGTTAAAAAAAAAAACCTGAGTGTAAAATTATAGGTACAGTATGATCCCAGGAGTTAAAAAGCAAGGAAGTCCAGAAATGTTTAGGAATTGGAGAGGCCAGACACGTCTGGAGGGGCAGGGTTCAGGGAGGGTCTGAAAACAGGGTGTGTTGCTGAAAGTCTGTAAGTGGAGCAGCTAGGCCCGTAGACCCTCTTCCTGAGAAACAGTACTCAGCCATCGTACTTTAACTATATACCTCTGCTGCCCTCTTTGAAAATCTGGTCCTTACTCAGAGGAACTCTTTTAGATTTAACATATAAGTGCAATCATACGGTATTTGTCTTTCTCCGTCTGACTTACTTCACTTAGCATAATACCCTCCAGGTCTATCCATGTTGTCACAAATGGCAAGATTTCGTTTTTTTTTATGACTGAGTAATATTCCATTGTGTGGTGATGTATATATCTTTATTCATCTATGGATGGACACTTGGGTTGCTGCCGTATCTTGGCTATTGTAAATAATGCTCCAATAAACATAGAGATACATATACCTTTTTGAATTGTCTTTTGTTCTGGGGGGTAAATACCCAGTAGTGGAATTCCTGGATCATATGGTAGCTCTATTTTTAATCTTTTGAGGAACCTCCATACGGTTTTTCACAGTGGCTGCACCAGTTTGCATTTCCACCAACAGTGTGTGAGGGTTCCTTTTTCTCTACATCCCTGCCAACACCTGTTATTCTCAAGGTATTTTTAAATTTCCTCTTTGATGTCTTCCTTGACCCATTGGTTGTTTATGGTAGCATGTTGTTTAGCCTCCACATGTTTGCGGGGTTTTTTCCCTTTTTTTTTTTTTTGTACTTGATATCTAGTTTCATACCAGATGTTTGTTGGAAAAGATGCTTGATAGGATCTCAATCTTTTTAAATTTATTGAGACTTGTTTTGTGACCTAACATGTGATCTATTCTGGAGAAAGTTCCATGTGCACTTGAAAAGAATGTATATTCTGCTGCTTGGTTCCTTATACGTCTATTAAGTCCATTTGGTCTGATGTGTTAAGGCCGTGGTTTCCTTATTTTCTGTCTGGATGATCTGTCCATTGATGTAAGTGGGGGTTAAAGTCCCCTCCTATTATGGTATTGCTGTCAATCTCTCCCTTCGGGTCTGTTACTATTTGCTTTATATATTTGGGTGCTCCTGTGTTGGGTGTATAGATATTTGTAACTGCTATATTCTCTTGCTGGGTTGATCTCTTTATCATTATGTCATGCCCTTCTTTTTCTGTTGTTATATTCTTTTAAAGTCTGTTTTGTCCGATGTAAGTATTGCTACCCAGCTTTCTTTCCATTTCCATTTGCATGTAATGTCTTTTTCCATTCCTTCACTTTCAGTCTACATGTGTCTTTAGGTCTGAAGCGAGTCTTGTAGGCAGCATATAGTTGGGTCTTGTTTTTTTTTTTTTTTAAGCAAGCTCTATGCCCAATGTGGGGCTTGAACTCACAGCCCCAGGAACAAGAGTTGCATGCTCTACCAACTGAGCCAGCCAGGCAGGCGTCCTGGTCTTATTTATTTTTTTTAATCTATTCAGTCACCCTATGTCTTTTGATTGGGGCATTTAGACCATTTACATTTAAAGCAATTACTGATAGCTATGTACTTACTGCCATTTCTTTAATTGCTTTCTGATTGCTTTTATAGTTCTCTGTTCCTTTCTTCTTCTCTTGCTCCTTCCCTTGTGATATGACTTTAATGTTATGTTTGGATTCCTTTCTCTTTATTTTTGTGTACCTATTATATATAGGTTTTTGGTCTGTGGTTACCATGAGGTTCATATATACACATTCTATGTATATAGCAGTCTATTTTAAATTGATGGTTGCTTAAGTTTGAACACATTCTAAAAGCACTGCATTTTTACTCCCCCTACCACATTTTATGCCTGACACCGTAATTTACAACTTTTTATTTTGTGTGTCCCTTAACTGTAGATACAACTGACTTTACTACTTCTTTTAACCTTCATACCAACTTTATAAGTAGTTGATCCACTACTTTCACTATATATGTTTCCTTTTACCAGTGAAATTTTTTCTTTCATAATCTTACTTCTATTTATGGCCTTTTCTGCTTAAAGAAGTCCCTTGAAAGTTTCTCGTAAGGCCAGTTTAGTGGTGATGACCACATCTCTGCCCTCCCTACCCTTCCCAGTGTGGCTTTTTTTTTTGCATCTTTGGTTGTGGAAGAGCTGCTGTGCTAGTCTTCAGGTTGGTCTCAGAGACCGTTGATCTATATGTTGTTACAGCCTTGCTGTGTCCATGGAAGGAGTTGAGCTCAGGATCCTCCTACTCTGCGATCTTGATCCTCCACCCTCTGGTGTTTCTTTAAGTACAGGTCTATTACAAACTCCCTCAGTTTTTGATTTTCTGCAAATATCTTATACCTGAGCTGAAGGCAGACGCTTAACGACTGAGCTATCCAGGCGCCCAAAATTCCCAATTTTATTATCTATATTCTTGAACTTTAAATTAGTTATTTTAAAGTCCATTTCTGATAACTCTAATTTCTGGGTTGCCTTTTGGTCTATTTTTGTTTCTTTTCTCCTTTGGCCTATTACTTGTTATGCCTGGTATGGGTTTTGTTTTTGTTTTTTTTGTTTTGTTTTTTAATCAATTACCAGAGACTGTGTAGGAAAAAATGCAGAGGCTCTAGATGATGCTATTCTCCTCTAGAAGGGACTCTGGTAGGAAGCTTAGGTATTGACAATTACCTTAATACAGTCAGGGTTTGAGTTGACCTGGGGAGGTGTTATAGCCTTTGGGAGGCTCAATATCCACGGATCCCAAAGAAAGTCTGGATACTAAGTACAGCCTCTCTTCTTTGGCAAGTTAAAACTCAAATTTTTGTCTCCTTAACACCATGAGACTGCCCAAAACTCTGTTCTTCCTTTAGCTGCTTAAGATTTTGGCAACTCTCCTAGGGGGAAAAGTTAATACACACAACACTGGGCTCACCTCAACAAACGGCCATAGCAGCTCTCTGCGGCCTGCAATTACGATTTGTATGGAATTTCACCTAGAATTTCTAGTTGTTCTCCCCACTCATTGATAGCCAGAAGCAGAGTTCCCTTTTCACACCTTTGAACAAGTTATTAATAACTGTTCATCCATCTACCCACCACCCATCTAACAAACATTCGCTGAGCATCTTCTGTATGTCAGATATTAATGGTCAGCGCTAAGGGGTAAGGAGAGAGAGATATAACGAGGAATGACTCCTTCACGTAAAGTGCTCAGTCTGATGGGAGAGTTCGACACATACACGTAACAGATATTACAAAGGTATGATAGGTAAAATACTGTATAAGACAATAAAAGAAAGAGTAAATAACTTGTAAAGTTAAGAAACATTTCAAAAAGAAGGAAATAATTTGAGCTACAACTTACAGGATAAAGGAGTTTGCCATGTACAAAAGGAAAAAGAAAAAGAAATTCCAAAACAGAGGGAGTACCACAGAAAGCAAAATGACAAGCACCTAGTAAAGAGTCAAATATTGAATGAGTGAAGTAGGCAGGTCTCTTCCCTCCTCTCTTTCCTCCCATCAGATACTGTTTTATGTGTTAAGACATGATAGACAAAACAAACAGTCATTTCCAGAATGAAACTCAAATACAAAGTCACAAGGGCAGATGCTGTCAAATGCAAATTTTGATTTTCTTCTCTTTTTTTTCTTCTCCTATTTTCTTCTGATTCCTTTTGTTGCCTTTTCTTTATCCTTATAGAATTAAAAAAAAAAAACAAACTTAAATGGAAACAGACTCCATTACCATGTTTGATGACACCTGAAACACCTTTCCATATCACTGGAAGTTCTTGAATCACAAGTTGACAGATGCTGCCATATTATTTCTAGTCAAAGCTACACATAATATTTTCTACTGATAATAAGAATATAAAAAATATTTTTTGCAATATGGTTTATAGGGAATAAAATAAGTCTATTGAATACACAAAAATATAATCAATACCAAATGATGTAAATTTATAAATTATTTCTTTGTACACTTGTAGTTCTTATGCTCTGTGAAAGCTTTAGAACTCTGCTCTCTAAACTACCTATTGGTTAAAATATACTCTTATTTCAGAGGCAGCTCCCAGGTCAGTTCTCTCCTCTGAACTTCCACAGGACTTTGCATTACACCATGGATGAGACGCCCTTCTGGTTACAAGGACTAAAGACTTGCTCAGGTTACTCCAAATGATAGAGATTGTTTGTAAGGATACATGGGATAATAAGAAATCTGAAGATTCTATCTCAGTAAACAGGCCTCACAGGGTTTTTATACCAGGAACTCCCTTGAGCTGCTGTCTAGCCTAGATCTTTGGTTTAGGTAGTTATCGCTGTTTTGATTAGCTGTGGCTAGGGAACTGAGTAGATGGCACAAACCATGGAGACCTATGCATAAGAACCACAGGTAGCCATTATTCTTGGAAAAGGAGCTGTGTTACCCTTTGATGACCAACACACTTTCATATGGCACTGATCAAATCCTGCCCTGTATGACAGTTATCTGATATTTACCGTTTTCCCAATTGGACTGTTAAGTGCATGACAACAGAGACCATTTCTGAAACCTCAGTGTACCCTCAATAGTAACTATCATAGCGTCTTGTACATAACACAAGATATCATGCAGAGCACTAGAACAGGGCAGGGTTCTGGTAAGAACATTAAGCTGTGGAGAAGTCTGGCTCTGACCACATCATCCTGGATATGTTACTTAACGTCACTGTGCTCTAGTTTCCTTATTTGTAAAACAGGGATAATAACGGTACTTATTCTCATGGGGGTTGTTGTGAGAAAGGTGTTCTAGGTGCTAGATACCACAGTGAACAAAAAGGAAAAAAAATCAAACCTTTATTATCTCACAGTTTCTCTGGGTCAGGAATTTGGAAGCAGCTACCTAGCTGGGTGATTCTGGCTTGGGGTTTCCCATGAAGCTGCAGTCAAGCTATTCGCCAGGGCCGCATCCATCTGAACACTGAACTGGGGTTGGAGGATAAGCTTTCAAGAAGGCTCCTTCGTGGGGTGGTGCTGGCCAAAGGTAGGAGGCCCAGTTTCTCACCATGTGGACTTCTTCACAGGGTTGCTTGAGGGTCTCTATGACATGGCAGGTGGCTTCTCTCGGAGCAAATGATTCTAATCCAGCCTTAAGAGACACACTCTGTTATTTCTGCAATATCCTATTGATTACATAGGTCACCCCTATTCAGTGCTGGGGTGAGCTACACAAAATTCTGACTACCAGCAGGAAAGAATCATTGGGGCCATCTTGGAGACGAGCAACCAAAGATGGTGGTAAGTACTGAGGAGGAAAGTTAAAACAGAGAAGCAAGATCCTGGGAGTAGCGTAGGGGTTAGAGCTACAGTTTTAGAAAGGTGTCTAAGAACGATCTCATTATCAAGGTGACATATAAAAAGTCTGAATGAGCTGAAGGAAAAAAGCCCTGTGGAAATCTGGGTCAGACAGGGACTAGCAAACGTGGGCGCCT
Source organism: Phoca vitulina (assembly GCF_004348235.1). NCBI lineage: Eukaryota > Metazoa > Chordata > Mammalia > Carnivora > Phocidae > Phoca > Phoca vitulina. The sequence goes on along the minus strand of NW_022589704.1, from coordinate 70,431,016 downwards.
GAGATGGGAATGAGGATGAGGATGATGATGATGACTGCAGCAACTCAAAGACCACTGCTGAATAATTAAATAAGCAATACATGGGGAGACACAAAAAAAATTAAGAAGCTATAGGCAGAAAAATACAAAACAAACTGCTAACTTCACTTCCTCAAAATTTTCAACTGTCTTCTCCTTAGGTTCATTTCAGCATTAGCAGTAACCCCGGTTAATTCACCACCGAACCCTTCTTGTCTGCTACCGGTCAGTGTGTGGCCCAGAAACAAGCCCTAAGCCCTACTTAAGACATCTATTTGTACTTTGAGAAGAAACGTGTTCAAGAAGAGGCTGACTCCTTTTGTGTGAGGAAGCCTATTGAAGCTCATGCACTTCATGAGCAGAAAGCTAAGCTCAGCCTTCTTCGATGCTAAAAGTTATCTCTGCTATAACCCCATTCCCATTAAAAACCTGCCTCCCCAAAATACTGCCATGAGTTTTCAATTAGAGGTTCTGTAATACCTTCTATAAAAATATATTTCAACAAATATACTTCACACCACACACACACACACAATGCTCTCTGCGAAGTGCTTTTCTATTACTCTTACTTCTTCACAGCTGTCCTGAAAGATAGGTTATTAATAATGTACCTAAGTGACTCTTTATGGGTTTGATGACTTTATAATTCTATTGACTCAATATATACAGAAATTAAGGAGCCTGATGAAAATTTTTAAGACTTGTACTTAAGATTCCAAAAGTTTCTTTTTAAAATTTTTTTTAAAAAGATTTTATTTATTTATTTGGCAGGGAGAGACAGAGCGAGAGAGGGAACACAAGCAGGGGGACGGGGAGGGGGAGAGGGAGAAGCAGGCTTTCCGCTGAGCGGGGAGCCCGATGCGGGGCTCGATCCCAGGACCCCGGGACCATGACCTGAGCCGAAGGCAGAAGCCTAATGACTGAGCCACCCAGGCGCCCCAGATTCCAAAAGTTTCTATATAGATCCTCTGCCTAAATTACCATGTGCTAAAGAATAAAATGGCATATCTACAAGAATATTTGGCACTACAAGTCAGTTCTAGCAGAACTCTCTGTTCCCTTATAATTTCTCTTCTTAAGCAACTAGGCACAGCATAAGAGGAAGTGATCCTTGGGAAATAACTTGTTCTGAATGTTAACAAAGCGAAGGCAAAGACGGCAGTTTTCCCCTGGTCAATAACAAAACCTTTGCCCCTCACCCATTAAGATATGAGTCACAGTGACTTAGCTTCCGCAACAGCAACTGTGGCAGAGACAGAGAAAGAAGAGGAGCTGTTTATTGTTTACTATGAACGGAGGCAGGAGCGGGGTTCTAAGTCCCTGACTAATCTAGAGAGCCTGTGGCCATACTCTGGGCTGCAATCACAAGGAAATTCAGCCACTCTGACACTCCATTCCCTCGCCACATCACCCTCCCCAACCCACCTTCCAGGATGTCCACCTCCATCTTCTCCCCTCCAGTCCCTCTGCAGAAGAACTGTCATGAGGTTTATTTATAGAATGCAGGTGCCGGTGTTACTCTGCACCTTTCTCACTGGGCATCACTGGTCTGTTTTCTTAGAGATTCAGTCTCAAGATCTGCCCTCAAAATCCAAAATAACCCACAAATAAAGAAATACTTGATATGTATCATAAAAAATTGTGGACAATAACCCTGTTGCAAAACTAGTTTTCAACACAGAAGCACATTTTTAAATGCTTCTCAACAATGAAAGACGTCCTGAAATATTACCTAACTGTAATTTCACTTTTTCATTAGAAGAAAAATATTTATTAATGTTTCAAAATTTACAAAAATTTATCTGAGGTAATTTCCCCCGAAACATCACAGTGCCATTTACAAGAACTAGAAAAAGTCAGGGACGCCTGGGTGGCTCAGTGGGTTAAGAGTCTGTCTTCCACTCAGGTCATGTCCTAGAACCCAGTCCTGCATGGGGCTCCCTGCACAGCAGGGAGCCTGCTTCTCCCTCTGCCCGCCCCTCCCCCTGCTTGTGCGAGCGCACGCTCTCTCTCTGACAAATCAAATCTTAAAAAAAAAAAGAATTAGAAAAAGTCACATCAATAGATTAAATGATTTAATGCTTTGAACTAATTCTGAAATCAATTCATGACAGAAGTAAAATAATTTGAAAGAAACTAAAATCCCATTATCCCCCTTACTTTTAAAATCATTCACCTAAAATTCTTGGTCCTTTTATTATAAATTAGAATAAAGTGCAAAGACACAACTCAAAACAAAACAAAAATTCCTAAGATAGCAAAGTCTCTGCTATTATCTATCTTCCTTCTGGTAAGGGGAAAGACAAGCAAGAAAATGATAAACAAGATGCATTCAGATAGTGTTAAGTGCTTCGAAGAAGATAAAATATGGGCATGTGATAGAGAATGTGGGGTGTTCAGGGAGGGCCTGAGGTGACATACGAAGAGAGATTTGAATGATGTGGGTGGGGGCAGCCATGCCAAGGACAGCGGAAGGGGAGGACAGTCTGGGCAGAAGAGCCTGCAGGTGGTTGAGTCCCCAGGGGCTCAGTGTGGATAAACAGAGTGAACAGCAAGAAGAGTGGTAAAAAAGATAACGTCAGCAAGGAAGGCAGGGGCTCATCTAGGGCTTGTAGGCTATGGCAGTTCAAAATTCGTAACCTAGATTCTGATCCACATGATGACCACAGAATGAGGACTTACTCTGAACAAGCTTATATTCACTCATCTCATACCACCCATGGGAAATCACCTACCCAGTAAACACACTGATCACCCACAATGTAAAAAGGCACAATTACAGAAGAAGTTTTTTAAAGGGATGCCATGGAACCTTATTTGGGAATTTAAACAATGGTTTGTTCATCGTGATTTTCAAGATAATGATTAAGAACATAAGATCACTTACGTTAATAAACTCCAAAATAACAGAGAACAATAACAATGATTGCCACTTCAACATTAAACTTATACTTCATGCAATACCATGGGAGCTCTTCTGTTAAGATCTTGCCACTCAGCTAATTTTGTGATAACCTTGAAAAGCTCTTTCTTGACTTAGTTCTAAGTGTAATATGATTCCTGATCTTGTCTGGGTAAGATATTGTGAAGTACTGTGATGAAAAGCATAGTTTTTCAGCCCTATATCATCAACATGAATGTGAATGTGCTCAGTAACCACAAATACCCAACCCACATAAAATGGCACTCACGATGTTTTCTAGTCGCAATAATTACCCTTCATTTTGTAGGAAGAGAACAGAGGGAAGGACACCAAGACTTAGCATGCCTGCAAGAGGTATGCTTAATGCTCTTGATAGTCCTACGGGGTATTATCTCCAAGTGCAATGAGTTAGGTAACTTGATCAAGGCCATAGGGTTTGTACCCAACTCCAAAGCTCATGCTCTTTCTAAATTAATCCTTAAAGCCTCCTGACTGATAGAAGCTGGTTAATTACCCGCGTTAACTTATTCGACATGCACCTCTTAAGCTCTTGAAAAGCCTGTTTAATACCGGACTTAGGAAAAAAGAACGAATTTCTCCAAAGATAGCTTGTGCTGTTTTACTGTTCAAAACAGCTTCTCTGAAAAAGAGAGATATCACCATCTAGAAACGGAATTTTTTTTTTTTTTAATGTGACAAGAGAAGTATATTTTGACTAACCTGAAGTCTGAAGGCATGGCAACCCAGAAGGTGGGTTAAACAGGCAGTCAGATGTTACTGGCAAACATATGAGGGTGTGGACAGGGGGGTCTCAAAACCGTCCAGCCTCGTCTTAAAGAAAACGAACGTGCTCATAAACAAAGTGTGAAAATCAGCCCATCTTGTTTCTGCTCCTCCACAGGCAGCAGATGGCATAACTAGTGGTAAATGCTGACCCACAAGAGCTTCCAGGAAGGGAGCTTTGAGCTGGGGAGCAGGTTCTGAGCTGCCTACTCTACTGCTGCCTCCAACACAGAGATCCCTGTCAGCAGGCTTCCAGGAGAAACTTAGAAAATGACAGTGAAATTCAAGGGGGGAAAAAACCCAAGAACCAAAAAACAAAACACGTGCATAAGCATTTTATTCAAACCCACACAAGGATTCACTCAGTTCTTGTTTACTTTGTTAATTCCTAGAATTGCTTCATCAATAGTGGTTTTGGATGGAGGTCTTTCCCCCATTCAATATTTTTGACATGCTTGTACGAAAAACTTGTTAAAAACAAACAAACAAAAAACCACCCCTCATAGTCAACAGAATTGTCTATTTTCCTCAGGAGTCATTTGGGAAATGACTTGATTAATCATGTATAATTTTTCAGGTGACACTTGCATAACAGCAGAGCAGACTTAAAGACTTTTTTTAAATCACACGACTTAAGAGGAATCCAAGCTTCGCCTGTTCACGTCCCGCTTCGATCCAGGGGTTATTTGGCTGAACTGTTTTCCTGTTTCAACAACTTGAACACCAAGCAGCGGGACAAACAGGGCGGCCAGCGGAGGGCCCGCTCCCCCCCCCCACACCCCCGCCCCCGCTGCGCAGACGGGAAATCTCCGCAGCCAACTGCCCCACTCCTCATCTCAGCCCCAAATGGCCCCGAAACTACCCTGGTGTGGGGCTCTAAGCCTCATCGCTCTGCCGTCAACGAGCTCCCCGTCTGGGGACCCTCCCCGCGAGTGGGGTCTGTGCCGAAGCTGGGGGCACGGTGGGGGAGCGAGGGCACGCTCGGGTCCTCGGCGAGCCCTTCCCCGGGGCGAGCTCTCAGAAACCGCTGCCCGGCGGTGGGGGGGGGGGGGGGGGGGGGGGGGGGGGAGAAGGGCGGGGGGGGGGGGAGGGGGCCAGCCCGGGGCTGACCCGGCTGCAAGAGCCCGCCCGCGCGCCGCCTCTTGCACGTCTCTCTGGCATTTGAACTGGCATAATTTCGGACTCTCAAAAATGTTACAAAAGGAGTCCGAAGAATTTCCATAACCCTTCAGCCAGCTTCTCTAAATATTAACATCGTATGTAACTCCCCAGTAAAATGGTCAAAGCCAGGAAATTAAAACTGGTATAATAGTATTCACTAATCTACAGCCCTTACCACACCTCATCAGTTGTCCCCCTGATGATCGTTTTCTGTTCTAAAATCCAATCCATCATTTTATATGGCATCGAGATGACTCCTTAGTGTCCTTTAATGCGGGACATTTCCTCTGTCATTGTCTGTCTTTCCCCCATCTCGTTTGAAGAGTACTGGGCACTTTGTAGCATGTCCTTCAGTTTTGGTTTGTCTTAGGTTTCCTCTTAAGGGAGATCGGAAGAACAGGATTCAGGTTTTTTTGTTTGTTTGGCGAGAGTACCACAGAAGTGATGTGTCCTGCCCAGGAGAGACCCCCTGTCGATCTGTGTCATATTGGTGATGCTAGTTTTGATCACTTGGTTAAAGTGTCTGCCAGATTCCTCCTTTGGGTCTAATGATAAGAAACCTTTTCAAAGCCTCCTCCCCGTGGACTATGTCCCTTAGACAACTTTTTTATTTTTATTTTTTTTAAGATTTTATTTTATTTGAGAGAGAGAACACAAGCAGGGGTAGGGGCGGAGGAGAGGGAGAAGCAGGCTCCCCACTGAGCACCCAGCCCCATGCAGCTGGATGGGAGGACCCTGAAATCATGACCTGAGCTGGAGATCATGACCTGAGCTGAAGTCAGACGCTTAACCGACTGAGCCACCCAAATGCCCCCCTCAGATAACTTTTATTTGTTACCAGTTTCCTGGATTAAGTGTCATTAAACTATGCTTGCACAGCCCTTGATGAATTCTGCTCCTACCTTGAACTTCTAGCCTCCAGAAATGTGAAGCAATAAAGTTCTGTTGTTTAAGGAAAAAACAAAAAACAGAAATGATGCTTGCTATAATAGATATATAAATTAGACAACTGTAAATTGACTGGGGAGGGCATCTGGCACCAGACAACACAATGCACAAAACAGGGCCAGGTAAGACCCTGACATAGCCTCATATCATTAGCAAAAGAGTGCTTTAAAATCGAGTCTAAATTCAACAATAAAAAGCCAAGGAACTCAATTTAAAAATATACAAATTATCTGAATAGATACCTCACCAAAGAAGATATACAAATGGCAAAAAGCTTATGAAAACCCTCAACATCATATGTCACTAAAGAATTGCAAACTAAAACAAAAATGAGATACCACTATACACCTATTAGAACGGCTAAAATCCAAAACACTGACCATACCAAATGCTGACGATGAGGAGCAAAAGGAACTCTCATTCATTGCTGGTGGAAATGCAAAATGGCACAACAGTTTGGCAGCTTCTTGCAAAACTAAATATATTCCTACCATACAAGTCAACAATTGTGCTTCCTAGTATTTATCTGAACAAGTTGGTAACTTACATACACACAAAAAATTGCATATGTATGTTTACAGTAGCTTTATTCACAGTTGCTAAAACCTGAAAGCAACCAGGATGTCCTCCAATAGGTGAGGGACAAACTGTGGTACATCCATACAATGGAATATTATTCAGCATTAAAAAGAAATGAACTATCAAGTCATTAAAAGACGTGGAAGAACCTTAAATATATAGTACAGTATTATTAGCTATAATCACTATACTGCACATTAGATCCCCCAAACTTCTTCATCTTATAACTGGAACTTTGTCCAACATCTCCCCACTTCCCCCACCCCCAAGCCCCTAGTAACCACAACTCTACACTCTTCTAGGAGTTCGGCTGTTTTCGATTTCATATATAAGTGATACCATACAGCATTTGTCTTTCTCTGTCTTACTTACTTTTTTTTTTGTATTGAGTTATAAGTTGACATATAACATTATATTAATTTCAAGTGTACAACATAATGATTCGATGTTTGTATATATTATTAAATGATTGCCATGAGTTTAGTTAACATCCATTGCCATTATAATTATAAATTTTTTTCTTAAAAATAATTTTTTTCCTTGTGATGCTGACTTATTTCACTTAGCATAATGCTCTCAAGTTTCATCCATGTTGTCACAAATGCTAGGTTCCTTCTTTCTCTTGGCTAAATAATATTCCACTGTGTATGTATGTGTGAGATATGTATATATATAAAGTTTTTTTATCCATGCACCCACTGACAAATACTTAGGTTGCTTCTATGTCTTGGCTGTTGTAAATAATGCTGCAGTGAACATGGGAGTGTAGATATCTCTTCAAGATGTTGTTCTCATTTCCTTTGAATAGAGACACCCAGAGGTGGGATTTGCTGGATTATATGGTAATTCAAGCCCCACCGTGGGATCGCAAGATCAAGAGCTGCGTGCTCTACAGACTGACCTAGTCAGGCACCCCTGGTAATTCCATGTTTAATTTTTGAGGATGGGGTCTCTTCTTTCTTCTTCACAGACTCCTGTTCCTCAACTTTCCTGAAGTAACTTAGGACGGGTAGAGGAAACCAATCAATTTTCCTAATGGTTGTCAGTACAAATATATGGTTTTTAATTTCATCCGGGCCCTATATGCCTTTTCTGTGATCCTTTTATTTGTCTTGGCCATTGTCCTCCCCCATTCTTCTGATCAGGTATTTCGAATTTTTTATTACTCTCTTTAAGCCAAGACCCAATTTGCTACTCACGTTTCTCAGCAGAAGACCTCCCTTTCTACTCAATAGAGATAGGGGGGCATCAGGTATAGACAAAAATCTTCAGTACTTACTGCTCTCCCCTTCTCTTCCACGCAGGTCTTCCTTGTGTGGCCTCAGAGAGGAAGGCAGGCTTCCCCAATCCATCCAAACCCAGTTCCTCTTTCTGTGGGCTTAGACCCACCCCTCTCCTCCATCTTCCCCAAGATCTTCTTCCATGACTCCATCTCTCTCCCCTCCATCATTAACTTCTCTCTGTCTACTCTTTGGGGTGTTTTGATTTGTTTGGTTTCTTTCCTCTCAGCTTCTAAACCTGTGAACCACTTTCCTCCTTCTTTGGAATAAAACCTTCTTCCACCCTCCTCCTTCTAGCTGTGACCCAATCCCTGTCCTTTCCTTCTCCACTATACTTTTCAGCATTTCACTTTCCCCATTTTCTAGTTTCCCTTTTACTTCAAAGCTCACTCTGGATTCTGGCTCTGCTAGCTACATTTCCACTGGCTTAGATCACTAATGTTTTCCTAATTTTCAGAGTCCAGTTTTATCTGACTTTGCTTCTCTGTTGTTTAGCAATTGGAACAATGTTTACTTGATCTTACCTTGCATGAAAAGAGTATTTGGCCAGGAAACCTAAACCCTAGGGCTTCCCAGAGCTGATTGTCAGCCCACAGAAGGTTCCTGGGGAAGGTCCCTAGGCCGAGCATTGCTGAGATCCCTTTTGGCCTGAGATAGGGAGGAGGCCTAGATAACTTTAGGCCAAAAACAGAGTGAGTCCTCTTCTGTGTATTTCAGCTCCCGTAGGGCCAGGAGTGGGAAAAACAGGATGAAGAGGAAGGGCTGATGAGGAGATGCAAATAATCCAGGAAAAATGATAAAGGCCTGAATTAAGACAGTTGATAATGGAGACAGCCACTCTGTGAGAAGCCTGAGGTAAAATTGACAGAATTGTTGGATTAGGGAGATGAGAAAAAGAGGATGTGAGGATGAATTCTGGGTTTCTAGCTTGGGAGTAGAGGGGTATGGCGTCTTCATATTGAATGAAAGAGAATATAAGAAGTAGAACTGGTTGGAAAAAAACCTTCTACAATTCTGCCTGTGATTAATTTAGCTTGGAAAAAAGAAATACACATATATTAAATCTGTTGAAATGTAGATATTGTAAGAATGCTTTAATTTAGAATATGCAGGGAATTAGGTGTAACTTTGTATAGATCATGAGGTCTAGTTAAAAAAAAAAAGTGTTTGAGATCTAGTTAAAATTTGTCTTCTTAAGACAAAATTACTGAACTAATAACAAGTCTTCGTTTCTCCAAAAGGGTTTTAGGATTAAATGAACCTAAGATAAAGGAATCTGAATCTCTTTCCCTAGCATAAACTCAGCAGTGGCATAAGGATCGGGGGTTACCAAACCATTGCAGTCATGTGCAGAGGGGGACTCCCAGATAATGGTGACATCTTGCCCTAGGATCAGGGAGGGGAACATGTTGTGTGTGGGGTGAAGAGAGGAAAAAGAGGGTGATCATTGGTATCACTTCTACATTTGTCCCCTGTACCTGATCAGTCGGTATATTTACTTGCTTTTTTAGGTACCTGGTTTTGAGAGACCAATTTTGTTAGACCACAGGTGGGGGTTGGATTAGCTAGGGAAGACTGGAAAAGGCTTCTTCGGTTCTTCTGCAACAGGCAAAATGGGAAAAGGAACCAATATGGGCAGTTCTGGTCATGCTGAGAAGTAGATTGTCCAGTGGAAGTTAGAGATATGAGCCTGGCACTGAACATGTGACCTACTGCTGAGAAGTGGCTGACTAATGTCCTGGTTTGGGCGATGGGGGCAGGATCTCCTGAAGAAGCACCAAAAATGAGAAGTAAGTGGGCCAAAATTGGAATTTCTGCTGATCTAATAGTTAAAAGACTTGCTAAGAATTGCTGAGTCAAAGGCATCTGAAAAAGAAACTCAAATCAAACATTCAGAGATGTAGGATGATTATATTCTTTTTTTAAAAAAGATTTTGTTTATTTATTTATTTTGAGAGAGAGAGAGTAGGGGGATGGGGAGAGGGAGAGAGAAACCCAAGCAGACTCTGTGCCGAGAGTGGAGCCTGATGCAGGGCTCGATCTCACGACCCATGAGATCATGACCTGAGCCAAAAACAAGTCGGATGCTTAACCGACTGAACAACCCAGGTGCCCCTGATTGCATTTATTCTTTAAATAAAGGATACCTTGCATTACAACAACTGCACACTTATTTTTTGTTATACTATATGCCTGACATAATAAAACCCAACCTAGAGATATTTTTTTCTGACAAGGACCAACAACAGTTTTACTTAAAAAAATAAAACAACTTTATTACAGCATCACTACTATATATAACTGTACTTTTATTTTTTTATTTATTTTTTTTTTTTTTTTTTTTTTATTTTTTTTTTTTAAAGATTTTATTTATTTATTTGAGAGAGGATGAGAGGAGAGAGAGAGCACATGAGAGGGGGAGGGTCAGAGGGAGAAGCAGACTCCCTGCCGAGCAGGGAGCCCGATGCGGGACTCGATCCCGGGACTCCAGGATCATGACCTGAGCCGAAGGCAGTCGCTTAACCAACTGAGCCACCCAGGCGCCCTGTACTTTTCTTTTTTTAAAGATTTTACTATTTTATTATTTTTTAAGTAATCTCTATACCCAATGTGGGGCTCGAATTCACAACCCCAAGATCAAGAGTTGCACGCTCTCCCAACTGAGCCAGCCAGGCAGCCCGCATAGGTGTGTTTTTCACATCAAGTTGATTTAATTCTTTGAAGAAAGTCTTTAACAGCTAAAATTGTGCAGATGACAGGGCAAGAGGAATAGTCTAACAAATTCAATAAAAATATATCAGGACAACTGTATTATAGTTTTAGACTATAATAAAACTGTCTTAGAAAATTATAAGTTTATCATAGTATAAACACTCTAAATCTTAAAATAAATCTATGAATATTATACAAAAATATTCTAAAGTATAAACACTGAATAAAAAATTCATCATGTCCAATGGTGATGGACAATATAAAAATATATTCTTGCTGGTAAAATTTAAAGTGATAATCACAAAACAGTGTTTCCTTAATCATTTATCATCTAAAATATTTTAGTAGTAACCACAAGGTTTAGAGTTTCACTGTAAAATTTTCATTTTTACAAAGGCAAGATATACAATTTCCTTCATAGACCCCTTTTCTCTAGCTTACAGAAAACGGCAAAACAGTAACACAAATTTCTTAGTCAAAATTTGGCATGTCATAGAAAGCATAAAAATTATGAAATCCTCAAGAACTTGTATCCTTAGCTGGTTCCCTTTAAGAGGAAAGAGTTATATATTGTACATAAGAAAAGACAAAAAACACACTGCTACAGTATATCTAAATCAATCTAAAAACAATGTTCTCACACTTTAGGAAAATGTTCAGTACTAAATTTCCTTTAAAAGCCATTGTTTTATGAATAACTATGATAAAACAAAATATTTGCATTTAAACAATTTTGGTATGAAATATCTCTGGAACAGTATAAGAAGCATCTTGCCAAAAGCATTATTTTACTGTGTAAAAAAGTAAGCATATCTCATTGTTTAATAATTTCTCCTAAATGCTACAAATGACTATTTTGAAATAATGTTGATATTATTTACAGTTATGTTTTTACCTTGAGGTACAAATTTCACATTAGGCTGGATATTTTTTTTAAGTAGGCTCCACACCCAGCATGGAGCCCTACGCAGGGCTTGAACTCACAAGCCTGAGATCAAGACCTGAGCTGAGATGAAGAGGTGGACACTTAACTGACTGAGCCACTGAGGCGCCCCTAAGCTAAATATTCTTAAAAGCTAAAAGGTAGATTTATGACCTAGTAACATGCCAATTTTAAGTCTCTAAGCAGTTGTGCTATTCATATATACATATCCTAGTTACTAACTACATTCTTACAGAGAAAAATGCACATTAAATTTATTACCCTATAAATAATTTGGACTTTAGTTCCAGCTTTGGTTCTTTTCCATTCTATTAAGGTTCTCCATTCTATTAAGTAAAGTTTTAAACATGGCATTTTGTGGATAATTCACTGTAGATACCAGCACAGCAATTAAACAACTGAAAAAGTACTTACGATTTGTACTTTAGAACAGAGTAAATACTGACACTGGGAAAAACCGAAATGGCTCATTTTCCCTAACACGTTAGTGCAAATTAGCAAACTTTTAGAAGGATTTAGTCATTGAAAGTGGGAAGCATAATCTCATCTTCATTCATTCCTTGTTCATATCGAACTGAAGAGAAGCCCGGCCAGTGCGACCGGTTCCTTTGGAAGAGGAACCAAACCAGTGCACTGATGAGAGCTAAGACACTTAGCACAGCAAATGTGATAGTTATTCCTCTGTAATCAGGGCCTAGAATAGGAAAAGGTTTGACATTGGAGGAGAGAATATAAAAGTCATCGTTATTGATTTATACATTAGGCTGTGTGTCACTCTGTACAAAACACAAGAAGCACCTGATTGTTTCATAGCATTAACACAGAATGCAAACTCCATCATCAAACACTCAGTGTGCTCTTTTCAGATTTAACTCTTTTCCCTTTCATTTGAATCCTATTCATTGTTTTAGCAATTTTCTTCTAAAGAAGTTAAAGCATTATCTTTATTCTCACTTTCCCCATCACCCTTTCAAGAACATCACATCCAGTATATTACCTTACTTTGATAGCAAATTGTTAAAAGTTGTAAATTTTTGTGTTTGACTTACCTAGGGCCAAATAAAGTGTTATTTGCTTTAAAGCAAATTTAAGACTTTAGGATGGCTTCATTTAGCTCCTAGCTATTCAATTTCAAATGCTGTCCCAGACCTCTTCTTTGCATGCTGCCCAGACGGACTCAGTTTGTCCCCTTGCTTTAAATACTATCTCTATGCTGACCTCTCTTCTCTCTCATATGTCCAACTGCATGCTAGACATTCCATATGAATATCTCCTCTCCATATGGACAGCTCAGAATGCCAAAACAGAACTCTTGGTTTATGCCACCATAACCCTGCTCCCCAGCTCCCCCCCATAATCTTCCAGTTGTTTTCCATTTCACTCAGCATAGAACCTGAACTCTTGACCCTTGCTTCCAGACTCCTGGGTGTCTGGTGGCTGCCTACCTTTCAGATCTTCCTTGAGCACTCATCAAGCTCATTCTGCTTTAGGCTCTTTGTTCCAAATGGTAGTTCTGCCTGGTGGGCATCTTCCCCTGATCTTTGCTTGGCTGGCCTTTCAGATCTCAGCCTCAGTGTCTCCTGCTCTTAGATGTCGTCCCTGATAACCTAATCGAAAGTAGCCATCCCCCTACCCAGCACACAAAACAGGGCATGACACTCCAAATATTTTCTGAATCAATGCATGAATATACAAACACCAATCATCTAGCATTGGGGTTTCATATTTAATATTTACACACCAAAAAGACATTTTTATGCTAAATCTTCAAAACTCTTGCTGTGAAAAATTTATAGCTCCTTTCTCTAGAAATGAAATTAAGATAAGATTTTTATGGTTATTTTATATGTCAATTCATGATGAAATCTAAGTTTAAATTATGACTTCCTATAGATGCTCCTTCCAGGAAATTTTAAGTAATTAAGTCCAGTTTTGCACTGTTGCTAAGTTAATCATGAGTTTTATGGGAATGAGGAGAAAGGAAGCAAACTAACTGCAGAATTAGACCTTTGAACTTTTACATATTTGACTGATAGAATCAAATACATCTTAAGAACATATTCAAAGAAATGAGCTCCCTAATACTCTGGCAGCTTCTACTTTTCTTAGGGAAGAATTATACAAACTTTAGGCTGTCTAGTAGTTTCATCTGGGAGTCTTAGACATCTTGGCATTTCTATCTCTTGCAATCTATTTTTCTGACAGAAAAAATCTGCATGGCTTCATCAAGTTTTTTGGATATACTGAAAGGACTAAATAAGGACTTTAGGACCCAGTACAAAACTTTGCACATAACTGAGTTGCACATTTATTTCCTGACCTGTTCCTCAAAAAATATTCCTTAAGGACAGGTTCCATACTTACCCAGAGGAACTTTGCAGACAACTCTTCCGTAGCCTTGTGAACATTCAACTTTTATCCAAGTTTCATTTGAAGCTAACAAAATGCTACATTTTCCACCATCACTCTTACTTTTATTTGCCCATTTGACAAATGTCACTTTTGATCCATCTAACCAATTCCAAGACTGATCTAAAGAAAAAAATTAAGTTTATTACCTCTAAATTTCTTTTCTTTTTTTAAATTTAAATACAATTAGCCAACTTATAGTACCTCATTAGTTTCAGATGTAGTGTTCCATACTATATCAGATGCATATAACCCCCAGTGCTCATCACATCACATGCCCTCCTTAATGCCCACCACCCAGTTACCCCATCTCCCCACCCGCTTCCCCTCCAGCAACCCTCAGTTAAGAGTCTCTCATGGTTTTCCCCCTCTCTGATGACTTCTGATTGTGTTTTCCCTCCCTTCCCCTACAGTCCTCTGCCCTGTTTCTTATATTCCACATATGAGTGAAACCATATGATAATTGTCTTTCTCTGATAGACTTATTTCGCTCAGCATAATACCCTCCAGTTCCATCCACATCAATATAAATGGTAAGTATTCATCCTTTCTGATGGCTGAGTAATAGTCCATTGTGTGTGTGTGTGTGTGTGATATGACATATGACATCTTCTTTATCCATTCATCTGTCAATGAACATCTTGGCTCTTTCCACAGTTTGGCTATTGTGCACATTGCTGCCATGAACATTGGGGTGCAAGTGCCCCTTCGGATCACTACATTTGTATTTTTGGGGTAAATACCTAGTAGTGTAATTGCTGGGTCATAGGGTAGCTGCCTCTAAATTTCTAAGGTAAAATGGCATACAACTCATTTACTTAGAACTATGCTATGTCACTATTTAAAATGAAACTTATTGAAAGTGAAAAAAAATAAAGAAATCAGTCCTTCAGTTGCACTTGTCACATTTCAAGTGCTCAATAGCCATATGTGGCTAGTGACTACTCTGTTACACAGCACTGATATAGAACATTTCCATCTTTGCAGAAAGTTCTATTAGACAGCACTGATATAAAATGTGGTGTTTTGATTAAAGTGCAGAATGCTTGCACTTTGATTGTGTGAGAGATAGATTTCTAAAGACCTGACTCCCCATCAGCATCCTCACCCCCAACTAAAAAACTCGTATCATTAAAGATGTGCTGGGGGAGTAAGGGTCAAGAGGGTCCAGGAGGGGTTTCCCACCATGACTCCATTTTTATTTTCCAGCTGAGATAGCACCACCTTGTGGTGATAGTGTAAACACAATTTAGAATTCATTTAGATGGCCAACTTTGAATCCATTCACTTTTTGACAAGTACTTAATATTTTGGGATTCACATTTATTTCAATTATTTAGAATTCACCTTAGCTTAAAATGTAAAACATATTTCCTATTCTACTGAATTTGTACTCTTAATTCATTCTTTATCAATTCTAAAGTTCACTCAAATCTTTTATCCATTATTGCTTGGATTAATCCATTATTCCTTGAAAATTTCTTCCACAAATCTTTTTTAACCAATTCTCTGTAATTTTATTAAGTTCGTTTGAAAAACAAAATAACCATTTAAGAAAATTTTTCTCTATGGTAAAAATGTTTCAAGAGGGAAGAGAACAACAAGAAGAGAACCTTCTGAAAAACAGTTATAAGCTACAAAAGCACAGGTGATAGACACTAGAACTCTAAGGGAAGTAAGTCATGAGTTCTTTGTGGGAGCCTGGGGGGCACAGATACTGCTGTCGGAGAAAAAAATACGTTGTCAATCCAAGTACCTTAAACCTCTAGAACATCCCAATTGATTTAACCTGATTTTCTACTTCATTAGTGTTTTCCATCGTTACTAATACATCACTCGCATATTCATTAGGAATTTATAAGTCTCCAAAACAGCCAGCAGACCTAGCTTATTCGTCAATAAGGAGCATTTGAATTAACCACCACTTAACACTCTTTAGCAAGGCTGACTTGGTATTTAGGACAAGTTGGAACTCTCTTTGCACACTGTGCACACAAATATGTCACTTACCAGCAGAATATTGAGATAATCCAAGCCAAACTCTCATGGTAATATTATTATTTTCCCTCATCAGTCTGCTCACGAACTTATTTTCATCTTCATCCTCTATGGTAACAATAGTTGCAGAATGATCTGTTGAAGGAAAACAAACCCTAAACTAATTAGCTTTATGCAAACTAGGGAAGTGGCTATTTCTCAACCAGCCATTTGGAAAAAAAAAAAAAACTACCATGATCAAGATCATTGAGAAATTCAAGCTTTACACAGAGAATATTTTGAAAATCTGGTATTTGTGTCAGATTTTTAAAAGTATAGCATTAATAGATTCCAAAAAATTTAGAAATAGATTGAAACTTTACATAGAGAAATTTTTATGTTTACCTGATAAACATTTTGATCTTGGAACTGCCTGCCAATGAGACCATTGTGTATGAACAGCTAGTCATAAGAAGTGGAGTATATGATTGTAGAAAGATGTGTTTCAGCATGCTCTCCTCAACAACCATTTCTGTATAATAACTCAGCTTTAAATTTGCTTCTATTAAAATGAAAATGAAAGCAAATAGGTTTGGGATCTTGGGGAGAATTTCCTTTAATATTATTTTATACATAAGCGTTTTGGTTATGCCCATTGTAAGTTCCTAAATGTAGTATGGAATCAAATAATCTTGAAGTTTGATAAATCGCCCTAAACCCACAGAGAAAATAGTACTATCACCATCATCAGGCAAGGGATAGAAATAAAATAATAACTAGACTTGGAAATCAATCCTAAGTGGAATCAAATAGTCTTCAACAGTGACAAAGCATTTCTTTGGTGGTGGTGGCATTGGAAGAAGGGCAAAGGCAAGTCTTTCCTCCTTTATAGAAGATCACAGTGTGCATGTGCTTGTTTAATATTACATAATACTGTAGGGGAAGATATTATCACTATTTTAGAGATGAGAAAACAAAGGCTCAAGGAGATTAAGTAAATTAGTCAGGTTTACGCAGCTAGCCAGTTATAAAATTAGAAAGCCAATCTCAATCCTTTCTAATAATAAGAATAGTTTGAATGCTCACTATTTGCAGGGCACTGTGCTACATTTGCATACATTATCTTATTTCATTAATTCCTACAGCAACCTAACCTTTGAAATAAGTACTATTTTCATTCTCACTGTTCAGATGAGAAAAGAGAAGCAATTATGTAACTTCCATAATATCCCTCAGCTAGTAAGTATCAGAGTTGTGAGTTAAAACTTAGACTTGTCTGCCTCCAAGGTTTACATGCATAACCCCCACACTACAGTGACAGTAAACCTTTCTATTTTCTCCTGTGGGAGCAAGAGGCTTCTGACTTTCAGAACATATGTATAGTTCACAATAGTTCCCGTTGTGTGTGTGTGTGTGTGTGTGTGTGTGTGTGTGTATACATGTATAACACATGAGAGTTCCCACACAAAAATTTCCATCATGTAGTTAGCAGTAACAAGGAGATTTTAAAATCAGCCAGATGTCTCCACAACAGTTAGCAAAATAAATGAGATAAATGCCATCAGTCTGGCTAAATTGCTACTCAAGGATGCAGGTCTTTGAAATATTCTTGGTATTCTCCCTAGAAGTCATTTCACAGTTTGACTATAGGGTAAATTTATCATGGGAGAGATCCAGTTATTGTTGCCCTTTCTAAAATAGTTAAATCTGAAGACAAAAAGTCCTGTTCCTTACGGTGTTCAGAGGATGTGGGCCATTTCTATTGCAGAATGGAGGAACAACCCATGCTTCCTTGATTACTCTGGTCAGGATAAGCTTACTTATTAATAACTAAGTAGTGGGAAAATCTATAATTTTGTATTTAATACTTAACCTTTACAAAAAATTTGCCTCCTAATCCCTTCATCTAAACATATCTAGCTTTATTTAAAACCATTTCATTTGTCATTTTCACATAATGGTTCACTTAGCAATTTTTTATTCTACTTCTTTCCACTTACTTTTATTTTCCATGTACTTACTCTTACATTGGTCATTTATAATGGCTATTCCAATATTCCACTTAACTCATATATCATAAAATACTTAACCACTAGGCAAATAGGTTATAAAATGCTATTATAAATATTGAGTGTTTTAAAAATGTTTTAAAAATATTTATTTATTTATTTGAGAGAGAGAGAGAGAGTACATGCGTTGGTGGGGAGGGGCAGAGGGAGAGGAAGGGAGAGAATCCCAAGCAGACTCCCGCTGAGCGCAGAGCCCAACTCGGGGCTCGATACCACAACCCTCAGATTATGACCTGAGCCGAAATCAAGAATCGTACATTTAACTGATTGAGCCACCCAGGGGCCCCCAAAATATTTTCAAAAATATAATCATTATTTCAAGTTGTTTTCTTGGAAAAAATTCCAATGATTAAATTATTGAGTCCAAGAAAATCAATAAATTTTAACTCACCAAGTTTTGAACAGAACTGTTTGGCTTCTGAGAAATTGCGCAATGCCCGGTCAGATGTGTAACAGTGCTCCTTGTACTGGATCCATTGTGACTCATTCTCTTTTACTGCTGGACATCTTGATGAGTATGTATGAGAGGACACCTCTTTAGCTATAAAAATGTTAGACATGACTGTAAAAATGCACAGAAAAAATAGCTGACTTTTAAAATCTCACTAACTCCTATTTGAAACTGTGGTTCCTGTAGGTAAGAAGCATTCAACTCAATACCCACATCAGAGACAGCTACAGCCCATACTCTAAGAGTATACATTCTGCTTAGCTTTTTGCAATACCATTTTTAAAACTGAGAAAACAGAAGAAAGTATTTAGCCCTCGAAGATGGAATTACCCTAATGTAAAAAACAATTGAAGAGACAGAATAAGAAGCAAAGACAGGCTCGGCAGGCCTGTAACTACTTTGAAATAATACTTAAAATTGTTGCTTTCTTTGGATGCTTTTTATCTTGATAATATAAACCTAGTTTTACCTTGCCATATAAAAAACTACTTTTAAAATTATATACACAAGTGAAAATTTGGTAATTTTTTACAAAATACAGTATATCTGCACAGCACAATCTGTCTCCTACCAAGAGAGTAGCTATGGCTTCTGTACCCATTAAATAATAACTCCCCGTTCCTGCCTGCCCCCAGAAACCATCTTTCTACTTTCTGTTTCCATGAATTTGACAACTCTAGGTACCTCATATAATTGGAGTCATACGGTATTTGTCCTTTTGTGTCTAGCTGATTTCACTTAGAATAATGTCCTCAAGATTCATCCATGCAGGTTGCATTATGTATTATGTGTCAGAATTTCCTTCTTTTTTAATGCTGAATAATATTCCGTAGTATGTATATACCACATTTTGCTTACGCATTCCTCTGTCAGTGGACAACTTGGGTTGCTTTCACCTTTGGCCATTGTGAATAATGATGCTGTGAACACGGTTGTACAAATATTTGTTCCAGTCCCTACCTCCATTTCTTTTGAGTATATGCCCACAAGTGGAATTGTTAGATCCTATGGTAACTTTATGTTAAAATTTTTGATAAATTACCATACCATTTTCCACAGTGGCTACACACCACTTTTGATTCCCACAAACAATGTACAAGGGCTCCAATTTCTCCACATCCTTACCAACACTTGTTATTTTCTTTTTTTTTTGAAGAGTCCATTTTTTTAAAGTTTTTGTTTTTGTTTTGTTTTGTTTTGTTTGAGAGAAGGAGAGAGATGGGTTGAGGGGAAGGGGCAGAGAGAGAGAATCTTAAGCAGGCTCCATGCCCAATGTGGAGCTCAACGGGGGTTCAACCTCACAACCCGAGATCATGACCTGAGCTGAAGTCAAGACTTGGACATTTAACCTACTGAGCCATCCAGGAGCCCCTTGAAGATTCAATTTTTAAAGTTTGCCCTTGGGGGGGTGCCTGGGTGGCTCAGTCAGTTAAGTGTCTGCCTTTGGCTTGGGTCATGATTTCGGGGTCCTCATTGGGCTCCCTGTTTCTCCCTCTCCCTCTGCTGCTCCCTCTGCTTGTGCTTTCTCACTTTCTGTCAAATAAATAAATAAAATCTTTTAAAAAAATAAAATAAATTTTGCTCTTGTATTAGTTTCCCAGAGCTGCCATAATAAATTGCCATAAATCTGGTGGTTTAAAACAACAGAAATTTATTCTCTCACAGTTCTGGAGGCAAGTCTAAAACTGAGGTGTCAGCAGGATTGGTTCTTTCTGGAGGCTCTCAAGGAGAATCCGTTTCAGGCCTCCTCGCTTCTGGTGATTGATGGCAATCCTTGGCTTGAAGCTGCATCACTGCAATTTCTGCTTCTGTCATCAAAGGGCCATCTCCCTCTGTGTCTGTTTCTCTCCTCTTACAAGGACACCAGTCATTGGATTTAGGGCCCATCCTTTTTTTTTTTTTTTTAAAGATTTTATTTATTTATTTGAGAGAGAATGAGATAGAGAGAATGAGGGGGGGAGGCTCAGAGGGAGAAGCAGACTCCCCGCTGAGCAGGGAACCTGATGCGGGACTCGATCCCGGGACTCCAGGATCATGACCTGAGCCAAAGGCAGTCGCTTAACCAACTGAGCCACCCAGGTGCCCCTAATTTAGGGCCCATCCTAATCAAGCATTACATTACCCCATCTTAACTATTACATCTGGAAAGGCTCTTTTTAAATAAGGTTGCATTCTAAGGTTCTGGGTGGACATGAATTTGGGGGGATACTATTCAACCCAGTATAGCACTGAATTTGTGTTTGTTCATGTTGTCATTCTACTTGCTCCTATAAAGTCTGTTTAGCTAACACAGATGTCCTTTCCATTTTTTGTTTACTTTTCATGTATTCCAATTGTTTTTCTAAAACATTACATTTATTTTCTGTACCTAACAACTGAGATGTCAGTTCTCGATTACCCATTTATTCCTCATTCTTGAAATCATTCTCCCTTTCTTATATTCACTTGCTTCTCTGGATAAGGTTTTCACATTTTTTTCCTGCTTGAATCTGTTTAATTCCAAATGTTGAATCTTCTCTGGAGGATTCTTTGGAGCAGAAAGCAGGGCAAGCCCTGAGAACTACCACTGCCACCATCTCTTGCCTTGTCCAGCAGGCTTCTGCAGCTCCTGGGTGGTCTTGGTTCTTGTGCTCTTCTTCAAGCCTCCACCTGTCAGGATGACCCCAAGTCTAGCTCCTGATGGAAGGGGATTTTTCCTTAGATTTTAAGGATCATATAAGTTTGGAAAATGCTTAGTTACACAAAGTTAAATAGATTTCTTTACTGTAGAAATTCCCAGAGCCATCAATATGGTAAATCAAACCTGAGGTATTTCCCAAATTTATATGTTGCTGAACTCTTTTTTAAAAGGAGCATTTCAGCCTTTGAAAAACATTGCTAAGTGCAATTAAAATTCACATATTAGTAATAGGTACCCAGTGACAGAGGAACTGAAAGTCTTCGGGAACATACCCTGAACGGGTATATCATATTTGTTTCTCTTCACAAAGTATCAAAATTGTTTTTATAGGATTTGTGAATAAACCTTATTTAAAAATTGACAAAAAATTCCTTTGAATATTTAATCATGTGCACAAAACAAAATGTCATATTTTAATAAATATAGTTATTCAAAATCAAGTCTTACATTTTGTAGGTTTATAACAAATAGCACCATCACTAACAGACTTGCATTTTTCATGTCTCCAAATTCCTTTTGGATCCAAGACAACACAATTTCCAGCAGACGGTTTATCTTTCCATGGGATGTAGTCAAATGTACTGCCATCAGACCATTCAAAACTTGATTCACTTCCCTGTTTTAAGAATAATAGAGATAAAAAAAGCTTAGGACTTTTTTAGCATAAGAATTGATTTTTTTAAAGATTAATAGAGATAACCTGATTCCAGACAAAAGAATGTTCAAAAATAACATTAAAAAGAATATATAGGGGCGCCTGGATGGCTCAGTCATTAAGCGTCTGCCTTGGACTCAGGTCATGATCCCAGGGTCCTGGGATCGAGCCCCGCATCAGGCTCCCTGCTCAGCGGGAAGCCTGCTTCTCCCTCTCCCACTCCCCCTGCTTGTGTTCCCTCTCTCGCTGTGTCTCTCTCTGCCAAATAAATAAATAAAACCTTTAAAATATATATATATATATATATATACTTCAAGAAGTATTGGAATGGATTCTTAATTATTTGCTTACAATTGTTATAGGTCTGGACCTATTTGTAAAATAAGGGATTTACTTTTGATGCTTTGATTTGAGACATTTATTCTGGTGCAATTTAAGTAGGACTTTAAATTTATGGACAGAGTTACTATACTCTGTCTCTAGATTTATTTTTTTTTAAGGATGAGTTTATATAACACTTGAAATTAAATGATGTGCAAATGGCTTCCAGTTGTTACAATACAGATTTACAATCCCAATCTCCATAATATCCTGAATATTGTTTTTTATGTTTTATATTCTGCGATTTGTGTCTCTGGCTACATTTTTTCATATTATGGAAGCCATCAAACAGCAGGGGGCTGGAAGAAGAAAATACTTCCCACAAAATTCATATGGGAAGATTACTTTTGGTTTTCCCTTGATTCTATAATCCTAATGTGTCATCCTTTCTTTTGTTTTCTTCACTTTGTTCTAAAGATTATTTAAATTGGGCCTTCAATTCTAATCTCAATAGATGCCTATTTTTGGTATATTGGACACTATTATAGGTACATGAATATACTAATTAATAAGATTCAAATAGTGGCACAAAAGATATGTTTACTACCAAAACATTATTCTCATGTAGTGCAATTTGTAGGGGGAAAGTGAGAGAAGAAAATATACATTTATTAGTTCTAACATTAAGAATTTTATTTGGCATTTTATATAAATTTTTGTGTTAATCTTCACTATAATCCTATATTAAGGAAAATATTATCACCCCAGTTTTACAGATGAAGAAGAAATAAGCTTGCAAAGGTTAAATAACCTGCTCACGATCACTGAACATGTAAATGGAAGACCCGCCACTAGTACTGGACCTCAGGTTTTTCTGATTCTGTGCTATTCCTGTTTTACCCGCTTTCCAGTTGTTCTGCCCAACTAGGTGACAGAGAGGTGTTGTTGAGATATTCATCTACTGGGCCCTTGGGATGGCCCGGGAGTGTCTAGGGCAGCTGCAGTCTGCCATTTGCCCTACTTCATTCTACAAATACAATTTGCTTTTTGGTTTGTGTTGCAAAAAGGTAAGAAAGCACTATGCTATGCAAATTGAGTCCCAGGACTTAATCCGATGTTATACTTTGAATTAATATCTTATGCTCAAATTTCCAACCTTCTAACACATTTGGAAAATTTCTGGAAAATAAAACAAGACTTACATCATGACTTGAGAGCCCAATCCATAGTGGAAATCCGTCACGTTTTACGAGGTCTTCCAGAAAGAGCTGGCCATTTTGGTCATGAACACTTGCCAAATAACCTCCACTTTGGGAACACATGTTTAATGCTTCATACCATGTTACCTTTTTTTGTATAATATTATAAATACCATCTTCATATGGAATAAACTGTGGCAGAGTAGCATTATATTCTTCCTTGTAGTCAACTATAACATTTAAATTAAAAGTATTAGGGATTATATTTAAATTATTTAAAATACATATTTTGGACAGCAAAGAAATACAATTATAAGAACATATTATGAGCAACTCTATGCCAGCAAATTAGATAACCTGGAAGGAATGGATGCATTCCTAGAGATGTATAAAGTACCAAAACTGAACCAGGAAGAGATAGAAAACCTGAACAGACCTATAACCACTAAGGAAATTGAAGCAGTAATCAAAAATCTCCCAACAAACAAGAGCCCAGGGCCAGACGGCTTCCCAGGGGAATTCTACCAAACATTTAAAGAAGAATTATACTTATTCTTCTGAAACTGTTCCAAAAGATAGAAATGGAAGGAAAACTTCCAAACTCATTTTATGAGGCGAGCATTACCTTGATCCCAAAATCAGACAAAGACCCCACCAAAAAGGATAACTACAGACCAACATCCCTGATGAACTGGATGCAAAAATTCTCACCACAATACTAGCCAATAGGATCCAATAGTACATTCAAAGGATTATTCACCACGACCAAGTGGGATTTATTCCTGGGCTCCAAGGTGGTTCAACATCCACAGATCAATCAATGTGATACAATACATTAATAAAAGAAAGAACAAGAACCATATGATCCTCTCAATAGATGCAGAAAAAGCATTTGACAAAGTACAGCATCCTTTCTTGATTAAAACTCTTCAGAGTGTTGGGATAGAGGGTACATACCTCAATATCATAAAAGCCATCTATGAAAAACCCACAGCGAATATCATTCTCAATGGGGAAAAACTGAGAGCTTTCCCCCTAAGGTCAGGAACATGGCAGGGATGTCCACTAGCACCACTGTTGTTCAACATAGTACTAGAAGTCCTAGCCTCAGCAATCAGACAACAAAAAGAAATAAAAGGTATCCGAATTGTCAAAGAAGAAGCAAAACTCTCACTCTTTGCAGATGATATGATACTTTATGTGGAAAACCCCAAAGACTCCACCCCAAAACTGCTAGAACTCATACAGGAATTCAGTAAAGTGGCAGGATATAAAATCAATCCACAGAAATCAGTGGCATTTCTATACACCACCAACAAGACAGAAGAAAGAAGAAAGAGAAATTAAGGAGTTGATCCCATTTACAATTGCACCCAAAACCGTAAGATACCTAGGAATAAATCTAACCAAAGAGGCAAAGAATCTGTACTTAGAAAACTATTAAATACTCATGAAATAAATTGCGGAAGACACAAAGAAATGGAAAGACGTTCCATGCTCATTGATTGGAAGAACAAGTGTTATGAAGATGTCAATGCTACCTAGAGCGATCTACACATTCAATGCAATCCCTATCAAAATACCATCCACTTTTTTCAAAGAAATGGAAGAAATAATCCTAAAATTTGTATGGAACCAGAAAAGACCCCAAATTACCAGAGGAATGTTGTAAAAGAAAAACAAAGCTGGTGGCATCACAATTCCGGACTTCAAGCTCTATTACAAAGCTGTAATCATCAAGACAGTATGGTACTGGCACAAAAACCGACACATAGATCAGTGGAACAGAATCGAGAGCCCAGAAATGGACCCTCAACTCTATGGTCAACTAATCTTCGACAAAGCAGGAAAGAATGTCCAATGGAAAAAAGACAGTCTCTTCAACAAATGGTGTTGGGAAAATTGGGCAGCCACATGCAGAAGAATGAAACTGGACCATTTCCTTACACCACATACAAAAATAGACTCAAAATGGATGAAAGACCTAAATGTGAGACGGGAGTCCATCAAAATCCTAAAGGAGAACACAGGCAGCAACCTCTTTGACCTCAGCCGCAGCAACTTCTTCCTAGACACATCACCAAAGGCAAGGGAAGCAAGGGCAAAAATGAACTATTGGGACTTCATCAAGATAAAAAGCTTTTGCACAGCAAAGGAAACAGTCAATAAAACCAAAAGACAGCCGACATAATGGGAGAAGATATTTGCAAATGACATATCAGATAAAGGCTAGTATCCAAAATCTATAAAGAATTCATCAAACTCAACACCCAAAGAACAGATAATCCAATCAAGAAATGGGCAGAAGACATGAACAGACATTTCTGCAAAGAAGACATCCAAATGGCCAACAAACACATGCAAAAGTGCTCAACATCGCTTGGCATCAGGGAAATCCAAATCAAAACCTCAATAAGATGCCACCTCACACCAGTCAGAATGGCTTAAATTAACAAGTCAGGAAATGTCAGATGTTGGCGAGGATGCGGAGAAAGGGGAACCCTCCTACACTGTTGGTGGGAATGCAAGCTGGTGCAGCCACTCTGGAAAACAGTATGGAGGTTCCTCAAAAAGCTGAAAATAGAGCTACTGTACGACTCAGCAATTGCACTACTGGGTATTTACCCCAAAGATACAAATGTAGTGATCTGAAGGGGTATGTGCACCCCAATGTTTATAGCAGCAATGTCCACAGTAGCCAAACTATGGAAGGAGCCAAGATGTCCAACAACAGATGAATAGATAAAGAAGA
Source organism: Phoca vitulina (assembly GCF_004348235.1). NCBI lineage: Eukaryota > Metazoa > Chordata > Mammalia > Carnivora > Phocidae > Phoca > Phoca vitulina. The sequence continues at coordinate 70,405,156 of NW_022589704.1, read as the reverse complement.
TGTGGTCTATATATATACAATTGAATATTATGCAGCAATCAAAAGGAATGAAATAGTGCCATTTGCAATGACATGGATAGAACTAGAGGGTATTATGCTAAGCGAAATAAGTCAATCAGAGAAAGACATGTATCATATGATCTCACTGATATGAAGAATTCTTAATCTCAGGAAACAAACTGAGGGTTGCTGGAGTGGTGGGGGGTGGGAGGGATGGGGTGGCTGGGTGATAGACATTGGGGAGGGTATGTGCTTGGTGAGTGCTGTGAATTGTGTAAGACTGATGAATCATAGACCTGTACCTCTGAAACAAATAATACATTATATGTTAAAAAAAAAAAAAGAAGATAGTAGGAAGGGAAAAATGAAGGGGGGAAATCGGAGGGGGAGACGAACCATGAGAGACTATGGACTCTGAGAAACAAACGGAGGGTTCTAGAGGGGAGGGGGGTGGGGGGGATGGGTTAGCCTGGTGATGGGTATAAAGAGGGCACGTACTGAATGGAGTACTGGGTGTTATACGCAAACAATGAATCATGGAACACTATATCAAAAACTAATGATGTATGGTGATTAACGTAACAAAATAAAATTTAAAAAAGTACATAGTTTGGGTAAGACTGGACATGCAATCATTTCTAAAGTTAAATAAAACTGGATTTCTTATTAACAAAGGAAGTAAAATGTAGACTTTATTTTCATTATTGCCACAACACATATAATAGGTTCTTAAATATTACAGTTGTCTGGTTGACTAAAGAAAGGTATAAACACTGTCTTTCATTTAAGGAGCTCACATAGGAATTGGGTACAGGAAACAACAGTTCCTGAAACGCAGGCCAAATAATTAACCACTATAATATGTGTGACTGAGTAGAGAAGGAGATATTCCTCTGAAGTAAGAGAGTCAGAAAGCCTGCTTAACAAATTTGGTTTGCAGAGTTTAGGTTAGATGAAATTAGGACTAAAAAAGAAAATAAGGTAACCAGAAAGTAAGCTAAAAACAAATGAAGAATAATATAACAGTAACAAAACCACAATGATGAGGGTACTTCAAAGAGGCAGAGAAGCCAAGTGAAAGAGCCAAAACTAGAACAATTTGAATAAAATATTAAATAATGTAGCATATTGGATTATAACCCAAAATATAAAATATATAACCATGAGCCGATACTGATATAAACAACTGACTGAATAAATTTAAAAATGGGAGAGAATAGACAAATCTCTTGTACAGAAGAATTCCAAATAATTTACATAGGTATGCCCCTCTCAGGAAGACGGAGAATAACTCTTCAGTCTGTAAGTGTGGGCTGATTATGGTGAATTCCTTACAAAGAATATGGTATGGAAATGGGCAAAAGAGTAACTTTGCAGTGGAGAAAGCTAACAAACATCATCTAGAGCCAGGTGATCAAGGTTAAAATCAACAGTGGTAAGTCGTGTTGATGGCATAAACCCTTCATATGATGTGATGAAAATGACACTTTAACTCTGTGGTTTTCTTCCTAAACGTTAAACTCACAACTCCAGTTTAATCATGAGAAAAACATCAGCCAACCCAAAGCGAGGCACATTCCACAAAATACATGACCAGTGCTCCTCAAAACTGTCAAGGTCATCAAAAGTAAGAAAATTCTAAGAAACTTTCACAGCCAAGAGAAACCTAAGGAGACATGTGACTATATGTAACATAGTATCCTGGATGGAATCCTGAATAGAAAAGGGACATTAAGTAAAAAATAAAAAAATCTGAATAATGGATGGACTTTAGTGAATAGTAATCTATCACACTGGTTTATTAGTTGTGACAAATGTACCATAGTAACGTAAGATGTCAACAATAGGGGAAATTGGTTATGGTGTATATGGGAATTCTCTGTACTGTCTCTAACTTTTCTATAAATATAAAAATCATTCTAAAGTAAAAAGTTTGTTAAAGAAGTAAAAAAGAAGGTGGAAGTCTTTTGTGCATAAAAAAACATAAATAAATGTGCAAATGAGGATAAGCATACACTGTACATGGGACAATTAAGAGATCAGCCTGACACAAAAAAAGCCTTATTGAGCCAAGAATGGGGGAAGAATTGGGGGCTGGAAGAAAGCCTAGAATTTTAGAATCGACAGTGTTTCTAAAAAGTCTTAGAAGCATACATAGACTCAAAGTAATTGGTAATAGGAAAACACTGGAGATTGCTGATCGAAATGATGCTCCAGAAAGTTATTCTGTGGCACTATGAAGGGAGATCAGCCTGGATGTTAGCAGAAGCCTTAAACCATAGTGGCCATTATAACAGTTTCGAAACCGTGAAAAATTTAAAATTGATATGCATTTAAAAATAGATTTACTTAAGGAATTAGGCAAATTTAAGAGACATTTATTTTTAGGCTAGAATGTCAAAACTTTACCCAAACACACTTTCTTATTTATAAAAATCTTATTCAGTCTTCAAGACCTAACCAAGTCTTGCCTTGTCCTCAAAGCATTTTTTGTTTTCATTATTCCTGTTTTCATCGATCTCTTTTGATTTTCCAACAAACTTAAGCCAGTACCAAATAACCTAAAACTAACCTACATAAAACAATGCTAACGAGTTAAATGCTGTCTCCCCAACTACATTTTACTCCTTGATTTTAAGACCATGACAATGCAGACTGTGTCTTTTCCTTCTTCTGTAAGTTCCGTAGTACCTCTCATCGGACAGAAAATAGAGGAGGCACTCAAACAGTACAATTCATGATTCCCACCCATGGAGCTGACAGCTTTATGTTCTCTTTCCCTGGAGTGGAAAGTCTACTTTAGCATACTTACCCATTTCAATTTTACAAGCAAGAATGCTGTTCTGGGTATAGGGAAGTATTTCTTCAAGAACACTGAAGGTCTGAAAATCCCAGAAGCCATCAGTACTCAAGCCAGCAAAAAACTTGCCATTTTTTATATCTGGTCTTCCTCCTCTCCAATTTGTGTATGACAGCATGGTCTTATCAGACCACAGAAGAGAATTATCTAGGGAAGAAAGAGTTTTTCTATGTTTAGAGATTAAATAAAGACTTGAATTATAGTTAATATTTCAAACTCAACCGATTCTCTTTCTTCTTTACCTACTTTCTAAAAAGTTTTATGATTATGTATATCCCTTTAAAATATTTTCTGACCATAACAGGAAATCATGCTTATATTTAATTTGGAAAGTACAAATTATAAACATAAAAATTAAACTTATAATTTCACCATCCTGTAATAGCTTTATGTTTTGCTATTTTTTAAATCAAATTTTCATTTCTCCTGTATATATGTTTAATTGCAATGAAAGTGAATATAATTATTTTATTTAAAAATTAACACATTACAAAACTAGTGATAGAAATCTCTTCTTTGGACCTAAACCATACACAATTGTGCACATTTATGTCAACTAATTTTTGACAAGGGTGCCAAGACAATTCAATACAAAAAGAGTAGTCCCTGGGACCACAGGATATCTACATGCAAAAATATATATATATGATTTATATAAACATATATATATACACATAGTTATATAAATATATATAACCATATATATAAACATATATATATATATACATAAACACATTTACATGTGTATATGTGTTAGACCCTTTCTTTTTACCATATAGAAAATTAACTCAAAATAGATCATAGACCTAAAGGTAAGAGCTAAAACTATAATACTCTTAGAATAAAACATAGGAGTATTTCTTCATCACCACGGGGTAGGCAAAGCATAGATATGCATAAGTGATAAGATAAATTGGACTTCATTAAAATTAAAAAGTTTTGTGTGGGGCGCCTGGTTGGCTCAGTTGGTTAAGCGTCTGCTTTCAGCTCAGATCATAATCTCGGGGTCCTGGGATGGAGCCCCGAGTCGGGCTCCCTGCTCGGTGGGGAATCTACTTGTCCTTCTCCCTCTGTCTCTCCCCCACCCTTTCCCCACTTGTGATCTCACTTGCTCTCTCAAATAAATAAATAAAATCTTAAAAAAAAAGTTTTATGCTACAAATTCTACTATCAAAGTGATGGTGGGGGACACCTGGCTGGCTCAGTCAGTAGGGCTTGAAACTCTTGATCTTGCGGTAGTGAGTTCGAGCTCCATGTTGGGTATAGAGCTTACTTAAAAAAAAAAAAGTGATGGGAGAAAATATTTATAAATCATTTATTTGACAAGGAACTTATATCCAGAATATATAATTATAACTCAACAATAAAAAAGACAAATAATTAAAAAATGGGTAAATGATCTGAATAAAGTTTTTTCCAAAGATGATATATAAACAGCCAATAAACACATGAAATCATGTTTAATATCATTAGTCATCAGGGAAATGAAATAAAAATAAAATAAAAACCTCAATTAGATACCACTTCATACCTACTAGGATGGCTACATCAAAAAAAAAAGAGATAAAAACAAGTGTTGGCATAAATATAGAAAAATTGGAAGGTGTGGAAAATGGTATAGCAGCTTGGGAAAACAGTCTGTTAGTTCTTCAAAGGGTTAAAAAAAGACCCAGCAATTCCTCTCTTAAGTATATTCCCAAGATAAATGAAAATATACATCCACATAGAATGCATGTGAATGTTCATAGTGGCATTATTCACAACCAAAAAAGTGAAAAGAATCTAAACGTCCATCAACTGATGAATGGATAAATAAAATATGGTATATCCATACAATAGAATACTATTCAGCCATAAAAAGGACTGAAATACTGACACGTGCTGCAGTGCTACATGCAAGCCATTACGCTAAGTAGAACAAGCCAGTCACACACACACAAAATCACATATTGTATGATCTCACTTATATGAAATGTCCAGAATGGGCAATCTGTAGAGTCAGAAAATAGATCAGTAGTTGCTGGGAGTTGGGAGAAGGGATAGGGAAGGAGGAGGAAGTGCTAATGGGTATGGTGTTTCTTTTTGGGGTAGTGATAGCTACACAACTCTGGGACTATATTAAAGCCATTAAATTGTATACCTTAAATGGCTGAATTGTGTGGTACGGGAATATATCAAACTTTTTGTAAAAATAAGTTGCTAGGCCTATTAAAATGATGAATTTGCATAAAGAGTGACGTCACTATAAACTACACATACCCATTGTTGTCCTGGTTATTTGTACCTTTCACTGATGACCATCTTCCGAGGTGGTTATACCCAAACATCTGCCTGCAGCAAAGACATGCTAGAAACACTGTACATGTGATCTGGTTCCTGCTCACTGCTTCATATCACCTCCTGTCTCCCAGGCCCTCTTTCCCTCTCCCCAAACATTTAACTGACAGTTTTCTGGCCAGTATGATGGACGAGGGTGTATTCCTAAAGTTGCTATACAAAAGGGCCACTTTTTCACTTGGTTTGAAGCATCTTTCAGTCGACAAGTGGCTTCCCTTAGTAGTTTCTATTCATGGACCTACTTCTGAAAAGTCAGAACTTTTTTTTTTAATTTAATTTTATTATGTTAATCACCATACATTACATCATTAGTTTTTGATGTAGTGTTCCATGATTCATTGTTTGCGTATAACACCCAGTGCTCCATTCAATACGTGCCCTCCTTAATACCCATCACTGGGCTAACCCATTCCCCGCCCCCAAAACCCTCAGTTTGTTTCTCAGAGTCCATAGTCTCTCATGGTTCGTCTCCCCCTCCGATGTACCCCCCTTCATTTTTCCCTTCCTACTGTCTTTTTCTTTTTCTTTTTTTTTTTTACATATAATGTATTATTTGTTTCAGAGGTACAGGTCTGTGTGATTCATCAGTCTTACACAATTCACAGCGCTCACCATAGCACACACCCTGCCCAATGTCTATCACCCAGCCCATCCCTCCCACCCCCCACCACTCCAGCAACCCTCAGTTTGTTTCCTGAGATTAAGAATTCCTCATATCAGTGAGATCATATGATACTTGTCTTTCTCTGATTGTGAAAAGTCAGAACTTTAAAAAAAAAACAAAATCCTTTGTATCAGTGGCATTATAATTAAATATTATTTAAGTATATGAAATAAGTAAACAAATCTATGGATGTGAATTAAGCCAGTAAGAATTAGATTTAAACCAAATTTGCTGTTTGCTTGAAACATCTTTCTATATCTCTCATGTCTATATATTTTAGTAGAAATTTTGTTACTCATACAATTTATAAAAAGAAGTTAAGATGCTTAAAAGGAAGTGTACAGATCTGAAAGTGCTTTTCAGAATACAGAATACATTTTCAGTTGTTTCTGATAATAAAACTAACAAAGTATATCAGAAGGTAAAATTGAAATCTCTATATCCTGGGTGTGGTCTCCACTGGTCCCTATGGGAACACTGTTTCCTCAGTCATTTCCAGGTAAAGCCTGGGAACTTTCCACCTACTTTCTCTCCATTTTAATTTTAAGGGTATTCAAGTGTCATTGGAGAAAGGATTTGGGCCCTTAAGTCCTACTACGATGAACTCATTTTCAACTGGCAACCTAAGTCTTACCTATTGCTTGATACCTTAATTTTTGTTAACTCATCTGCATGCCATAAATATTTAAGAAAAACCTTAGCAACTCTAAAAAATGTTAGGTTAGATAGCAAGGAGAAGGCTATATATATATATTTTTAAAGATTTTATTTATTTATTTGAGAGAGAGAGCACAAGCAGGGGGAAGGGCAGAGGGAGAAGCAGACTCCCCACTGAGCAGAGAGCCAGATGTGATGTGGGTCTCAATCCCATGACCCTGGGATCATGACCTGAGTTGAAGGCAGATGCTTAACCGACCAAGCCACCCAGACACCCCAAGAAGGCTATTTTTAAAATGGTCACATTTGGGCGCCTGGGTGGCTCAGTTGGTTAAGCGACTGCCTTTGGCTCAGGTCATGATCCTGGAGTCCCGGGATCGAGTCCTGCATCGGACTCCCTGCTCAGCAAGGAGTCTGCTTCAACCTCTGATCCTCCCCCCTCTCATGCTCTCTCTCTCTGTCTCATTCTCTCTCTCATATAAATAAATAAAATCTTAAAAATAAAATAAAATGTTCATATTTGAGTAATTTAGCTTCTGCCTTTGGCTGTCATTATCCTGTGCCCCTTAGTAAGGCCCACCGCCCTTTTTGGCTAGATGTATGCTTTTGATGTGTGATGTCTCAGAGTTACTTTTTTCCTAATTCTAAAACTTCTATGATTTTCAGGACATCTCTGAGTATTTTTCTAAATTGGTCTTATTTCTGCTATTATTAGAATCTGTGTTTTAAAAAATTTCATAGCAGAATGCCTGGGTAGCTCAGTTGGTTGGGTGGCCAACTCTTGATTTCAGCTCAAGTCATGCTCTCAGGGTTGTGGGGTTGTGCTCTGTATGGGGCTCCTGCTCAGCAGGGAGTCTGCTGGAGATTCTCTTCCTCTCCCTCTGCCCCTCCCCTGCCACCGAGTGTGTATGCATGTGCTCTCTCTCTCTCCTCTCCCTCTAAAATAAATTAATGAATCTTTAAAAAATTTCATAGCAATTATACCCTGGACTTGTGGCATTTAGTCCCAATTTCGAATATTCTATCTCATTGTCAGACTGTTTCTCATTTTTCTAATGCATACTCCAAGCCAATGCTGTAAACCCAAAGGTGCAACATTAATAGAAGTATAATTCCATTCTCACTCATCCCATATACATAGTAGAGATATAAGGAAAATATTGAAGATTTCTACGGCAGCGTGGTCATTTTTTGTTAGTCTTGAATTGGTAGGAGAGAGAGTGGAGAAAGGAAATTATTTTCTACCAGATAACTCTAACCTTGGTGGTAAAGGCATTTTAATGGCAGATTTGAGATACAAAAATTGTCTGGTATTTATATAAGTTCTGCTAAGTGCATAATTATAATTTTGTATATTGGTAAACATACACTTTGAAGAACTATATTTTTGTAGGTTGGTAAACAAGTAGTTCATAATGAGGTATGAATATAAATAGAGAAAATCAGTAGATTTACAACTTACTTTCATAAGTTATACCTAACGTGACCCATGAAGCCATATTACTGAAGTGCAGAAGTTGCTCCAGAACGAAGTTATTCTCTTTTTCATCTCGAATACTCAGAATATGTGATTTTGGATCTGTTAAATAAAAAATAGTCAATAATTTTCATAATTACTTATCTAGAACACTTTATTTTGATAGATTTAGAAAATTTTATTTCCCAGCTTAATAAACTCTAAAACAATACTGGAAAATAAGACAGACATGTAAATTAAAACTATCTCATTGTCCTGGGGCTCCTGGGTGGGTCAGTCAGTTGAGCACCCAACTCCTGGTTTCAGCTCAGGTCATGATCTCAGGGTCATGAGATCCAGCTCCACATAGGACTCTGTGCTCAGTAGGGAGTCTGCTTGAGATTCTCTCCCTCTGCCCCTTCCCCCTGCTTAAGCTCTCTCTCTTTCTCTCAAATGAATAAATAAATCTTTTTTAAAAAACTATCTCATTGTACTGAAATGAATAGATTAAGAAGTTTTCAAACATTTTGATGTTATTTTATTTTATTTATTTTGAGAGAGATAGCACATGGGAGGGGAGGGAGAGAGGAAGAGAGAGAATCTAAGCAGGCTCCACGCTTAGTCCTTCACAGATCTCACGACCCTGAAACCATGACCTCAGGAGTCAGATGCTTAAGCAACTGAGCCACCCAGGTACCCCGAACATCTTGATGTTAAATTTGGTCTTAAACAATAGTGTAAAACTAGCAGCTGAGTGGAGAATTTAAAACATTGATTCACTTCACTTTTCCCCATTTAAAGCTTATTTTGAATTGGTACAAATTTAGCCATATTAATGATACACTGCCAAAAACTATAATAAACAAAACCTCTTGGATGGTCTATATGATAGATCTTCCTTTTCCTTAGAGATCACTATATTAGGGTTAAAAAAGTTTAATATTTCCCAAAGGTGTTCCTCAGGAAATTAGCAGGAGTTTCTCAGAAAAAGACTAGATGGATAAAAGCGTCGAACATTGGTTAAACAAAGTTAAACTAGTTCATTTATGGCAGTAATTTTTAAAGTATATGCTGATGTACACTTGATAACGTCTAACAGGAAGCCGTGGTGTATAGTATTTCTCAACCTTGTTCTTTTTCTAAGGACCCTTTTCGTAGACTATCTCTCAAGACTAGTTTCTAAACAGCACACTTTTGGGAATAATGGTTTGATATTTTCCATAGGAACTTCCCACGGTTCACAGGTCCATTGTTCAGAAGTCACAAATCCTCCATGGATCTCATAGGGAATATCTGAAGAGTCCTAAGAGCTGAAAGTGTGAAATATGCATTTCTTTTAAGCAGAGCTGCTTCTTTGCTTTTGACTACTTATCTGAGCTTTCAACCACCCAAATTCACCTATTTTCACTTTGCGCACAGTCTAACTTGGTTTAACATCCAGTTCTCTGCTTGCTAGAGTTATTTCTTTTCCTTTGTAAGTAGAACTCATTTTGTTTATACATGTAAAGACAGACTAGCTCTCTAATGGATGGGTAAAGAAGTAACTCTTATATTCTCCATTTTAACTAAACAAAATTTTAATCCTTTTTTTTGTTGACAATGTAGAAATTAGGAGATGAATATTTTTGAGATCTAGTGCTAATTAGAAATATTTATAACACACCTCAGGTGAGATTTGTTTTTTAATGAACATATACATAATGGCCACATAAGATACTTACTCATTTTCTGGCATTTAGAATGAACTTCATCTGGTGGTGTTGCTGTATATTCAGTCTTTGCTATTATGAAATTGTAGCAAGAGTTCTGAAATGGTATCCATGGAGTAAATAGAACAGGAGATGGACACTGAACATTGTCAAGTGCTTTGACCTCTTTTTCAGTATCGTCTAAAAAAAAGACAACGGTATGAATTCTAACTTTAGACATAAATGTTAAATCCTGTTCATGGTAATTAGGCTTGATTTGTAGGGAATATTCAGGAAGCCAATTAATAATAGCTTAATGATGCTTGTTCTGTTTATACTCAAATATAATGTGACCTCTTAACTGGGTTTCTGTAGGAAGGAATTTATTTAACACAATTTCTTTCCCCTGCTGTAGAGTGAGTGGGAGAATATAAAACATGAGACGCTATTAGGTTAAATGTAGTTTCTGTCTTCCTATATCACCAAACCTGAAATACAAGGGGTGACCTCAGAGACGATACAAAGATATTAATAATGGGCACCTAACTATAACTTTGGGAACTCATCTTTAAGTTTCTGGTTACTGATATCTTCTCTAATTTTACAGGTACATCTTATTTTTTATTTATTTTTTTAAAGGTACATTTTAATGAAATACGTGATGTTCTAAGTTGTTGCTTTAATGAAAGCAAACAGAAATAGTTGAAAATCTGACATCTAGAAAATCTGGCTTTTTAAAAAATTTTATGAAAAAGCCATACATTTAAGAAGATCCAAATATAGATATGCTCTACTCAAAGCCAATCAAGCAGATTTAATATGCAGTAGAGACCATTCAGAATCTCTCCCAGCTCACAACTCCCTTTGTCTGGAAAGTAGCTGTATCTTCTTACTACTGCAAATGCACAAACGTGGGCCCCTGGCAGTTGTAAAACCACTTTCCTCTGACTAGGCTAGAGATCGCATACCTTACTCAGTAGGGTACATCAGATTCTCTCTAAGAATTTGGAATTCAGGGATAGTCAATTCATCTCCAGTTACAGCTATTATTGAAAACTACAGAGCTGCCATGTTTCACCATGTGCAGAGAGAAGCAGAAAGTATATAAAAAGAAGAGTGCAAATCCATAGAGAGAAACAGAAGGGATAGGTGGGAGATAGTATCTCTGGGTTCCTGATTCCATTCAGTTTCTTATTCCCATTCTCATGAAGCTCAGCTATATCCCCATTTTTGAGGATCTAAATTTCCCTTTTGGCTTAAGCTAGCTTGAGCTGGTTACTGTTACTTACAAACAAATGAATCTTAACAGTGGCTCTTAAAAAGAAACAGTAGTTGTTGATAAGAATTACCAAAAAAATTCCCACAAATAGAGTTTCCTATAGAATATAAACACAAAATATATACAAAATGAGGCTAATAGGAACTTAAAACTGAAAGGTCAAGTACCATTGTCAGCTGACAAAAATAAAGATATAACATGTCTAAAATAACAAATCAATGACAAAGTACCTAATATATAGTAATTCTACCTGAATACAAATTTTCACAACAAATTTTGTTGTAAAAAAGGACATGATTATAATTTCAAAACCAAAAAATTACAAAAATTTTACAAAACTACTCCCCATAAATCTCACTATTCATGAGACTGATAATAATTTAAGAATTAAAATATTTAAAATTAGCATACTTCCTGGATAGTAGCAAATAACACCTGGTTGCATATGATCACAATCAGATGTTTTCCAGAATCCATCAGTGTCTAATATTACACAGTCTTCAAGTTGCCCATTATTTTCAGCCCAGCGACTAAATTGAACATGCTTCCCATCTGACCAACCAAAGTTGAGTTCATCCTGTAAGCAGCAGAAATACATGTCAAGTGGCAATACATCGTGTTATCCCTTTTGTATTATTTTGTCCCTTGTAGTCAATCGAATGACTTTTAATTTTACCTTATATTTAACACACAGTTACATAGCACTTACCATGCGCCAGGCAAGGTTGTAAGTGCTTTGCAGATATTAACTTACTTAATCTTCATAACAACCATATTAGATAGGAACTATTGTATCCATTTCACAGATGAGAAACTGAAGGCATGTAATGTGTGCCAAGTCCCATAGAATATATACTGCAGTGCTGGGATTCTACTCCAGGCCATCAGACGCTAGAGTCTATGGTCTGAGCCATTACACTGGGCTGCCTCACACATAATTGGAACTGTGGGTTGTTGGAAGTCAGAGAAACAACATGAAGTAGTGGAAAGAACATGGGCTCTGGCGCTAAGCATATCTAGTTTGGAATTCTGGTTCAGTCATGTATTAGTTTTTGATTTGAGTTTACCTTGCCAAGTTTCCATCCCCTCAGCTATTAAATAGATGTGACACTTAACCTCAGGGCTGAAATTAGTGGGGTAATGTGTAACATAATGGCCAGCTGGTACACAGGAAGAGCTACATAAATGTTAGCTCCCTTCCTCTCAACCCTCACTCAGGCCTTGTGCATCTCACACTGCTGATTTTACACTTGTCTTTATGATGAAGCTTCCTCATTCACTCTATTCTATTGTGCACTAAAAGTCTGTGAACATCCGTCCGTCTTTACATCCTGACAAGGGCCTGACCACCCACCTATCTTGAGAGAGGTACAGAGTCCAGGGGATGGATTGTGGGATACAGACCTGTTCACACTTCCCCATTGCACTCCCAGAGCACCAGGCCTTATATACTGACCCAATGAACTAAGCTGTCCTGAGGCCCAAGGCAATTTTACATCACTGGTTTATTTGGAATATTGGGTAAAGGCCACACACAGTATCCTTAGTGAACTATAAATAGCAAACATGTTTAAGTTTCAACACCACCATTTCATTCTGAAACTGTTCTCCACCAGGGTTCCAGCTGTAACTTTGTGGCCTGTTAATCCCTAAGCCCCTGGGCCTCGAATGAGGACCTTTGGCCAAGTGATGTTGCTTGTACTTGATATTACCCTGGATTCCCTCACCTTTGCTGCACTCACAAGTAACCCAGGTACCTGGGCCTTTGGAACTTCTATTCCTTGTAGATAAATCCCTGCACCCTCTTTGCTGAATACCCTCTCTCTTTATTAAGACTGTAAGTATCTCTTTACTAAATTCTTGACCTTAATTGATCTTAATTAAAACATATCTTTTCTAAGGGAATAATGTCCTTTCAACACCCACAAGGGAAGGTTGTTTATTTTTCCATTCTCAGATACCACAGGGCTATGAGAACGGAATAATAGGTATTTTTATCTCCTTTAGTCATTCCTTTAAAGTTTATGCCAACTCCCAGATTCCTTGCCTCTTTCTGACATTCACTTAAGACTTGGCCTCCTTGTTCCTCCCTGACATTTACTAAGGTGATGTCCCATGTCTTGCTCGTCCTCCTGGTCCTACCTTTGACTTATGGACATTCGTGTTCATGTGGATGACTCACCAGTTCCCCAGCCTTCTTGACTTCCTCTATTTCTATGTACTTCCAGTTCTACCTACTTAAGAGACCAGCTGCCACAGCCACACTCTGGATTTTATATAACCCAGAACTGCCACAGGCCTTAGTTCAGGCCAACATCAGCTCCTGCATGAATTTCTACAAGAAAGCTCTAGATCCCTCACTTCCTCACCCATCCTCTGCCAATATAATTCTTCTCAAGTAAAAATCTGTTATTGTTACTACCATGTTTAAAATCTTTCAACACCCTTCCATTGCTTTCAATGTAAAGTTTTGATTATTTATATCATGTTCCAAAGATTTAAGGCAGTTTATGCAGATATGTAATAAACCTGTTAAAGAGTGAAAGGAAAAAGAGAAACATAGGTGAAGATTGAAAATAGGATAAGAGGGTGTCTGAGTGGCTCAGTCGGTTGAGCACCTGCCTTCAGCTCAGGTCATGTTCCTGGGGTTCTGGGATCGAGTCCTGCATTGGGCTCCTTGCTCAGCAGGGAGTTTGCTCCTCCCTCTCCCTCTGCCTCTCCCCCTGGCTTGTGCTCTGCTCTCTTTCACTCACTCTCTCTCTCAAATAAATAAATAAAATCTTAAAAAAAAAAAAAGAAAATAGGATAAGAAACAAGATCAAAATCCTTAAGTCGTGAAAAAAAAAGTTAAAAAATGGTATGATCCCAAAGGTCTTAAAAATATACGTGTACATAGAAAAAAACCTTGAGAGATATATACCAAATTATTAAATCATATTTATTACTAGGTACTGGGATTACAAATGATTTAAATTTTCTTTTTAAAAAATTTACTATAGGGGCATCTGGGTGGCTCAGTCAGTTGAGCGTCTGACTCTTGATTTCCTCTCAGGTCATGATCTTAGGGTTGTGAGATGGAGCCCTATATTAGGCTCTACTGGGTGTGGAGCCTGCCTGGGATTCTCTCTCTCCCTCTCTCTCTGGGCTCTGCCCCCCCACCCCCCACCCTGACTCAACCCTATTTGGTTTTTAAATTCTTTTCTTCCTCTCTTCTTTTCATTGGCTGGGGAGACATGGCAGTTCCTGAGTCCCACTCAGTCTTTAACTAGAATAAAAAGAAGTGATCAGCTACATATGTCCACTAGAACTTTTTCTTCATCTAAACAATAAAGCACCAGATCTTTCAATAGTAGAAAGATGATGGCCACTAAAAATTACACACTTCATGAAATTTACTCACTGGAGTAAGATTTTACAATCTCCAGGTTCTTTTAGTCTGATATGAGAAATGCTGTGTGCAACAAAAATTTCACATTCCATCACCCAATCCAGGCAGTTGGGACTGAAAACTTACGTCTTGACTGGAGAGTCCAATCCATAAAGAAGAGTTATGAAGAACCGCTTGTACAGTTAGGAACGCCTGCTGATAAGGGTCTGTGATGCTCACCAGCTGCATGTTATCTTTCTGACACTCCCTTAGAGCATCAAACCAAGTCATAGTCTTCAGGATGATTTTGTACAGATTATTTAGATACTTTACTGTGTCTGAAGTATTCTGCAAGGTCTGTTTGCTTTCAACTTCTGTGTGTAAAAAAAAAACAAAAACCCACAAAAAATCACCCACGCTGCAAGTCATGGGACGTTGATCTTCAAGTTTCTCCACAATGAGTACTTCAGATATTACTTATCTATTCATTTATTTTAGATTTTGGTTAGGAGAACTAGGTATGTCTTGCTGTGTACCTTAGGTAATATGTGTGAGCCACAAAATTTGTTTTCTAAAATTAGAACAAAATTCTGTTTTTGTTGATCTGATTTAGGAAGGAAAAAAAGCTGTAAGTAAAAGTAGCCTTCGATAAGATTACCATTTCAGGTTGGTGTCATATACCTCCTTTGTTTAAACTCCTTCAACAAGAGAAAGTGTTAGGTGTTCCCTTACAAAGTTTTCATCTGGGAGAGCTCCAATGAAAGAAATGTACAAAACAACCCACAAGAGGCTGTACTGAACTATTGCTTTACAGTACTTTTTCTGAATAAAGCAGTTCCTAAACAGTATGAGACAAATGAGCATAGTTTAACAAAAATTTCTTTAGAAGTACATGGATTATCTACTTGAGGTTCTCATTACATGACAAAGTTGTTTTCTTTTTAATCATTTGTTAAAAACATTGTAATCAATGAAAACAATGTAGTACCTTCTAAAAATATCTTTTTGAAAATATGGATGATTCTTATTTTTAAGCGTACATTTTATTTTTATTTGGGTTACAGTAAGGTATACACAGTGATCCGTTTATAATGCTTCACACCTTTATGTGTGTGTGTGTGTGTGATAAACTTAAGTGTGAATGTTTACCAAAGTCAATTAAAAACATTACACTTTTTCCCCTTTCTCCAGGAAACAAAGTAATAACTGAAAAATGTCAGAGTAGAAAAAAGAACAACCATAACTTACTATAATTAGGCAACTCCTATTAAATTCCAACTGATACTTAATTTTGGTATTTAATTAAGTAAACCAATGATAATTGAAAAAAATCACACTCCATTTGAGATAATCTGACTCACTGAACCAATATGGATTTAGCCATGTTGAAATTTTAGGCAAGCTATGTTTACAAATTAATATAAATTCATTTATAAGATTTTTTGTGAAAAATACTGTATATATCTAACAGCATAAAGTACCATAGTTACCTACATAATAATTTATACCTGAATATTTCTGACAGAGAGACAGAGTGTGGCGCTCACTACAGGAAGTGAAATTCCATGTCCCAGTATAAGGTGACTTTTGGAGGTTGAGTATTAAAGCACAGTCGTATTGGGACTCTTCCTCAAAAATCTAAACAAAAAGGCAAACATGTACAAACAATCATGAAACTATAACTGTCTGAAGATCCTAGCAGGAGAACTTTATATTCCAAATCGGATTTTTCTTCCTATAAAAAATTCCATTAAAGAGCTTACCTTGAAATCACAAGAAAACCCTCAAAAATTTCCAAAGCATGGGCAAAGGGCAACTAACTTTGGAAATTATAAAACAAAACAATGGCAATATTATTAAATATAAATTGCAAACAGATAAAGAAAAACTGGTAAAAGTAAGATGAAGACACAATTATAGTAATATTTAACACTCTGCTATCATTCTTCACATTTCAAAACAAAAAGGTAATGATTATTAATTCAATTTATTAGATGTTTATAAAAGTTTTATGATGACAAGCTGTAAATACTACACAATAGAGAACTCACCTTAAAGCTTTGATCCTATACTAGTCACTATAAAGACAACCATAAATAAAAGTATCTATTTAGATTTCATTCTCTGACCACAAATCAGTAATACTAGATATAAAATTTACTCAAAGTATAGCGTTCCTATATTTTTTGTATGTTTGAAACATATCACACACTTAGAAAAATAAGACAAGCTTATCCTAGGAGCTACAGATTTTTTAAAAAACACATACATACGTGCTACACAATAAACATTGAACCAAAAATGAAACAAAATAATTATAGTTAAGAATAATATGAGGACTATCACAAGGAAAATGAGTAAAAGTTTTTATAGAGCTAAATATGTATTCCTATTATTATTAAGTTTTTTTTTTGAGTATAGTTGACACACAATGTTACATTAGTTTCAGGTATACAACATAGTGATTCAGCTTCTCTATATGTTGTTATGCTATGCCCACCCCAAGTGTAACTACCATCTCTCAGTTTGTTTCCTGAGACTAAGAATTCCTCATATCAGTGAGATCATATGATACATGTCTTTCTCTGATTGACTTATTTCGCTTAGCATAATACCCTCTAGCCCCATCCACGTCATTGCAAATGGCAAGATTTTTTTTTTGATGGCTGCATAATATTCCATTGTATATATACTTTATCCATTCCATTGTATATCTTCTTTATCCCTTCATCTGTTGATGGACATTTTGGCTCTTTCCATAGTTTGGCTACTGTGGACATTGCTGCTATAAATATTGGGGTGCACATACCCCTTCAGATCACTACATTTGTATCTTTGGGGTAAATACCCAGTAGTGCAATTGCTGAGTCGTATGGTAGCTCTATTTTCGACTTTTTGAGGAACCTCCATACTGTTTTCCAGAGTGGCTGCACCAGCTTTCAATCCGCCAACAGTGTAGGAGGGTTCCCCTTTCTCCGCATCCTTGCCAACATCTGACATTTCCTGACCTGTTAATTTTAGCCATTCTGACTGGTGTGAGGTGGTATCTCATTGAGGTTTTGATTTGGATTTCCCTGATGCCGAGCGATGTTGAACACTTTTGCACGTGTCTGTTGCCCATTTGGATGTCTTCTTTGTAGAAATGTCTGTTCATGTCTTCTGCCCATTTCTTGTTTCGATTATTTGTTCTTTGGGTGTTGAGTTTGATAAATTCTTTATAGATTTTGGATACTAGCCTTTATCTGATATGGCATTTGCAAATATCTTCTCCCCTTCTGTTGGCTGTCTTTTGGTTCTGTTGACTATTTCCTTTGCTGTGCAAAAGCTTTTTATCTTGATGAAGTCCCAATAGTTCATTTTTGCCCTTGCTTCCCTTGCCTTTGGCAATGTTTCTAGGAAGAAGTTGCTGTGGCTGAGGTCAAAGAGGTTGCTGCCTGCGTTCTCCTCTAGGATTTTGATGGACTCCTGTCTCACATTTAGGTCTTTCATCCATTTTGAGTCTATTTTTGTGTGTGGTGTAAGGAAATGGTCCAGTTTCATTCTTCTGCATGTGGCTGCCCAATTTTCCCAACACCATTTGTTGAAGAGACTGTCTTTTTTCTAGTTTTTTTTTTTTTTTTAAGATTTTATTTATTCATTTGAGACACAGAGATACAGAGAGAGAGAGAGAGAAAGCATGAGCAGGGAGAGAGGCAGAGGGAGATAGGGAAGCAGGCTCCCCGCTGAGCCAGGAGCCCAATGTGGGGCTCGATTCCAGGACCCTGGGATCATGACCTGAGCCAAAGGCAGACGCTTAACCATCTGAGCCACCCAGGCTCCCTGAGACTGTCTTTTTTCCATTGGACATTCTTTCCTGCTTTGTCGAAGATTAGTTGACCATAGAGTTGAGGGTCCATTTCTGGGCTCTCAATTCTGTTCCACTGATCTATGTGTCAGTTTTTGTGCCAGTACCATACTGTCTTGATGATTACAGCTTTGTAATAGAACTTGAAGTCCGGAATTATGATACCATCAGCTTTGCTTTTCTTTTACAACATTCCTCTGGTTATTCGGGGTCTTTTCTGGTTCCATACAAATTTTAGGATTATTTCTTCCATTTCTTTGAAAAAAGTGGATGGTATTTTGATAGGGATTGCCTTAAATGTGTAGATTGCTCAAGGTAGCATAGACATTTTCACAATATTTGTTCTTCCAATCCATGAGCATGGAACATTTTTCCATTTCTTTGTGTCTTCCTCAATTTTTTTCATGAGTATTTTATAGTTTTCTGAGTACAAATTCTTTGCCTCTTTGGTTAGATTTATTCCTAGGTATCTTACGGTTTTGGGTGCAACTGTAAATGGGATCGACTCCTTAATTTTCTCTTTCTTCTGTCTTGTTGGTGGTGTATAGAAATGCCACTGATTTCTGTGGATTGATTTTATATCCTGCCACTTTACTGAATTCCTGTATGAGTTCTAGCAGTTTTGGGGTGGAGTCTTTTGGGTTTTCCACATAAAGTACCATATCATCTGCAAAGAGTGAGAGTTTGACTTCTTCTTTGACAATTCGGATGCCTTTTATTTCTTTTTGTTGTCTGATTGCTGTGGCTAGGACTTCTAATACTATGCTGAATAGCAGTGGTGCTAGTGGACATCCCTGCCGTGTTCCTGACCTTAGGGGAAAAGCTCTCAGTTTTTCCCCATTGAGAATGATATTCGCTGTGGGTTTTTCATAGATGGCTTTTATGATATTGAGGTATGTACCCTCTATCCCGACACTCTGAAGAGTTTTAATCAAGAAAGGATGCTGTACTTTGTCAAATGCTTTTTCTGCATCTATTGAGAGGATCATATGGTTCTTGTTCTTTCTTTTATTAATGTATTGTATCACATTTATTTGCAGATGTCGAACCAACCTTGCAGCCCAGGAATAAATCCCACTCGGTTGTAGTGAATAATCCTTTGAATGTACTATTGGATCCTATTGGCTAGTATTTTAGTGAGAATTTTTGCATCCATGTTCATCAGGGATATTGGTCTGTAATTCTCCTTTTTGATGAGGTCTTTGTCTGGTTTTGGGATCAAGGTAATGCTGGTCTCATAAAATGAGTTTGGAAGTTATCCTTCCATTTCTATTTTTTGGAACAGTTTCAGAAGAATAGCTATTAATTTTTCTTTAAATGTTTGGTAGAATTCCCCTGGGAAGCCATCTGGCCCTGGGCTCTTGTTTGTTGGGAGATTTTTGATTACTGCTTCAACTTCCTTACTGGTTATGGGTCTGTTCAGGTTTTCTATCTCTTCCTGGTTCAGTTTTGGTAGTTTATACATCTCTAGGAATGCATCCATTTCTTCCAGATTGTCTAATTTGCTGGCATATAGTTGCTCATAATATGTTCTTATAATTGCTTGTATTTCTTTGGTGTTGGTTGTGATCTCTCCTCTTTCATTCGTGATTTTATTTATTTGGGTCCCTTCTCTTTTCTTTTTGGTAAGTCTGGCCAGGGGTTTATCAATCTTTTTAATTCTTTCAAAGAACCAGCTCCTAGTTTCGTTGATCTGTTCTACTGTTCTTTTAGTTTCTATTTCATTGGTTTCTGCTCTGATCTTTATTCTTTCTCTTCTCCTGCTGGGTTTAGGCTTTATTTGCTGTTCTTTCTCCAGCTCCTTCAGGTGTAGGGTTAGGTTGTGTATTTGAGACCTTTCTTGTTTCTTGAGAAAGGCTTGTATTGCTATATACTTTCCTCTTAGGACTGCCTTTGCTGCCTCCCAAAGATTTTGAACAGTTGTGTTTTCATTTTCATTTGTTTCCATGAATTTTTTTAATTCTTCTTTAATTTCCTGGTTGACCCATTCATTCTTTAGTAGGATGCTCTTTAGCCTCCATGTATGTGAGGTCTTTCCTACTTTCCTCTTGTGATTGAGTTCTAGTTTCAAAGCGTCGTTGTCCGAAAATATGCTGGGAATGATCCCAATGTTTTGGTACCAGTTGAGACCTGATTTGTGACCCAGGATGTGATCTATTCTGGAGAATGTTCCATGGGCACTAGAGGAATGTGTATTCTGTTGCTTTGGGATGGAAGGTTCTGAATATATCTGTGAAGTCCATCTGGTCCAGTGTGTCATTTAAAGCCTTTTTTCCCCTGTTGATCTTTTGCTTAGATGATCTGTCCATTTCACTGAGGGGGGTGTTAAAGTCCCCTACTACTATTGTATTTATTGTCAATGTGTTTTTTGATTTTGTTATTAATTGGGTTATATAATTGGCTGCTCCCATGTCAGGGGCATAGATATTTAAAATTGTTAGATCTTCTTGTGGATAGACCCTTTAAGTATGATATAGTGTCCTTCCTCATCTCTTATTATAGTCTTTGCTTTAATATCTAATTTGTCTGACATAAGGATTGCCGCTCCAGCTTTCTTTTGATGTCCATTAGCATGCTAAATTGTTTTTCCACCCCCTCACTTTAAATCTGGAGTCTAAAATGAGTCTCTTGCAGACAGCATATCAATGGGTCTTCTTTTTTTATCCAATCTGATACCCTGTGTCTTTTGATTGGGGCATTTAGCCCATTTACATTCCGGGTAACTATTGAAAGATATGAATTTAGTGCCATTGTATTGCCTGTAAGGTGACTGTTACTGTATATTGTCTCTGTTCCTTTTTGGTTACTTTTAGGCTCTCTCTTTGCTTAGAGGACCCCTTTCAATATTTCTTGTGGGGCTGGTTTGGTGTTCACAAATTCTTTTAGTTTTTGTTTGTCCTGGAAGCTTTTTATCTCTCTTTCTATTTTCAATGACAGCCTACCTGGATATAGTATTTTTGGCTGCATATTTTTCTCATTTAGTGCCCTGAATATATCATGCCAGTCCTTTCTGGCCTGCTAGGTCTCTGTGGATAGGTCTGCTGCCAATCTAATGTTTCTACCATTGTAGGTTACAGACCTCTTGTCCCGAGCTGCTTTAAGGAGTTTCTCTTCCTGTCTGAGACTTGTGAGTTTTACTATTAGATGTCGGGGTGTTGACCTATTTTTGTTGATTTTGAGGGGGGGTTCCTTGTGCCTCCTAGTTTTGATGCTTGTTTCCTTCCCCAAATTAGGGAAGTTATCTGCTATAATTTGCTCCAATATACCTTCTGCCCCCCTCTCTCTTTCTTCTTCTCTGGGATCCCAATTATTCTAATATTGTTTCATCTTATAGCATCATTTATCTCTTGAATTCTCCCCTCAGGATCCAGTAGTTGTTTATATCTCTTTTTCTCAGCTTCTTTATTCTCCACCATTTGGTCTTCTATATCACTAATTCTCTCTTCTGCCTCATTTATCCTAGCAGTTGGAGCCCAATTTTTTATTGCACCTCATTAATAGCCTTTTTGATTTCGACTTGGTTAGATTTTAGTTCTTTTATTTCTCCAGAAAGGGATTCTTTAGTATCTTGTGCTTTTTTTTCAAGCCCAGCTAGTATCTTTATAATCATCATTCTGAACTCTAGTTCCAACATCATACTAATGTCTATTGATTAGGTCCCTGGCAGTCGGTACTGCCTCTTGTTCTTTTTTTTGAGGTGAGTTGTTCCGTTTTGTCATTTTGTCCAGAGAAGAATAGATGAATGAGAGAACAAAATGCTAAATAGGGAACAACGACCCCAGAAAAATATACACTAAACAAATCAGAAGAGACCCGAAACCAGGGGGTAAAAGGAAAAAGAAAAAAGAATATGATCAGGCTGGTGAATAGAACAGAGCCATACACTAGATTTTGGGTGTATTTTGGTCTGTTAGAAGAAACTGCCTCCCAAAATTTTAAAGAAAGAAAAACTTACATATGTACAAAAATAAGGGTAAATACAAGGAAGGGATGGAATATGACTGTAAAGATGAAAATTAAAAAAGATTTTAAGAAAGGAATTGATAAGAAGTTGGTTGAAAAGAGAAGAAAAAAAAATTTTTTTTTTTTTAGAAGGAGAGAATGTGATCAGGCAGGAGAGTAGAACAAAGCCATACACTAGATTTAGGGTATATTTTGGTCTGTTAGGAGAAACTGTATTCCAAAATTTTAAAGAAAGAAAAACTTGTATATACAAAAAACATAAGGTTAAATACAATGAAGGGATAGAATATGACTGTAAAAATGAAAATTAATAAAGCCTTTAAAAGAGGAATTGATAAGATGTTGGTTGAAAAAGAAGAAGATTTCAATAAAAAAAGAAATAGGAAAAGAAAAAAATAATGAACATTAAGGAAATTAACTTTGAAAGACTAAAGAATCATGGGAAAAGCCATGAATTCTATGTGCTGTATCCCCCTAGCGCTGGAGTTTTGCAGTTCTCATTGATTGGTAAACTTGGTCTTGGCTGGATGTTCTTGCTGATCTTCTGGGGGAGGGGCCTGTTGCAGTGATTCTCAGATGTCTTTGCCTGAGGCAGAATTGCACTGCCCTTGCCAGGGGCCAGGCTAAGTAATCTGCTCAGGTTTGCTCTCAGTAGCTTTTGTTCCCTGAAAGCTTTCCCTACAGCTTTAGAGGACAAGAACATAAAACAGACCCTTGTTCTTAATCCAGTAATTTATAGAAGATTGGGTATTTCACAGAGCTATATAGACTTTTTTTCTTTTTTAGAGAGAGAGCGTGCACACATATATGCATGCAAGCAGAGGTGGGAGTGGGGACAGAGGGAAAAGAAGAGAGAAAATCTTATGCAGGCTCTGCACCCAGCAAGAGCCCAAGGCAAGGCTTGATCTCACAATCTTGAGATCATGACCTGAGCTGAAATAGAGTCCAATGCTCAACTGACTGAGCCACCCAGGTGCCCTGAGCTATATAGATTTCCCATTAAAAAAACTTACATGTGTTGGTATTTTCAGTCTCCCACCAACTAATAATGGGTGAAAGTTACTGTATGTCAGCTCTCTGTTATCCGTCCATTTGTTTACCCTTTCATAGGCAGTCCAGCGCAAACCAATCCATAAAGTAGCCTCCATATCCGGAAGCAAGGATGTAATAAAATCTGTCAGAAAGAGATTTTTTTTTAAAGCATTTGACTTATTCAAATTAAAGATACACTAAAAATGTCACTGAATACCTCTTGCTTACCTACAAAGATACTCTTTTGCCTATTCTGTAACAAAGTAGTTTAATAAGATATTTTTAATATGCTAATTCCCCAAAGCCTGTCAGAAATACCTTGGTCCCCAGATCAGAATAATACATGTTTCCAAAACAATTCCGTTACCTTGTTCTCTCTGGCTCAGCACTGAAGGAAGGGTGCCACCATATGTGCGACAAGTATCACTCGCTTGGGAAAATGTGAGAGACTTTGGTTTGATTTTTAGAAAACACTGCAAACAAAAAACATATATGAAGCATAAGATTCCAGACACAGGAAAGCTCACATAGGAAGTAAACACCTCATGTTTTAGAGGGCTGCTAATTTTTGGTCTGTGAGATATGGAAATTAACAAAGTAGTACTATACAAATGCAGATCTACACTCTCAATATAAACAACTAAAGAGTGGTCTATTAGTCAAACTATTTTTTTAAAAAATCTCCCATTTACTGCTTCCTATGTGCTAAACAGTTTGCATAATACTATCTCATTTAATTCTCACAACAAATGGGGAAACCGAGGCACAGGGCAGTTGAGTAACTTCACCTATAGGTAAAATAGCCAGACAGTGGTATTGTCAGCACTTAGATTCTGTTCCATCTGATTTCAAAGGCTGCACTCGTAATCATTACCTCCTTATATAAAAACACACATTTAAAAAAAAAATCATCCCCCCTTTTTTTTATTATGTTCAATTAGCCAGCATATAGTACTTCATTAGTTTTTGATGTAGTGTTCAATGACTCATTAGTTGCATATGACACCCAGTGCTCATCACCATATGTGCTCTCCTTAATACCCATCACCTGGTTACTCCATCCCCCCACCCTCATCCCCCTTTCTTTGGGTAGGATATTTTAATTCAAATTTACATCAACTATGTAAATTAATTTAGTCCCAGTATCTTTGGAGGGAAAAAAAGATTGTTCTAATTTTATTTTTTAAATTTTTTAATAATATTTGTATTTTTTTACATAGTTTATTTATTTATTTGACAGACACAGTGAGAGAGGGAACACAAGCAGGGGGAGTGGGAGAGGGAGAAGCAGGCTTCCTGCTGAGCAGGGAGCCCGATGTGGGGCTCGATCCCAGGACCCTGGGATCATGACCTGAGCTGAAGGCAAACGCTTAATGGCTGAGCCACCCAGGTGCCCCAAGATTGTTCTAATTTTATTTTATTTTTTAAAGATTTTATTTATTTATTTGAAAGAGAGAGAGAGCATGAGGGGGGGGAGGGTCAGAGGGAGAAGCAGACTCCTCGCAGAGCAGGGAGCCCGATGCGGGACTCGATCCCGGGACTCCAGGAGCATGACCTGAGCCGAAGGCAGTCGCTTAACCAACTGAGCCACCCAGGCGCCCGATTGTTCTAATTTTAAAAAGCCAAAATACATCCTTACTATTTTAGCTTCAGTGCAGATGCTTTCAGTTGTCAGACACATATCTTCCTTTTTCTTTTCAATATGATCATGTTAGTGTGGATTGGTACACCCTAAATAGTGTTCTTTGAGCCATTCTACAAAATGCTTTTTTTAAGCCTCCTTAGAGACTAAAGTGGCCAATGAGCTATATGTCATTGGGTGGCTTCTAGAAAAGACCCTAGACAGAACACCCTGAACTTGAGCTTGGAAGCTTTATTATGTTAAAGATGACAGAGCAAAAAGAAAAAAGGAGCCTGGATTTGAAGATGTGGTGGAGCTTCCATACCAGCCCCAGCCCACTTACCATCAAACGTCTTTTGTGTGAGAGAATAGATGTTTTAACATAGTATAGCAATCTCTTACTTAGCAGCCAAATGCATTTCCAAAGAGATAAATATACCAATATGGATTATGCATTTCAAAGACACAGATACAGAACGTAGCATTTCCCAAATCTATTTAATCATTAAACACCCTTGAAGGCAAGATCAATGATTAACATTTTGTTAGCATATGTGTAGTGTAGAGCCCCAAAAATAGTTTGGGAAATGCTGGTCTAATTTTTTTTTTTTTTTTACAATTCACAGTGCTCACCACAGCACACACCCTCCCCAATGTCCATCACCCCAGCTACCCCATCCCTCCCACTCCCCTCCACTCCAGCAACCCTCAGTTTGTTTCCTGAGATTAAGAGTCTCTTATGGTTTGTCTCCCTCTCTGGTTTCGTCTTGTTTCATTTTTCCCTCCCTTCCCCTATGATCCTCTGCCTTGTATGTCAAATTCCACATATCAGTGAGATCATATGATACATGTCTTTCTCTGATTGACTTATTTTGTTTAGCATAATACCCCCTAGTTCCATCCACGTCATTGCAAATGGAAAGATTTCATTTTTTGATGGCTGCATAATATTCCATTGTACATATTTACTACATCTTTTTTATCCATTCATCTGTTGATGGACATTTAGGCTCTTTACATAGTTTGGCTATTGTGGACATTCCTGCTATAAACATTGGGGTGCACGTGCCCCTTCGGATCACTACATTTGTATCTTTGGGATTAAAATGGATGAAAGACCTAAATGTGAGACAGGAATCCATCAAAATCCTTGAGGAGAACACAGGCAGCAACCTCTTTGACCTCAGCCACAGCAATGCTGGTCTAATTTAATTGGTAGATGCTGCCTGAATGCTTTCTTTCAAGTGGAAAATATATCAGCCAGAAATTGTCAGTTTCCTTCATGCTATAGAGATAGTTTTATTATTTAAAGTATTATAATCCATTGACCAATCAACTTCAGCAATTTAAGTTTACTAGCACAGAATAGGAACACAGTACTTTGAAAGACCTGTAGGCATGACTAATTTGAGAGCTAACTTGGTTTCTGGCACTGTAGAGGATCAGGTGAGTTACTGAAACATGCAGAGGCTTTCTTAGTGAAGTTATCTGATGGGCTGCAATTCTGCCACAGGCCATACAACCATCATGAAAGCAATCATCATTTGTACAACGTAGCATTTCTCTTTTTACCTTATTCTGAAAAGTAATCCAATCCCCAGAGCACTGTATTTTAGCTGCAGAATCTGGACTATATTTTTCTAATGAAGAGACATTATATTTTTCACAGATGAAGGGCAACTTGGTACCACAGTCTGCTGGTTTATTTAAGTCTGAGAAATGAAAAGCAAGATTACAGGGGTGAGAATTTTCTGTTCAGCACATTTTAAAAACAATCCAGTAGTAAAGAAAATATCTTTCAATCGATCTTTCCCAAACAGTTAAAATATATTCCTTTTTTACTCTAGCCATTTCTATTTTCTGTCATTACTCTTATCAGTAGGCTATAGCATACCAGCATTGCCTATAAAAATGCACACATTTGGTGGAAGGACCACAGTTACCACCACAGTTCCTGATGGTGGGAAATAGGTTGAAAGCAAAGCCTAACAAAGGGAAAAGAGACCTAGACTATATTTAGAATTGCTACCTGTTTATCTTTGCAAATTTGTCTGTATGCTTATCAGTGATGAAAGTGGTAAGTTTATTTCTAAGTAACTGTGTAGGATAAAGGAAGTCAAAATACTCACAGTGAAAAGCACCTCTATTTGTATTTGGAATTTGAGCCATGGTCATTAGCAATAAGCCAAAAGAAGATGAAGCAACCAAACGTATAATCAAAAGGAAAGCAAGGTTAAGCTAGTAATTGAACCTGAAGTTCACACATTACATATTCAACATTAAAGGATTTGGAATTAATTTACCACTAAACCAAGTCTTGGCAGACATGCACAGGCATTCCTCCCGAAATGTTATAGGAAAGTGAGGCCATGGATATCGTGAGCTGAAAGAAAATGAGAGATTTCACAGCTCATAACGTAGTTACATGTTCTATTCTGTCTTCTACTGTAATTTTAATTCTAAATTTAATGTTACGCCATTACTTTATACCACTATTTTCTTGATGCCAATATGCAAAAGGACTTGGTTTCTGTAGTTCACGCAGTTTATGGATTAATGTTCAAAACAGATTATAAATAGCATTTTCTAAAGGGGAATTTGGGACTGCTTCTTTCCAATGCCTTTACAAAGGCAACATCAATGGTGTCACATACTACATATAACGACGACGATCTGCTGGCTGCTCAGCAGTTCTCACCCACCACTTCTGTTCATCACCAGATATCTGAAAAACAAACCAACCAACCAACAAAATCACCCATGCTTATATGTGCTCAGTTTTCTGAAAGAGTTTTCATTTAAATAGCCAGTCCCACCATAACCACAACCACTAAAATTTCCAGACATTCCATTACTTCGGTCTCTAAATTATCAGGTCCTTTCATCAAAGAAGTTGCTGAAAACTCTTCGTATAACACTATGCGCTATTTTGCATACAGAAAATAGGGTCACTGTAGTTATAGGCATACGTTAATCGGATATATAGTGTTCTATTGCAAATAATTATAAATTTAAAAACATAAAATTATTTTTCCTACAAAAAGCTATTTTACAAAGTTAGTTATTAGAAGAAACAAAAATCTAGTACAAAATTTAACAAAGAATTAGAATATTTTATATTATCTATTTGTGCTCATTTTATAAATTGACATTTATAATTAATCTTGAATATTTTAAAACATTATGCAGTTCTATTTAACTTTTCTAACATGAAACGATGAATTTGGATGTTGTTAGGCAAATTTTACTTGAAAGGAACATTTAACTTTTGTAGATTTTGGCAAGATTTCTGAAATCATTTCTAATGGAATAAATATCAAAATAAGAAAGATTTTAAATATATTCTCTCAAATTACATTTGCTATTTTGTTTTTGATGGCTTTTAGTCCTGCAAGAGATGTCAATGTAGCCAGAGAGCTGTGATTGCTAGCACAATACAGGACAGCTTCTTCATAGTTTAAGTGAGGATCAGCAACAAACCAATATTCACTCCCTTCAATTACAACCGGAGGTCCATGAATTCCAGCACGCTCTAAAGAAGAAGAATACTGGAGTTACGCACAGATCAAACTGCACCGTCCAAGCATGAATTAATGTTCAAAACTATTTATAAATCCATTTAGATTATTGGCTCTCTCTGGCCAGGGCAGTGCTGCTTGCCAAGCACCAAGGATCGCTGAGCCAGAGACTTTGCCACCCTCCTGTACTCAAGGGGGAACAAATCCAGCCCCAAAGCCTCATTCCACACCAGCCAATCACCTTTCCTGCCTGGAGGTATTTCATCTCCCTTGAAGATGTGATAGAGAAGCTGGCACTTAGGCCTGGGCTTAAATAATTAACTAAGTACATTACTGAAAAGGTAGAAGCAGTTTGGCTAAGTTTCAGATTTCTTAACTTACCTGGATTGTACCAGTCTGGTGTTTTTGGAGTACGGCCTGTATAAGAAAGAAAGGAAAAGGCTCAATATTAGTATCCAATTACAGATAATGTCATACTATAAGTAAGTGCCTTTAATCTAACTCAAGAGCACTTGCAGGATTGCTGAGTTCGACCATTTCTGGCCAAACCATTTCCTTTCATATTATGATTGCTTCAGTTTGAATTTTGTGGGGCCTAAGCTAAAGCTGCTTTAGTGGCAATCAAAAAGGCAGATCTGTTAACTATTAAAGTATTCCTAGCAGTTTTCTATCTTATATCACGGAAGCCACAAAGGAAGACTAGATGGATAAAATATGGCTAATAATTAGAAAGTATAAATAAGTAAACGAGTATATTATATACATTACATAGAAGCACTAAGGAATAGGCACCAAGATAATCATCACCGCAGGATGAGGTTATTCAGGAACTACTTTTCCATCTAATGCAATTTGAATAATTGTTCTATAAACCTGGGTCAGTAGAGTTCATTGTCCCCCAAGGCATCCTTGTAAACAATGTACAGTAATAGAGTATTGAAACTTTTGAGGAGGTGAGAGACAAAACTGGGAGAAAAATAATAAAAATCACCCAGAATTCTTCATCAGAAACAGAGAAAATACGTACTTTACAAAGAATTATGGGCCTTGAAGTTGGGTGGGTCAGGGTCCAAATGCCCTCAGACCTTCACTGCTGTGGGACTTTGGATCAGCTGCTTACCCCCCTGAGACTCAGCTCTCTACTCTATAAAAAAACAAGACTCCACTACCTAACTCACAACGACTGTGAAAATCACTTTAAGGCTGCCTCAACAGAAGCACCCAGACAATTCCAGGGCTGAGCGGCTCCCCTCTTCCACAAGGATGCTAGTTGCTTTCGGCTCCCCTCTCCCACAGGATGCTAGTTGCTTTCCTCTCCCTTTTCATTCTGGTTGTAGGTCATACTGGTTTCAAGGCAAAGACATAGTTTGATGACTATTAGAAATTACAGGGTAAAATAGCTATTCTTAATTTTGCTGTTGTCTGGGCCTACTGCAGAGAAGACCCTCCTCAGAGGACTGCCTATATATCCAACATCTTTGGTTTCTCTCTCTGAGTTAGCTCTTTGTATATTGGATAATTTCTATCAACAATGGGTTAAATCAGTTAAAAATATGCATAGTTTCTTGTTTGTAATCTTGTCAAAAACTTCTGTTCAGACACATGAAAAAATGCTCAACATCACTCGGCATCAGGGAAATACAAATTAAAACCACAATGAGATACCACCTCACACCAGTCAGAATGGCTAAAATTAACAAGTCAGGAAACAAAAGATCTTGGCAAGGATGTGGAGAAAGGGGAACCGTCCTACACTGTTGGTGGGAATGCAAACTGGTGCAGCCACTCTGGAAAATAGTATCTATGATCCAGCAATTACACTACTAGGTATTTATCCAAAGGATACAAAAATAGTGATTCAAAGGAGCGCCTGCACCCCACTGTTTATAACAGCAATGTCCACAGTAGCCAAAATATGGAAAGAGCCCGGATGTCCATTGACAGATTAATGGATAAAGAAGATGTAGTATGTATATATATGGCATTGGTATTGCATATATGGTATTATATATATATATATATATATCTTATATATATAATATATATAATGGAATATTACTCAGTCATCAAAAGAACGAAATCTCATCATCTGCAACAACGTAGAGCTAGAGTGTATTATGCTAAGTCAAAGAAGTCAGTCAGAGAAAGACAAATACCATATGATTTCACTCATATGTGGAATTTAAGAAACAAAACAGGTGAACATAGGCGAAGGGAAGGAAAAATAAGATAAAAAACAGAGTGGGAGGCAAACCATAAGAGATTCTTAACTATAGGGAACAAATTGAGGGTTGCTGGAGGGGAGGTGGGTGGGGGAATGGGGTAACTGGGTGATGGGCATTAAGGAGGGCACTTGAGGTAATGAGTACTACGTGTTATATGCAAATGATGAATCACTAAATTCTACCCCTGAAACTAATAATAATGCACTATATGTTAACTAAATTGAATTTAAATAAAAAATTAAAAACATCTGTTCATTTGTTTTTTGGATGAACCTATGTCTAATCTTGAAATTTCTTTAAATTAGTGAGAAAAACAGAGTGCAAGGTTGGTTTTTTTTTTCACAAGCTTATGTATGTGTGTACAAGGTATCAAGAAATACAAAAACAGTTGTGTTTGGATAGTGGCATTATAGGTGATTTTCCTAAAAATATTTTTATAAGCCTTATTTTTGATACTGTTTTTCAATGAAAAATATAATTTTAAAATTATATATATCTATAGTGGTTATGGCTATTTAAAAATTTTAGCTTGTCAGAACATCCCTTTTAGAGAAGAGAACTAATTAGAACCAATTGGGTCAGGTAATAAAAAAGGCAAATACTCTGGTTTCTCTCCAGATCATATGAATCTTTTGTCTTTTTTAAAAAGGCAAGAGCTAGAGAAAAAGTATAGTGATTTAGGCTACTGAAGAAGTAAACTGCTTTCAGAAAACCAGAAAAATACAGATTAATACAGAAATATCCAGTTGAGCAGACTCTGGAGGCTCTACTAACTAAATATCCAGCTACGTGAATGTGACACATTGTAACTTAGAGTTTAGGGACTATCAAAGGGGAGTTTACATAACCTTTAAACTCTGGATCAAACAATCATTGATGGCTTCAAACAACTGTGAACAGGCTGAGACAGGAAGTTCTTTAGTTTTAAAATTTTGTTTCTGCACGGGGACAGCAGGGGTGCAATTATTTAGAAGATCTATTTAGTTAGTTAATAGATTTAAGTTTGCTAAGTTAGTTAATTCCCTTCTTTTTCATTTAAAATGAAAAAATACATAAAAAGAAAAAAAGACAACCACATGCTCTTCGGAATATTTCCTGTGGTTACTGGTTTGTAATTTCTATGGTTATGCTGGTGTGAACTCTTGGGTCTGCCCCACCACTCAAACAGGAGCCATGGGGGTGGGGTGGCAGCTACCGTGTGAGGGCGCACTTTGGAGGGAGCAATGACACTCTCTGTGCCATGTTAGCAAACACCAAAGACTAATGGGAACATCACCATTACTGCTTCAAATCAGAGACATTATCCAAATTAGCTATTATGTTAGTTACTCCCTGCTTGTTTAAAGGGAACCCAAACTGGTTTCCCTTTGTTCCTCTTTTAGGTTTCATCAAATAATCAGAAATAACTGAGGTATAATTTCTCCCTTAGAAAAACCTCACACACACACACACACTTTCCTCTTTTATTAATGGCCTGCCAGTTGCCTTTGTGAAAGAGACTTACCAGTTACTGTGTTGGATATCATGTCTTTTAAAGGCAATATGGTGGTGACCTTTTTAAGGAAAAAGAACAATCTTCTAATAGGTAGTTGCATGAAGGAAACCTCTGCGTTCTTTGAGAGCTTAGAGGAGGATATACATTTAGTTTCAATGATCTACATTCGGTTCAGAAATTTAGTTTAGAGCTTTCTGTGCATTTACCACTAATTAATTTAATATATCCAATAAAATTATTTAAAATTATTAAGAAATAATTTGGCTGTTAAAAATCTTAACATTTTCCTTAATATTTCTTTAACATTTTCCTAGTAACAAGCTAAGTAAAATGGTATCTCTTTATTCTCCTTTCTCTCCTTTTTATCACCAAAGCCTCTACTATCAAGCTAACTGGTTTCTTGAATTTGAATTTGAATTCCATAAACTACTACCAGTTTTGGAGTTCAGGGCAAATTGCTTCTACATGTTACAGAGACCTGCAAAATTTTGATTTCTTGACTTTTGCCTCATTTTCCCCAAGCTTATCTTCATTTTGTCCTTCATTTTGCATCAAAATAAAAATTGAAATGATTCCCTCCACTATGTGTCTTCTTTTAGTTGAAATAATCTTTCATTCCAAAATCTAATCTCTCTAAATTCATCTTAAATTTTATCTTCTATACAAATTCTTTCATGATCAAAGAGGAAAATACCATCTAATCTCAATAAACCAGCCTTGTACTTGGGGTAGGAGTCAGGCAGGATGGAGTTTAATATATTAACTACATCTTCATAGGCTTTTTAAAGTTATAATTATAGACTAAAATGCTCTCTTAGGTACTTTAGGTTTGGCATTTATAATGTTCACATGAGAAGATTGTGAAAAGGAGTAACTACCACTTACCTTTTGGAATCTGGCATACCCATTCAAGTTTTGTATCACAAGCAAAAGGTCTTAAGTAAATAAATTCTCTGTCATCATAGAAATACCAGCTTCTTCGCCCTGGACTTTGAAGGACCTAAAGGAGGAAGAGGATTGAAGAATATTTTGAAGTTGATGCAGCTTTATAAAACCTTAAAGTGTAAGCCCTATAGTCTTTAATCTGTTTTAGCCCTAGCACCCAAGACATCTGTTTATGAATGAACACAGTGTTTAAATAGTTAACAGCCTAATCAAGAATCTTCAAAGGGGCTGATACAGGAAGTATATCATAAGGTCATGTTTATATCCAAAATGTAAATTATTGGTTTTTTTTTCTGTTTTTGCTGATATGAAATTATAGATTGCACCTTTAAATTTGAGAAAGGTCAACCTAAAAAAAAAAAAAATGTTTACTTCAGTGGCTTCCCAACACCAGATTTTGATTAAAGCAGATCTGTGAAAACGGGACATAAGAGTCTGACATCAAGGGCCAGGTTCCTGCTCTGGTGTTGCTCTGCACTGCTAGGATGTTAACCTCCTCTGCGTGATCCGAGATAGCTCTCTACAAACCCCAGCCAGTAAGCAGGCAAGAGAGGAAACGGGAGGGGATGACCTAGGAGGAATCTCCATCACTTTTTGGTCTGTTTTCTCTCTCTCTCTCTTTTTTTATTATGTTATGTTAATCACCATACATTACATTATTAGTTTTTGATGTAGTGTTCCATGATTCATTGTTTGCATATAACACCCAGTGCTCCATTCTATACGTGCCCTCTTTAATACCCATCACCAGGCTAACCCATCCCCCCACACCCCTCCCCTCTAGAACCCTCAGTTTGTTTCTGAGACTCCATAGTCTCTCGTGGTTCATCTTCCCCTCCGATTCCCCCCCCCTTCATTTTTCCCTTCCTACTATCTTCTTCTTCTTTTTTTTTTTTTTACATATAATGTATTATTTGTTTCAGAGGTACAGGTCTGTGATTCAACAGTCTTACACAATTCACAGTGCTCACCATAGCACACCCCCTCCCCAATGTCTGTCATCCAGCCACCCCATCCCTCCCACCCCACACCACTCCAGCAACCCTCAGTTTGTTTCCTGAGATTAAGAATTCCTCGTATCAGTGAGGTCATATGAGACATGTCTTTCTCTGATTGACTTACTTTGCTCAGCAACCGACAGAATGGGAGAAGATATTTGCAAATGACATATCAGATAAAGGGCTGGTCTGTTTTCTCTTAAGGCCAAGATTCTGGTTGGGTATTAAGGGGAGATTCTCCTTCTAGAACACTGCCCTGGCTGGCCTTGTTCCTGACATAAGCTGCATCAGTGTCTCTTTTATTTAGCTTTTCTTTTTTTTTTTGGTAGATTTTCTAATCTCTTTACACATAAGAACTCTATTTACATAGAACATAGTTTTTGCATCAGTGTTCTGGAAACCTTACAAACTTCTCTAAGTTTTCGCCTTCTCATGTGTTAAGCTGAGAATTCTATAAAAATGGCATGATACTATGTAGTTTATTACTAGAACAATTGCTGTTGCCTAACATCAATCTAATTTCCCAACTTTGTTTTCAACTATGGCACCAATGAAAACTTCTTGATCTGTATTCTGTTCTCCTCACTGCCTTAGCCTCTCCCTTCCACTCTCCCTTATTTTATGCCACCTCCTCATGCCATCCCCCATTAGAAAGGCTTACCTTTACCTGTACAAAAGCACAGTTCAAGTCCCACCTCTTTCTGGAAATAGGCCAGAAGAATCACTTCCTCTTCTGAGTTTCATCAGCCCTCCTCGGCCCACTAATTTGGAGCCTATTACTGTACAGTAATAAGAGCCACCTTTTTGAATATGAATTTTATCTTCTCAATTTAAGTCTAAGTTAGGTGGCTTGAGGACGGGGCCATGGGTGTTCTTACCTCCCATTGCATCTAATATCATGCTCCACATACAAAACACACTCTGTAGATCTGTTGCCTCACTGCACACAATGCCAAATTTATTTCTTAAATATGCAGATTTCCAGCATTGTACTGACCTTGACAGCAGCACAGTCTCTGATATCATAATCCTGCTGAAACTCATTTTCCATGAGAATAGTAGACACCTTAAAAAACAAGAGAGGCTTGAGAACTTAAGACTGATGTACAAATATCTGCAATTTAGATGTAATTTAGGCAGCTTTAATAACTCAAACACATTCACATGCCAAGGAAGGAAAACTTTTTCATCTTTTTTTTTTAATATCAGGATGTTAAATCATGAGATGACTTAGAAAATATACTGTCATCAGTTTCCAAACAAAGGAAGCTACAGTTTCAGAGTGGAGGTTAATACTGTATTAAGTTTGCAGCTGGAAATCACAGAGAATAAGGAGCTTGCAAAAGACCTTTTTTTGGGCATGTGTTGAAATGCTAGTTATTCAATTAACTAATTTCAGATATGCTCCCATTTGAAAATGAAACTCAAGAAATTTTACATTTGGAAGAATATATGATGAACTGACACAATGGTAATGTGGAGTAAATATTCAATAAATTTGAGAATAATTTGCTCCTATAAGTGTTACCTAAATACCTTTATATAACTCTTATATTTTATAAAAGTAAAAGCTTCTCATTATGAGAAAAGGAAATAAAAAACAGCACAGGGCGCCTGGGTGGCTCAGATGGTTAAGCGTCTGCCTTTGGCTCAGGTCATGATCCCAGGGTCCTGGGATCGAGTCCCGCATCGGGCTCCTTGCTCAGCAGGGAGCCTGCTTCTCCCTCTCCCTCTGCCTCTCCCTCTCCTCTGCTTGTTCTCTCTCCGTCTCTCTCGCAAATGAAAAAAAAAAAATTAAAAAAAAAAAAAAATTTTTTTAAAAAAAAAAAAAAAAACAGCACAAAGAAAAAGAAAAAAAAACTTTACTATCCAAAGACGACCACTATATCTACATATCCATATTTTTATGTTTTTAGGACTATAGAGAAACTATCTGTATGGTTATTTTTTAATCTTTAAAAAATATTTATTTATTTATTTATTTATGGTTATTTTTAATTTTTTAATTTTTATTTTTTTAAAGATTATTTATTTATTTATTTGACAGAGAGAGACATGAAGAAAGAGAGGGAACACAAGCAGAGGGAGTGGGAGAAGGAGAAGCAGGCTTTCCGCTGAGCGGGGAGCCCGATGAGGGGCTCAATCCTGGGACTCTGGGATCATGACCTGAGCAGAAGGCAGACGCCTAACGACTGAGCCACCCAGGCGCTCCATGATTATTTTTTTAAATAAAAGGGAGGCTAGTATCTTTTTTTCCTCACTTTATATATGTGAATGCATTTCCATTTCAATAAAGATACTTCTTCATAATTTTAATGGTTATATAGGATGTGGATGTATTATTTAACAATCAACTTACTTGATATGGAAACAAAAAATCCCTTTACATTATTCCAAACAAGAAAATTTAAACTTACTGGTGTATGATCACTCCACTCCCAGGATCCTAGTAAATCAAATTTAAACTTACTGGTGTATGATCACTCCACTCCCAGGATCCTAGTAAATCTGGGCTCCTTTTATTCAAACCTATCCACAGCCAACGCTGGTCACTATGTAAAAAGGAAGTATTAAAAAACGATTTGAGCACAGATTTGGCAAAAATATATAGCATTCACATGTCTAAAATACTTAAGACATATAAGTTTGTCTTGTCACTTACTGAAAAGCACAACTTCAAGCTCTATAAAAAAGAGGTCTTCTGAAATAAAACTGAACTTTAAATATGAAGTAGCTATGGAAAAAGTACCATACTTCTTAGAACTAAGTTTTCAGTTATGTTCTTCATATGAAAGGTAAAAACTATTCTGCTTTGAACTTGAGGGGAAAAAAGTGCATGATTATTCTAAATCTTTTAATGGAGAGCTTCAATATTAGACAATGTTTTTGATACAAAGATAGCAACAGCATTTTCTTGAAGTGTCTACCTATAACACAATCAAATATCTTTTTTTTAATGCAGAACAAATCATTTGGCTAAATTTTTATTAAACAAGATCAAGATTAAAAAAAAATTATTTAATCCCCACTGCCCATTAAGTTTAAAGTAAACAAATATAAGTATTTTTTTAAAGATATTATTTTTAAGTAATCTCTACACCCAACGTGGGACTCAAACTCACAACCCTGAGATCAAGAGTCACATGCTCTACCGTCCAAGCCAGTCAATTGCCCCCCCCATTTTCTTAAAGAATAAGTATCTTCTAAAAGCCAAACTCCGTGGGTTACACCAGACAACATAATTAAACAGTCATTTAAGTGATTATATTTAACACTCATAACTCTTATACTTCTATGTACAAGGCATTGAGCTAGGTGCCATCGTAATACAGAGAAGTACAAGACGTAATATCTATCTTCAAACGGCATATAAACTACTCAGGGAGACGAGATATACATGAACAAGGAAATAACCACCATTTTGGAAAGATATCAAATGATACAAAATCTGCATAAATTTTAAGCATTACAAAACTTTAGAGAAAGAAGGTCATTGTGGACTGCAGGAAGTCAGGAAACATTTTGTGAGATTAGTAGGACAAAAGACAGTCTTCAAAGGATGGCTAATATTTCTTAGAGTAAAATCTGAGTGTTTAACACTCAATATCCAGATTGACTGAGAGGAGAAAGGATAGACATTTCAAGGAAGGATATGTACAATAACATACAGAAGCAGGGACATATGTTGTAAATATCCCTTTTCCTCAATTAAACTTATTCTCTAGCTAGGAAGATACTGCTAATAAAAATAGAAGTAATATAGCCATAAAAACATTTTCTTCACCTCTAACCCCATTTGAAAATATTCTCTAAAATGGGTTACACTTTTTAGGCTTTTTAAAAAATTTATTATTATGTTCAATTAGCCAGCATATAGTACATCATTAGTTTTTGATATAGTGTTCATTACTTTTTAAATTTTTCATTACTTTACTCATTACTTTTTTTTTTTAAGATTTTATTTTATTTATTTATTTGACAGAGAGAGAGACAGCAAGAGAGGGAACACAAGCAGGGGGAGTGGGA